>NC_142885.1:19840833-20146250 GCF_051225735.1 Oryctolagus cuniculus | reverse complement strand
GTTTTCATCTCTGATTTTATTGATTTGGGTCTTTTCTTTTTTTAGTTAGTTGTGACAATGGGGTGTCAATTTTGTTTATTTTTTCAAAAAACCAACTCCTCATTTGGCTTATTTTTGTAATATTTTTTGGATTCAATCATGTTGATTTCTTCTCTGGTTTTAATTATTTCTCTTCTCCTACTAGATTTGGGTCTGGTTTGCTGCAGTTTTGCTAGATCATTGAGATGCATTGAAAGCTCGTTTATTTGGTGCCTTTCCAATTTCTTGATGTAGGCACCTATTGCTATAAACTTTCCTCTTAACACTGCTTTTGCTGTATTCCATAAGTTTTGGTATGTTGTGCTGTTATCCTCATTTACTTCCAAAAAGTTTTTGATTTCTCTTTTGATTTTGAATGACTCAGTATTCATTCAGGAGCATGTTGTTCAGTCTCCATGTGTTTGCATACTTTCTGGGGTTTCCTGAGTTGCTAATTTCCAGCTTCATTCCACTGTGGTCTGAGAAGCTGCATGGTATGATTCTAATTCTTTTGAATTTGCTGAGACTTGCTTTATGGCCTAGTATGTGATCAATCCTAGAGAAGGTTCCATGTACTGCTGAGAAGAATGTAAATTCTTTAAGTGAAGGATGAAAAGTTCCATAGATATCTGTTAGATCCATTTGGGCTGTAGTGTCGTTTAAGGTTTAGGTAATCACAGTGCTCAGTTTATGTCAATGATAAGTTTATGATGTCAGTTCTTTGTGTGTTCACAATAAACAGTTTATTTATATATATATGTATGTCATATATATGACAAAGTTTTGCATATTGCATCTAAATATTAGTTTATGACATCAAAAATGTTTATGATTTCACATTGATTATGGTATCACAATGGTTTTCTATCGTCACAATTGGCTAAAATATCACAATGATGGTTAATACATCAAAATTGATTATGTCGACATTCTTTACTTCAAATTTCATTATGATATTACAATGGTTGTTTTATGACAATGATAATTTGTGGCATCTCAACATTAGTTTATGACAACAATGTACTATGACATCACAATTGAATAGGACATCACAATGGTATTATGGCACCACAATTGACTTTGATATTGCTATGATGGTTATGGTATCAAAATTGATTATGATGCCAAAATGGTTTTTATGACAACACAATACATTATGACATCACAGAGGTAGTTTTATGTCATCAGAATGGTGGTTTATCACAAAATGATTTTCACATCAAAATTTTTATTATAATCCAATGGTTTTTAATGACATCAATATTGATGATTTCATGATGATTCCTTGGTTTATGACATCACAACATATTGTGATGGCACAATAGGGCATGATATTATTTTTATGGCAGCGCAATTGACAAAGATAGCACAATGGTTTATGGTATGATAATGTTGTTTTATCACATAACAATTGATTATGGCTACACAGACTATCATGGTTTATGACAACCACATTGATTGTGATGGCAGTGTTTGGTCATTGCAGCTCAGTTCATAATAGCTAAGATATGGAATCAACACAGGTGTCCATCAACTAAAGACTATATAAATAAATTATTTTTTATATACACTATAGAATACTACACAGTGATTTAAAATAAAATGCAACAAAATGGATTAAACTGGAAACCATTATACTTAATGAAATAAGCCGGCCACAAGAGGACAAATACCATATTTTCTCCCTGATCTGTGGAAACTAATAGAGTACCTAAAAGGTAATCTATAGAAGTGAAGTTGCCACTTTTAGATGCAATGGTTTTAAACAGCTCTTGTCACAATTGTTAAAGGATAATTTTTTCATACTATTTGTAGAACACTTATATATTGTAGGGTTAATCTTATGAGTATAAAGTTGAGGAGCTGGTGCTGTGGTGCAGTATGCTAATCCTCCACCTGCAGCACCAGCATCCCCTATGGGCACCAGTTCTAGTCCCAGCTGCTCCTTTTTCCAATCCAGTGTCTCTGCTATGGCTATGGCCAGGGGCTTCGGATTGGCCAGCTCTGATCATTGCAGCCATTTGGGGAGTGAACCAGTGGACAGAAGACCTTTCTCTCTGTTTCTCCCACAAACTGTTTGTAACTCTCTCTCAAATAAATAAAATTTTTAAAAAAGTTAATTGAAAATAGATCTTTGTAAAAATAAGAATAAGAATAGGAGAGAGAGGAGGAAGAAGTGTGAGAATGTGGGTGTGAGGGAGGATAACATTGTAAGAATCACATTACAGTGTTTTATGACAATATAATGGTCATTTATGACATCAAAATTGATTATGATGGCATGAGGTAGTTTTATGTCATCACAATTTGAATATGGCAACAAAAAGGTAGGTTTATGATATGAGAAGGGTGGCTTATCCAAACTAATAGACTGATATCACAATTTTAAAAAATATTTATTTAATTTTTTGAAAGGCAGAAGTAGAGAAGGATATTCATTCCCCCAAGTGGCTAAAATGGCCAAAGCTGTACCAGTTCAAAGACAGGAGCCAGGAGCTTTATCCAGGTCTCTCACATGGGAACAGGGACCGAGGACTTGGACTGTCCTCTGCTGCTTTCCCAAGCTCATTAGCAGGGAGACAGATTTGAACTGGGGCAGCCAGGATTTGAACCAGTGCCCATATGAGATGTTGTTTTGGCACATGGCAATTTAATCCATTATGCTACAATGCCTGCCTCCACAATTTTTTCTATGATAATGCAAAGAAAGTATATGCCATCAAAATTAGTTATTATGGAACACTGTTTATAAAATCACAACTGATTCACAAAGACAGTTTTATGATAGAAGAATGGTGGTGTTTTTTTAAAGATTTTAATTATTTGAGAGGTAGAGTTACAGACAGTGAGAGGGAGAGACAGAGAGAAAGGTCTTCCATCCACTGGTTCACTCCCCAAATGACTGCAACTCCAGCCGATCTGAAGCCAGAAGCCAGGAGCTTCTTCCAGTCTCCCATGTGGGTGCAGGGGCCCAAGGACTTGAGCCATCTTCCACTGCCTTCGCAAGCCATAGCAGAGAGCTGGATTGGAAGAGGAGCAGCCAGGATTCCAATGGGCACCCATATGGGATGCCGGCACCACAGGAAGATGATTAACATACTGTGTCATAGCGCCAGTCCCCAGAATGGTGTTTTATCACTTAACATTTTATTTCAACATTACATTTTTTTGACAAAGCAAGGGTATTTGTGACATCAAATTTTATTATGACATAATGTGTGATGATTTAACAAAAAATTTATGAAAGAAAAATGGTAGCTTTATTACATCAAAATTGATTATGACAAAGACATATTAAGGGTATGTTTCTGATACCAGAATGTATGATACTATATTATTATGGCAATATAAAGGGGTTTATTACATCCAAATTGATTATATGGTATAATGTTTATGACATCACAACTAATTATGGCATCAGAAACATTTTTAATATCAGAATTGATTATGATAGAATGTTAGGTTGATATCAGAATGGTAGATTATAACATAAAAATTGATAACAATTTCACAATGTGTCTTATGACAATACCATGATGACACCAAAGTTTATGAAAGAACAATGGTAGGTTTATGATATCACAATTTGTTACAGTAGCACATTGGTATGTTTATACTATCAGAACTATAATTGATCATGTATCAACTGGTTATGACAACATAATGTTTTTTGATAATACAATGGCAATTTATGATTTCAAAACTCATTATGATGTCATAAAATTTGGATTATGACATCACAAATTATTAGGACTTCACAATGGTAGGTTTATGATATCAGAATGAATGTTTATCAGAAACCAATCAATTATAACATCAAAATTAACTATGATTTCACAATGTGGATTATCAAATCACAATCATTTAGGACACCTAAATGGTAAGTTTATAATATCAAAATTTATTATGACATCACAACCATATCAGAATCATATCACAGTAGTAGATTTATGAATTCATTAATTATGACATCACAATATACGAGATATGACAACAGATTTGTTGACATCACAATCACAAATGTAAAATTATGGTATCAGAATGATAGTTTATCACAAACCAATAGATTATATCATGATGTTTTATGACAATAAAGGTGGTACATGACATAAAAATTGGTATGAAGGCAGAAAAGATTATATCACTTTTGATGATATCACAAATGTAGGTTTATGATATCAGAATGGTGTTTTACTCAGATCATTTGATTATACTACAATGTTATTATGAAAATATAAGGTTGATCTATGACATCACAATTTCTTATGATGGCATATTGTTTTCATTATGATAACACCATTGATTATGATATCAATGACAGGATCATGATAACAGAAATGAGGTTTAACATAACAAACATTATAATCTTCCAATGTGTCAAATGAAAATACAACAGTGGTTTATGACATCAAAATTGGTAGATGTAGCAAGATGATTGGTTTATAACATCACAATTTTTATGATGGCACAATGGTAGGTTAATGACATAGCAATTGACATCACAATGGTATTTTATATCAGAACCATGGTTTACCACATAGCAATTGATTATAACATGAAAATTTCTTATGATAACAATTGTGATTAACAGCATCAAAATTAATTCTGATGTCACAATGCTCTGGCTGATTGCATCATGGTACTTTATTACAGCAACAGCAGGCTTTTACATCAGAATTGATTATATTGGCAAAAGGGAATTCTTATGTTATCAGAATGGTGGTTCATCATTTGAAAATTTATTATGATATCATAGTGTGTTTTATGACAGTATGATGATGGGTTATGATGGCACAATGGTAGGACTATGATATCACAATTGATTATGACAGCACAATGCTCATCTATCATACCAGAATCATTTATCACATACCAATTGCTTTTTATTAACTTTTATTTAATGAATATAAATTTTCAAAGTGAACTTTTGGATTATAGCTGCTTCCCCCCCATAACCACCCTCCCACCCACAAACCATCCCATCTCTGACTCCCTCTACCATCCCATTCTTCCTCAAGATTCATTTTTAATTATCTTTATATACAGAAGATCAACGTAGTATATACTAAGTAAAGATTTCAACAATTTTCACCCACACAGAAACACAAAGTATAAAGTACTGTTTGAGTACTAGTTATACCATTAATTCACATAGTACAACACATTAAGGACAGAGATCCTACATGAGGAGTAAGTGCACAGTGACTCCTGTTGTTGATTTAACAATTGACACATTTATTTTTTTTAACTTTTATTTAATGAATGTAAATTTCCAAAGTACGACTTATGGATTACAATGGCTTCCCCCCCATAATGTCCCTCCCACCCACAACCCTCCCCTTTCCCACTCCCTCTCCCCTTCCATTCGCATCAAGATTCATTTTCGATTATCTTAATATACAGAAGATCAGCTTAGTATACCTTAAGTAAGGATTTCAACAGTTTGCTCCCACACAGAAACATAAAGTGAAAAATAATAGATGATTTTTTAAAATGATGATGAAATCAGATCAGACCTATTGTCATGTTTAATCCCAGTGAGAGTCAAGTTGGGAATTGATAATTTCTTTTTTTTTTTTACAGAAGATCAGTTTAGTATGCATTAAGTAAAAATTTCAACAGTTTGCACCCCCATAGAAACACAAAGTGAAATATATTGTTTGAGTACTCGTTATAGCATTAAATCTCAATGCACAGCACATTAAGGACAGAGATCCTACATGAGGAGTAAGTGCACAGTGACTCCTGTTGTTGACTTTACCAATTGACACTCCTGTCTATGGCATCAGTAATCTCCCTATGCTCCAGTCATGAGTTTCCAAGGCTATGGAAGCCCTCTGAGTTCTCCGACTCTTATCTTGTTTAGACAAGGTCATAGTCAAAGTGGAGGTTCTCTCCTCCCTTCAGAGAAAGGTACCTCCTTCTTTGAAGACCTGTTCTTTCCACTGGGATCTCACTCACAGAGATCTTTTTGCCAGAGTGTCTTGGCTTTCCATGCCTGAAATACAAATTGACACATTTATGATGTCAGTAATCACCCGAGGCTCTTCTCATGAGCTGCCAAAGCTAGGAAAGCCTCTTGAGTTCAGCAACTCCGATTTATTTAGACAAGGGCATAGTCACAGTGGAAGTTCTCTCCTCTCTTCAGAGAAAAGTACCTCCTCCTTTGATGGCCCGTTCTTTCCACTGGGATCTCACTCACAGAGATCTTTCATTTATATCACTCCTTTGCCATAGTGCCTTGGCTTTCCATGTCTGAAATACTCTCATCAGCTTTTTAGCTAGCTCTCAATGCCTTAAGGGCTGATTCTGAGGCCAGAGTGCTGTTTAGGACATCTGCCATTCTATGAGTCTGCTGTGTATCCCGCATCCCATGTTGGATTGTTCTCTCCTTTTTAATTCTATCAGTATTAGCAGACACTAGTCTTGTTTATGTGGTCCCTTTGACTTTTAATCCTATTATTGGGATCAATTATGAACTGAAACTGATCATTTTGACTAGTGACATGGCATTGGTACATGCCACCTTGATAGGATTGAATTGGAATCCCTTGCACGTTTCTAACTCTACCATTAGGGGCAAGTCCGATTTAGCATGTGCTGAACTGTACATCTCCTCCTCTTATTCCCACTCTTATATATTTTTTTTGACAGGCAGAGTGGACAGTGAGAGAGAGAGACAGAGAGAAAGTCTTCCTTTGCCGTTGTTTCACCCTCCAATGGCCACCGCAGCCAGCGTGCTGCGGCCAGTGCACCACGCTGATCCAATGGCAGGAGCCAGGTGCTTATCCTGGTCTCCCATGGGGTGCAGGGCCCAAGTACTTGGGCCATCCTCCACTGCACTCCCTGGCCACAGCAGAGAGCTGGCCTGGAAGAGGGGCAACCGGGACAGAATCCGGCACCCCGACTGGGACTAGAACCCAGTGTTCCAGCGCTGCAAGGTGGAGGATTAGCCTAGTGAGCTGTGGCGCCAGCTCCCACTCTTATATTTAACAGGAATCACTTTTCAGTTAAATTTAAATACCTAAGAATAATCTTGTGTTCATTAAAGAGTTCAACCAATGATATTAAGTAAAACAAAAAAATAGTAAAAAGAATAAAGTATTAAGTTATTCCTCGACAGTCAGGACAAGGGCTAATAAATTGTTTTTTTTTTTTTAAGACTCATTTATTTATTATTTGAAAGGCAGAGTTACTGGAGGGGATCTTCCATCCACTGGTTCACTCTCCAAATGGCTGCAACAGCCAGAGCTGGGCCAATTCAAAACCAGGAACAAAGAGCTTCTTCCAGGTCTCTGATGCAGGTGCAAGGGCCCAGGGACTTGGGTCACTTTTTACTGCTTTCCCAGGCCATAACAGAGAGCTGGGTCAGAAGTGGAGCCACCAGGACTCAAACTGGCACCATACAGAATGCCAACACTTCAAGAGGCAACTTTACCCACTATGACACAGTGACAGCTCCACAAAATGCTTTTCACAACAGATTTCTAGGTCAATATAATGATGTTTTATTTTATTAAAACTGATTATGATGGGAAATTGTTTAGTTTATGACATCACAAACTATAGGGTATCATATTGGTAGATTTATAATTGCAGAATGGCTGTCAGATACCAATTGATTATGATATCACAATTTTTATGACAAAACAGTTAATTTTTGACATCACAATTGACTATGATATCACATTGGATGACTTATAACACCAACATTTATGATGACATCTCTTTTTAAAGATTTGTTTGGTTGTTTATTTATAGATTTATTTGAAAGTCATAGTTACACAAAGAAAGAAGGAGAGGCAGAGAGGGAGAGAGAAAGAGAGAGGTCTTCCATCCTCTGGTTCACTTCCCAATTGGCTGCAATGGCCAGAGCAGCACTGATCTGAAGCCAGGAGCTAGGAGATTTTTCCAGGTCTCCCACATGAGTGCAGGAGCCTGAGGACTTGGGGCAACTTCCACTGCTTTCCGAGGCCATAGCAGAGAGCTGGATGGGAAGTGAAGCAGCTAGGACTTGAACCAGTGCCCATATGGGATGCTGGCACTGCAGGCAGCAGCTTTACCTGCTACGCCACATTGCCAGCCCCTATGATGACATCTTAACAATTGGTATATTACATCAGAATTAGTTTTGACATCACAGTTATAGCATTATAGTATCAGAATGGCAGTTTATCACAAAACGTAGATTATATTATGTTTTTATCACAATACAATGGTTGTGTTTGTTTATCAAAATTGGTTATGATGACATAGTTTATGTATGACATCACAATTGATAATGACATCACAATGGTATGTTTATGATATAAAAATGTGGTTTATCAGAAAATAGATTATATCTCAATGTTATGATATTAAATGTCAGTTTATGACATCAAAATTGATTATGATGGCACACAGTAGTTTTATGTCATCGTAACTATTTGTGATGGCACACCAGTAAGTTTATTAGATCACAATAGTGGCATATCATATATTGATTAGGACATCACACTTCTGAAATATTTTATGGTGGTCTATGACAGGACAATTGGTTAGGATGGCATAATAGATGGTTTTTGACAACACACTTGACTGTGATATCACAATAGTAGGCTTGTGATACCAAAATGTCATCACTATGTAATTATGGCAGTACAATGTTGTATTATGACAATATAATTTTGATTATGATAGCACATTTTGATGTATGATATCACAATTGATTATGACAGAACAATGGTAAGCTTAAATCAGAAAGGGAGTTTATATCCAACATGGGAAGTGGGATACACAGCAGACTCATAGAATGGCAGATGCCCTAAACAGACTCTGGCCTCAGAATTAGCCCTTAAGGCATTCAGGTCTGGCTGAAGAGCCCATGAGAGTATTTTAGGCATGGAAAGCCAAGACACTCTGGCAAAAAAGAGCAAAACCTAAATGAAAGATCTCTGTGAGTGAGATCCCAGTGGAAAGAACGGGCCATCAAAGAAGGAAGTTCCTTTCTCTGAAGGGAGGAGAGAACTTCCACTTTGACTATGACTTTGCCTAAATAAGATCAGAGTTGGCAAATTCAAAATGTTTCCATAGCCTTGGCAACTCATGACAAGGCTACACCAGAGAGCTGGATTGGAAATAGAGCAGCCGGGACTTGAACTGGTGCCCATGTGGGATGCTGGCATCGCAGGTGGCAGCTTTACCCACTTTGCCACCGTGCTGGCCCCTTTAATTACCTTTATATACAGAAGATCAGCTCTTAGAAAACATTTCAACAGTTTGCACCCACACAGACACACAAAGTATAGAGTACTGTTTGAAAACTAGTTTTACCATTGATTTTCATAGTACAGCTCACTAAGGACAGAGGTCTTATATGGGGAACAAGTGTACAGTGATTCCTGTTGTTGATTTAACAATTGACACACTTATTTATGACATCAGTGATCACCCGAGGCTTTTGTCATGATCTGCTAAGGCTATGGAAGCCTTTAGATTCCACAAACTGACAGTATGTAGACAGGGCCATAATCAAAGTGGAAGTTCTCTCCTCACTCCAGAGAAAGGTACCTCCTTCTTTGATGGCCCCCTCTTAGTATGATATATTTATCACAAATGTATGGTGATGATGGTTTATCACAAATCAATACTATCACAAATACTATCAAAAATCAATACTACAATACAATGATCTTAAAAAAATAAAATAATGATATGACATCAAAATTGATTTTGATGGCAAATTGCTTGATTCATGACCTCAGAGGGATACTGACATAATAAAGTTATATTTACAATATGAGAAAGGTTTATGACATCACTATGTTTTTGTGACAATACAATGGTGGGTGTATGACATTACCATTCCTAATGATGATATAATGATTAGTTTATTACATCACAGAGGAGTATATCAGGATGGTAGCTATTTGATATCAGAATGGTAAAATGATCATATTGTTTTATGACCACACAAAGGTGGTTTATGATATCAAAATTATTTATGTTGGCATAATGGTTGATTTACAACATCATAATTGTGGTTTTATGACATAACAATGATAGTATATGGCATCAAAGTTGATTATTACATCATAATAGTGACTTATAACCTCAAAATTTATTATGATATCACAATAGTGGTTTATGATATACACTTGGATGTGACATTACAGTGATGTTTTATGACATCAGAATGGTTTGATGACATCTAAACATTTACAACAGAAAAATATATCATGACCATGGTTTACTTATTATATCACAGTGATAGGTTTATGTGATCACTTATTAGTATATGACATAACAATGTTTTCATAACATCAAAATTGATTATGAAAACACCATGGTGTTTATTATATTGGACTTTTAGGTTTATGTCTTCTCCATGTTGTTGTTTATGACATCATAATCGTTCTTCCTGACACCCTATTGGTTATGTCATCACAATGATAGTATATTATGTCACACAGATTTTTGCATTCTCATTTGATTATCATATCATAGTGCTTTCATGACATCATTGATTTTGACATCAGAGTGAATTTTGTATTCATCACAAGTGATCATCACATCATGATGGAAGGTTTATGGCATAAAATTGGTTTATAACACCATTTCATTACATTGCAATTGGATGATTATCAGAATGTTATCACAATTGATTATGACATCCCAATAATGCTTTATGACATCAGTAGTGAGTATATCACTTGGTACATTTATAATATCACAATGGTTAAACAACCATTGTGATATTATAAATGTACCAAGTGATATACTCACATCCAAATTGATAATGACGTCATTTTTATGAAATTAAAATAGATTTTGACACCACAATATTAGCTTTATATCACACTGGTTTATCATGATGTTACAATTGATACTGGCATCAGAATTGTTTTTGTGACCACATAATTGATGTTTATGACAACAGTATGTTTTATTTTACATGACAATGCATGAAAATATCAGTGATTTTAGGACATCATGATTTATTATAACACAATAGTGGCTTCTGACATCATAATATTAGTTATGAAAAGCCAATTTATGACAAAATGATTGATTTATGACATCAAATGGTAGATTTATGTCATAGAAATGTTTCATGACATGACACATGATTATGACATCATGATGCTGTTTTATGTGATTATTATTGATCATGAAGTCACAAATGCAGACCAATAACCTCTGAATTGGTTATGACATGACAGAGATAGGTTTTTGTTTTCACAATGGTGACATGTTAGAAATCAATTGTTTATGACATCACAATGGATTTTGGAGCTAAAAATTAAGTTTTGTTATCACAATGGTAGTTTATAATATCACAATTTTGTTAATGGCATCGAAATTGAATATGACAAAATAAGGGTGGATATATAACAATATTAGGTTTATGACATAACATTTTATGACTTCGCATTGCTTATTTTTTTAATTTATTTATTTGACAGAGTTAGACATTTAGAGAGACAGAGAGAAAGGTCTTCCTTCCATTGGTTCACTCCCCAAATGGCCGCTATGGCCGGAGCTACACCGATCTGAAGCCAGGAACCAGGTGCTTCTTCCTGGGCTCCCACATGGGTGCAGACGCCCAAGCACTTAGGCCATCCTCCACTGCCTTCCTGGGCCACAGCAGAGAGCTGGACTGGAAGAGGAGCAACTGGGACTAGAACCCAGTGTCCATATGGGATGCTGGCACTGGAAGCAGAGGATTAACCAAGTGAGCCACAGCGCCAGCCCCATGACATAACATTTCATGAGTTCACATTGCTTATGACATCACAATGGATAGTTTTGAAATCACAGTTGATTATGACAGCACAGTGTTAGTTTATGGCATCACAATAGATTTTGGCATTGTAATCTTTTGTGACATCACAAGTGATTATAACATATCATTGCTCACTGACATGACAAAAGATTTGACATGATATTTTTAAGGTTTCACAATTGCTTAAGTATCACAATTGTAGTTTATGACACCACAATTAATTATGAAAATGAAGATTGTTTTATCACATTGCAATGGTCTATGTATGACATCAAAAAGTTTTATGGCATCATAATTAATTATGAAACCACAATAGTTGTTTATGACATTCCAAATGATTGTGACATAACTATGGTAGATTTATGAGATCACAGTGAATTATATGTCTGCACAACCGATTCTGTCCCAACAATGGTTACTTCATGTCATCACAGTTCATTTTATGACTTCACAATTGATGTTGACATCACATTTCTAGATTTGTGATCTCAAAATTTCTGTTTGTAATACTAAAATGGTCTTATTAATATCACCAGTGACTATGATATCACTATTTCAGATTATGAGATCACAAAGGTGGTTCCCTACATAATAATTTATTGTCATGTACAATGTAGGTTGATGCCATCAAAACCATGGCTTAGTACATCAACATTTATTATGAGAAACAACAGGGTTGTATATGATATCGCACTAATTGTAACTCACTATGGTGGTTTATGGCATCTCAGTCATTGTTTATATTCACAATTTATTGTGAGAACACAATGGTTGGTGTATGAAATCACAATGTAGGTTTATGGCATCACAATATTGGTTTACAGCATCACAATCACTTATTATGACATGATGCCAGTTTAAACACTAGATCATAATATCAGAATGCTGGCTTTATAAATATTACAATGGGTTTCATTACTTCACAATTGATTTTGCCCATTAAACGGTAGAATTAAGACATCACAGTGGTTATCCAGATATCACAATTATGACATCATAATTGTTTTCATGTCATACTGATGGAAGATTCATGACAGTTATATTATCACAATGATGTTTTATGTCAGCACAATTGATTAAGTCAAAACCATGCCAGATTTAGAATATAACAATGATAAACTTTGACATCACAATGGATTTTATCACTCACATTGAAAATGATATCACAATTGCTTTTAAGGAATCATAATTCATTATGATATCACAATGGATGTTTTGGACATCACAGTTGATTGAGATAACATGACAGTAGCTTTACAACATCATAATGGTGGTCAATAATATCACATTAGGTTTAGGATGTCACAATTGACATGATAATGATACAATGGTGGTTTAGGACATCATAATTGACTGACAACACAGAAGTCGGTTTCTGACATCACAGTGATAAAATGTTAGTATAATAATGGTAGTTAATATCACAATTGATAATGTCAGCACTATTTGATTTATAGTAACAGGATGTGGATTTATGACTTAATAGCTGCTTTTAATAATAAAATGTTTTGGTTATGACACCTTAATGGTTGTCTTATGAGATCACAATGGTGGTTAATGACAACACAATGTTTTTTGTTATCATCACGATTTATTGTCATTGCAATGTGGTCTATGACATCACAGTTGAACATGACGCCACAACAAAGGTTTATGGCATCATAATTGATTATGACACCACAGAGATATTTCATGACATCACAATGTTTGTTTATGACATCTAAATATATATTTATGACATCAAAATTGGTTACAAAATCACAACAGTTTAATAACACCACGATTGATGGCACCAAAGTGGTGGTTTATAATGTTGCTATTGATCATTACAACACAAATGAATGAAGAACATTCCAATAGATTGTTGATTTAAAAATTGTTTAGGAAAACACAAATGTTCTCAAAATACAACAAAAGGGTAGGCTCATGATATATAAATTTTGGTTTATGATATCATAATATTTTTATGACATGACAATTGATTGACACCACAAAGTATTATACCATCAATGGTGTCTGGGGATATCCCAAGTGATTATGAACAGATAATGATTAGTTTATGACATCAAAATTGAAGCCTTGTGACAATTCAATGGTGTTTCCTCTGGATATTAACAAAACAGATGTCATGCATTTACCATGTTCAAGTAAAGTTAATGTAGAATACCATACTGCCCTCCCTTCTGTTTTCCATCAAACTACTCCCTCCTTCCCCTGTCTTCTTACATCAGCTTTTGCAAAGACAGAATCTTAAACCATTCTATATTCACAGGCTTCATTTATGGCTAGCCATAATATTCAACAATAAAAAGTGAGAAGACTAAGGACATTAATAGTATGAACAAGTACTAAAAATGGCAATTATATCACAAAGTGTCCATCTCATTCCTACATACTTTTTTTGTATTCTATCTTAGTTGCAAAGATCAGGAAAAATATATTTGCCTTTTTGGGATTGCTAATGTCCCTATACACAATGGTTTCCAGTTGCATCTGCATCCATTTTGTTATAAAAGCCAGGATTTCATTGTTTCTATGGCTGAGTAGCATTTCATAACATGTGTGTATCATATTTTATTTTTCCATTCATCAGTTGAATTGATTCCATGTCTTAACTATTGTTAGCTGACCTGTCATAAACATGGAGATACAAATAATTCTTTCATATGTCGTTTTCATTTTCATTTTGTTTGAGTAAATTCCAAGGAGTGGGATGGCTGGGTCATATGGATGATTTATTTTCACATTCCTGAGGAATCAACATACTCTGTTCCATAATGGTTGAACTAATTGGCATTCCCTGCAACCGTCAATCATGGTACATTTTTGGCCACATCCTCTCCAGAATTTATTTTTTTTATTTCTGTACTTTAACCATTACAAGGTGGTATCTCTTTGTGCTTTTATTTACATTCCTAAGATGGAAAATTACCCTGGGATTCTTTTCATGTGTCTGTTGGCCACTTGAATTTCATCATTTGAAAAATTCATGTTCATGTCCTTTGTCCAATCCAGTTATTAGCTGGATTGTTTGACTTTTTTGAGGTTGTTGAGTTTCTTGAGCTCTTAATATATCCTGGACATTGAAGCCAGTGCTGTGGCACAGTGGGCTAGAGCCCAGCCTGCAGCACCGGCATCCCATATGGGCACCAGTTCAAGTCCCGGCTGCTCCACTTCTGATTCAGCTCTCCGCTGTGGCCTGGGAAAGCAGTGGAAGATGGCCCAGGTCCTTGGGCCCTGCACCCACATGGGAGACCTGGAAGAAACTCTCGGCTCCTGGCTTCAGAACAGCTCAGCTCTGGCCATTGTGGTCATTTGGGGAGTGACCCAGTGGATTGAAGACCGACCTCCCCATCCCAGCTCTACTATTGTATGTAACTCTGTATTTCAAATAAATAAAATAAATCTTTGAAAAATATATAGCCTGGATATTATTCCTTTATCAGTTGTATAGCTTGCAAATACTTTCTCACAGTCTGTGGATTGTCTCTTCATTTTCTTGAGTGTTATCTTTGAAATTCAGAAGATTCTTAGATTGATGCAATCCCATTTTCTCTATATTTACGTTTATTGCCTGGGCTTCTAGAGTCTTTTACAATAATGATTTGCCTGTACCATTGTCTTGTAGTTTTCCCAATGCTTTCCTTTAGTAATTTGAAGGTATTGGGTCATTGATTTGGATCCTTGATCCATTTTCATTGATTTTGCATAAGATGTATGTCAGGAGTCTTGTTTCATGCTTCTTCATGTTGAGATCCAATTTTCCTGGCACCATTTGTTGAAGAGAATATATTATATATTTTCTCCAGAGATTGATTTTAACTCCCTTATCAAAGATTGGTTATAGATACATGGATTGATTTCTGGGGTCTCTGTTCTGTTCCATTGATTTCTATGTCTATTTTTGTGCCAGTACCAGGCTGTTTTGATTATAACTGTCCTGTAGTATGACTTGAAATCCTCTAATATTGTGATGTCTCTGGGTTTGTTTTTGCTGTTTAGGATTGCTTCAGGGTTTGGGACTGTGGCGCTTTAGGTTAATCCTCCACTTGCGGTGCTGGCATCCCATATGTGTGCCGGTTCTAGTCCTGGCTGCTCCTCTTCCAATCCAGTTCTCTGCTGTGGCCTGTGGAAACAGTAGAAGATGGCTTACCTCCTAGGGCCCCTGCACCCACATGGGAGACCAGGAAGAATCACCTGGCTCCTGGCTTCAGTTCGGCACAGCTCCGGCTGTTGCCGCCATTTTGGTGTGAACCAATGAAGGAAGACCTTTCTCTTTGTCCCTCTCTGTCTGTCTGTCTGTAACTCTACTGCTCAAATAAATTAAATAAAATCTTTTAAAAAATTGTTTCAGCTATTTAGAGTGTTCTCTGTTTCATATGAATCCTAGAAACATTTTTTTCCTAAGTCAGAGAAGAATGTCACTGGCATTTTGATTGGGATCATAGTGAGTACTATGAACATTTTCATGATATTAGTTCTCCCAATCCATGAACATAGAGCATATTTTTGCTTTTGTTTTATCTGTTATTTCTTTTGTTAATGTTTTTTTTTAATTTTTCATTGTGGATATTTTTCACATCCTTGGTTTCATTTATACCAAGGTATTTGAATTTTTGTAGTTATTGTGACTAGGACTCATTTTACAAGTTCTTTCTCAGTCCTGGCATTGTTTGTATAAATATATATATATATATGTTATTACCATATATATATGTGATTGATTTTTGTATGTCGATTTTATATCATGCAACATTACCAAGCTCTCTTTTTATTAGTGGACTTTTTTATATTGAATAGTAGAGAATTTTGGTTCCCCTACACATAGGATCATGTCATCCACTGACAGTGATAATTTGAATTCCTCTTTCCATTTTGTATTCCCTTGATTTCTTTTTCTTCTCTAATGTCTCTGGCTAAACCTTCAAGAACTATATTGACTGTGGATATAGTTGTATGGTTCTGGATGTTAGTGGAAATTTTTCTAACTTTTCTTCATTCAATAAGATGCTGGCTGCGTATTTGTCATGGATTGCCTTGATTGTGTTGTGGAATGTTCCTGCTGTATTCAATTTGCTTCAGGTTATAATCATGGAAGAATGTTATATTTATTCAAATATTTTTTCTGCCCTTATTGAGATGATCATATGATTCTTATTCTTCAATTTGTTAATGTGATATATCACACTTATTTATTAGTGTATGTAGAACCATCCCTGCAAATAAAGGTTAAATCCCACTTGGTCAAGGTGAATGATCTTCTGGTTGTTTTTATTCCGTTAGCTAGTACTTTGCTGTGGATGTTTGCATCTATGCTCATCAGGGATACTGGTCTATAATTTTCTTTGCTGCATCTATTTATGGTTTTGGAATTAAGGTAATGTTGGCCTCCAGGAAAGAGTTGGGAGATTTCCCTCCCCTTAAATTGATTTGAATACTTTGATAATATTTGGATAAATCATTTATTTAAAGGTTTCATAGAATTCAGCAGTGACAACATCCAGTCCTGGGCTTTCTTTCTTTTTATTTTATTTTTTTAATTTTTTAGGCCAGCGCCGTGGCTCACTAGGCTAATCCTCTGCCTTGCGGCCCTGGCACACCGGGTTCTAGTCCCGGTCAGGGCGCCAGATTCTGTCCCGGTTGCCCCTCTTCCAGGCCAGCCCTCTGCTGTGGCCAGGGAGTGCAGTGGAG
The DNA here is from genome assembly GCF_051225735.1 of Oryctolagus cuniculus. NCBI lineage: Eukaryota > Metazoa > Chordata > Mammalia > Lagomorpha > Leporidae > Oryctolagus > Oryctolagus cuniculus. The sequence goes on along the minus strand of NC_142885.1, from coordinate 20,128,777 downwards.
GATGGCCCAAATACTTGGGCCCTGCACCCCATGAGAGACCAGGATAAGAACCTGGCTCCTGCCACCGAATCAGCACGGTGCGCCGGCCACAGTGTGCCAGCCGTGGTGGCCATTGGAGGGTGAACCAATGGCAAAGGAAGACCTTTCTCTCTGTCTCTCTCTCACTGTCCACTCTGCCTGTCAAAAAATGAAAAAAAAAATTTTTAAGATTTATCTACTTATTTGAAATTGAGAGTTACAGAGAGAGAGGAAAGGCAGAGGGGGGAGGTCCTCCATCCAATGGTTTACTCTCAAGATGGCTACAATGGCCAGCACTGCACTGATCCAAAGCCAGGAGCCAGGAGCCTCTTCCAGACTTCCCACAGGGTGCATGGGTCCAAGGACCTGGGCCATCTTCCACTGCCTTCCCAGGCCACAGCAGAGAGCTAGATTGGAAGTGGAGTAGCTGGATCTCAAACTGGCACCCTTATTGGATGCTGGCACCTCAGGCCAGGGCATTAACCCACTGCACCACAGCACCGGCCCCCTGGGCATTTCTTTCTTAGAAGTATCTTTATTACTGATTCAATCTGTCTTGGATACTTGTCTGTTTAGTTTTTCTATCTCTTCATTAATCAATTTTGGTAGATTGTGCATATCCAAAAATCTATACCTTCCATTTATTTGAGATTTTCCAATTTGTTGGCATAGAGCAATTTCAATTTTATTTCTTTTTATTTTGCTTTATTTCATTTCTAATTTTAATTACTTTTCTTCCTGCTAATTATGATTTGTTTTGTTATTATATCTCTAGGGCCTTGACATGTATTGTTAGACCATTTATTTGATGCCTTTAAAATTTCTTGATGTTGTCAATAATTGCTATAAACATCCTTCTTAACATGGCTTTTGCTGTATCCCATAAGTTTTGATATGTTGTGTTGTCATCTTCATTCATTTCCAAGATATTTTCCCTTTGATTTCTTCTATGCCCCACTGTATATTATAAGCTTGTTGTTCAGTCTCCATATGATTTCATATTTTCTATATTGTTGATTTCCAGCTCCAATACATTGTTTTCAAAAAAAGATAAATAGTATGATTTCAAGAATTTTGAATTTGCTAAGACTTGCCTTATGGCCTAGTATATGTTCTGTCCTAGAGAAATTCTCATGAACTGACAAAAAGAATACATGTTTTGCAGATGTGGGTGAAACATTCTGTATATACATTTATGTCCATTTGACCCATAGTATAGATGAATTATGTTGATTATTTGTTGATTTTATCTCTAGTTGATCGGCACATTGATGAAAATAAGATGTTGAAGTCCCTCGTTATTATTGTATTGGAGCCTATGTGTCTCTTTAGAACTATTAACATTTGCTTTAAATAGGCATGCATGCTGGAATTGTGTGCATATACATTGCCCATAGTCACATCTTCCTGTACAATTGATCATTTAATCACTACATACTTTTTTTTTCTTTTAGCAGTTTTTTCATTAAATTCTATCTCTTTCTGATAATAAGGTGGTTACATCTTCTGTTTTTGATTTCCCTTAGCATGGAATATCTTTTCCATTCTTTCACTTTGATTCTGTGGGTATCTTTTCCCACAGAAAAGGGTTGAAAGCTATGTCTAGGATTAGGGTAAGAGCTAGAGCTAGAATTATGAATAGGATTAAGGCTATTCTAAGGTTATCATTCACACTATGTTTTGGGCTAGTATTGGGTAAAGCTTAGCGTTACTTCTATCCCTAAGCCTATTGTTAAGTTTAGAGCTAGTGATAGGGCTATGACTAATTTTAAGTTTCAGGCTAGATCTTGGGTTACCGTTAGTATTACAGTTAGAGGTAGAGTTAGATTTGTTGTTGAGATGAGATATAGAGGAAAGATTAGAACTACTGTTAGTTTTAGGGTTAAGCTTAGGTTAATGTGTAGGCTAGGGTTAGGGTTAAGTTTAGGGTAAGGTGTATAGTTAGAGCTACTATTAATGTTAGGATGCAGTTTGCATCCATGTTATGGTTAGGGCTATACTTATTAGGGTTAGGGCTTGGGCTATGGTTTGGTTAAGTGTTAGGGTGATGACTCGTGCTAAGGTTAGGATTAGTTTTCTGGTTAGGGTTACTACTGTGGTTTTGGGTTTTTTTTATAATTATTTATTTATTTGAAAGTCAGAGTTACACAGAAAGAGGAGAGTCAGAGAGAGAGAGAGAGAAAGAGAGAGAGAGAAGGTCTTCCATCCAATGGTTCACTCCCCAATTGGCCACAATGGCCAAAGCTGCGCTGATCTGAAGCCAGGATCCAGGAGGTTCTTCCAGGTGTCCCATGTAGGTACAGGGGCCAAAGGACTTGAACCATCTTCTACTGCCTTCTCAGGCCATAGCAGAGAGCTGGATCGGAAGAGGAGTAGCCGGGTCCCAAACCAGATACCAGCATTTCAGGCCAAGATGTTAACCTGCTGTACCACGGTGCCATCCCCTGTGGTTTGTGTTTTGCCTAGGTTTTCTGCCACAGTTGGACAGGACTGAGATTAGGATTAATGCTAGAATTAGGGCCCTGGGTTGTGTTAAGTTTAGAGTAAATGATAGATTTACGGGCTGTGTGTGGATTAGGACTACAGTTCGGATTAGGCTAATTTCAAGGCAGTTGCCTAGCATTGCTGTTAGAGTCAGGGTTTGGGTAAAATTTGCCCTAGGTCTATAGAATTAGCCCTAGGACTTGATGAGGTATAAAGCTAAGCTAGGTTCTTTTTTTAAAATTATGGCTAGAATTAGTTAGGGCCATGGTTAGGTTAGTGTTAGATGTAGGCATAGGGTTATTTTAGGTTTTAGGCTAAACCATGGGTGAGTATTTTAGGGTTAGGAGTATGGTCTGTGTTATTACTACATTTTGATTTAAGATAAGGCCCAAGTTTAGTACTATATTTATTGCTGGGGGTAGAGTTGAATTTTTTATAAGTTTAATTAATTAATTTATTTATTTGAAAGGTAGAGTCACAGACACAGAGATGGAGAGACAAATGTCTTCCATCTGCTGGTTCATTCCCTAAATGGCCACAACCCTTGAGGTGAGCTGATCCAAAGCCAGAAGCTAGGAGCTTCCCGTGGGTTTCCCATGTGAGTATAGCAGCCCAAGGACTTGGGCCATCTTTACTACTTTTCCAGACCATACCAGAGAGCTGGATCAGAAGAGTAGCAGCCAGGACTAGAACTGGTACCCATATGGGATACCAGCAACACAGGTGGAGGCTACACAACAATGTTGGCCCCTAGAGTGGGATTTTCAGTTATGGTTAGTGCTAGAGCTTTATATTTAGGGCTAGGGTTAGGGTTAGAATTAGTTCTAAAGGAAGGGTAAAGTTAGTCCTTCTGTTATTGCTAGTGTTTGAACTAAGTTTATGATTAGGTTTACTGCTATCATGGGATTAGAGTAGAGTTAGGCCTAGAGGTAGGATTAGGGTAAATGTTATGGATAGGATTGGGTTTAGGGATAAATTTTTTTTGGTATGGGTAGGATTTTGGTTACTGTTATTGTTATGATTAGGGTTAGGATTATGTTTAATGTTAGTACTGGTATTATGACTCAGGCTAGGATTATTTGGGGGGGTTGGAGTAGGGCATTGTTGTAGTTAGAGTTATGCTTTGCATTAGCATTAGGAATTGGACTAGTGTTAATTTTTAAATAACTGCTATAACCATGATTAGTAATATGGCATGGTATAGTGTTATATTTAAGTTTGTAATAGAGTTAAGACTAGGGTTGTGGTTATTCCTAGTGTTAGAGTTTAGTATTAGGATTAGGGTTACATTTAATGGTAGATCCTAAAGTGGCTTTAGAGTGAGAGTTACTTTTTGATCTGAGGAAGTAGCAGTGTTAAGGCTAGGGCCAGAAGCTAGTCTAGTTAGGTTTATGGTTACATATTTATTGGTAAGGGATAGGGATATGCCTAGAGCTAGGGTTAGGATTCAATTGCAGTTATTGAGGGTGAGAGCTAGGCCTGGAATGAGGTTTTGGGCTAGGTTGGACTGGCCTGTTCTTAGCCTGTGTTCAGGGTTAGAGTTAGAAGAGCATTATAGGGTTAGAGTTAGGATCTTGGGTAGGTCTATATTTAGACTTAGCTTTAGTGAAATGGCTGGGGCTAGGCTTAGGATTAGGTTTATGGCTAGGGTGATAGCAAGGTGTAAGGTTAGTGCTAGGGTTTGGTCTAGGGCTATGGTTGGGAGTAGAATTGTACCTAGAGTTATGTTTACAGTTATAGATAGGTTGAAGGTCAAGCAGTGTTTAGAGGTAGGAGAGGGCTCAGGTTAGGACTAGGTTTAAGGGTAGAGCTGGAGTTACAATTATAACTACATTTGAGTTCAGGGTTAGAGCTAGGGTTATAGTCAGGTTAGGTTAGAGTTATGGCTTAGATTATCTTAATGGCTAAGTGTAGATGCAGGGGTAGGTTTAATGCTGCTGTTTGGTTTAGTGTTGGGATTAGTAGAGGACCAGGTTTAGCATTAAGATTAGGGCTAGTTTTAGGGTTATGGCTACAGATAGCTAGGGTTTGAATTACTGTTAAGTCCAGACTTATGCTTTGCATCAGGGCAAGTGTTAGGGCTTGATCTGTTTAGGTGTAGTGCAAGAGCTACAGTTAGTGTTATCACAGGATTTAGGCTACAATTAGAGTTAGAACTAGTGCTAGGTTTACAGTTAGGTTTCTGATTAGAGTTGCAATTACTCTTAGGTTTGGGGTTAAGTTTCGGTTAGAAGCAAACTTAGGAATAGGGTTAGAATTAGTGTTTTCATTTGGGACAAGACTTATGTAAAGTTTAGAGTAAATGTTTATTAAGTTAGATATTTTGTGAGGCTCAGAGCTAGTGTTAGGTTTAGGTTTATGTCTATGGCCTGGTGTTGTATTATTGTTATGCTTGGAGTTAGGCCTAGGGTTAGCAATATGGATTGTATTTTGGTGAGGTTTAAGGCTAGGGATATGTTTATGGTTATAGTTAGAATTAGTGTTAGGACATGGGTAGAACTATAACTAGATTTAATTTTAGGGTTAGTGTGAAGGCTATGATTATTGTTGAATCTAGGTTTAAGACTAGGATTAGGGCTGCATCTAGGGTTAGCTTTACCATTATGTGTAAGGTTAGGGTGATTATTAGTTTGAGTTGGGGCCAGGGCTGTGATAGGGTCTAATGTTAGCTGTAGAGCCAGGACTATATTTTGATTAAGGCTATATTTTGGTTTCAATTTTGACCTACAGTTAGGATTAGGCCTAGAGTTAGGTCTAGGTTTACATTTAGGTATAGGGATAGCATTAGGGTTTTTTTTTTTTATATGTTTAAAGGAATGGATAGAGCTACTATCAGGTTTATGGTTAGGATTAGGATTAGTTCTAGAGTGAGGGTTAGAGTTATGAATAAAGACAGAGTTAGAGGTAGGGTTAGAGCTATTCTTAGGAATAATGTTATGGTTGTATCAGGGTTCATTTTAGGTATTTATCTATGTTTAGTGTTACATCTAGGACTATGGTTAGGCTAAAGGGTTTGGGATTCAGGCTAATGTTAGGATTAGAACAAGCTCTAAGCTTAGGCTTATGTTATGGATTACTGAAAGATTATGCTTAGGACTATAATAGGGTTAGGTTTATAGTTCAACTTAGCTCTAGGTTTAGTGTTGGTACTATCATTAAGGACTGGGCTCTAACACAGCAAGGGTTAGGCTTAGAGATTGTATGATGGCTAGGGCTAAGGTTAACTTTAGAGCTAGGTTGAGGGTCTGGTCTAAGGTTAGGTTCCAGTTAGGGCTATTGCTAGAAAAAGCCATAAGTTTAGGGCTTTTATGTGGTTTAAAGCTACAGAAAAGTTTATTATTATGGACTTAATTAGGGATATCATCATGCATAAAAATATGGTTACATTTACATTTTGGGTTAGTGATAGGACTATGACTAAATCTATGGGTAATTGTTGGACTCTGCTTAGTGTTAAAGCTCAGACTAGATCTTGGGTTATAGTGTTTATTACAGTGAGGTTTAGAGCTATGTTTATATTTAGGTTTAGGTGCCAGAGTTAATGCTAGAATTAATGTTTAAATTAGGGTTAGGGTTAGTACTAAAATTAGGAAGAGTACTAGGGTCAAAATTAGATGTAGGGTTAAGCTTAATGTTAGGGCTAGGGAAGGAGTAAGAGTAGTCTTCCTGGCTGGAACCGTGGCTCAATAGGCTAATCCTCTGTCTGCGGTGCCAGCACCCCAGGTTCTAGTCCCGGTTGGGGTGCTGGATTCTGTTCCAGTTGCCCCTCCTCCAGTCCAGCTCTCTGCTATGGTCCAGGAGTGCAGTGGAGGATGGCCCAAGTCCTTGGGTCCTGAACCCTCAGGGAGACCAGGAGAAGCACCTGGCTCCTGGCTTCGGATCAGCACGGTGCACCAGCTGCAGTGTGCCGGCCACAGCAGCCATTGGAGGGTGAACCAATGGTAAAGGAAGACCTTTCTCTCTGTCTCTCTCTCTTTCTCACTGTCCACTCTGCCTTTCAAAAATAAAAAAAAATTAAAAAGTATTCTTCCTGTCATTGCTAAGGTTCTGGCTAAAGCTATGAAATCCTTACTTAATGTATACTAAGCTGATCTTCTGTATATTAAGATAATCGAAAATGAATCTTGATGTGAATGGAAGGGGAGAGGGAGTGGGAAAGGGGAGGGTTGTGGGTGGGAGGGACGGTATGGGGGGGAAGCCATTGTAATCCATAAGTCGTACTTTGGAAATTTATATTCATTAAATAAAAGGTAAAATATATATTTTTTTAAATAAAAAAAGCTATGTTTAGGTTTATTGCTAGAATAGGGATAGAGCCAGGGTTAGGTTTAAGTGCTAAGATTAGAGTAAGGGCTAGGGTTGGGTTATGGCTAGGTCTAGTTTTTGAACTAGGCATGGCATTTGGGTAGGGTTAGGATTAGGCAGAGGGATAGGTTCAAAGCTCTGTTAGGTTTAGTGTTAGGGTTATAGTTTTATGGTCAAAATTGTGTTGGGGTTAGGTTGATGATATTTGGGGCTAGACTCATGTCTAGAGCTACAGTTAGGATTAGGGCTAGGGCTATGGTTAGGTTTAGTGTTAGGGTTGGGGTAGTACTAGGTTTACATTTAGGCTTATGGTTAGTGTTATGACTAGGGTTAGGGTTATGTTAAAGATTAGAATCAGGATTTGTCTTAGAGTTAGTGTTAACATTAGGACCTGGGCTAAGGTTAGAGTTAGAGTTAAATTTGGTTAGTATTATATTGTGGCTTGGATTAGTTTGAGTGCTAGGTCAATAGCTACATTTAGGGCTATGGTTGGCTTAAATTTAGGGCTTAAATTACATAGAAGACATAGACTAGGATCAGTGGTAGAGCAAGCATTACATTTAGGGATAGGGTGTAAACTATGGATAGGTTTTGGTCTAGGGCTTTGTTTATAGTACTGTTAGTATGAGGATAGGACTAGGTTTATTATTAGATATATATTTAGCATTAGAGCCATGACCAAGGCTAGAGTTAGAGCTTGGATTAGGGTTGTTTCTAATTATGGTTAGAACTATTGAAATCACCAAGTCTATTGTTAAGTTTAGAGTAGAGCTATGGCTATGGTTATATTTATGAGAATGGGTAGCATTAGTGGTAGGGCTAGAGTAAACATTAGAAAATTCTTGCCAGTGTTTGTTTTTTGTTATTTTTTGGGTTAGGTCCTGGGCTTGGGTAAAGCAAGGGTTAAAATTGAGTGTAGATTTAGGGTTATAATGTTGAGTAGGTTTGGGGCCCAGCCTAAGTTTCAGGTTAGGTTATATTTAGGGATAAGATAGGCTTAGGGTTACAATTAATGTTAGGGTTAGAATTAGAGATTAGATTAGTGTTAGGGAAGGGGTTAGTGTTAGGTTTATGACTAAGGCTTTGCTTAGGTTATGGTTGAAGTTAGGTTAGGGCTAGGTTTGTGACTGGGTTAGACTTAGGGCTACAACTGTGGTTAGGGCTGAGTTTAGGTTGATGGTGAGGGCTAGGGTTATTTTTCAAGCCATTATTAGGGCTATAGACAAGTTTTATGCTAGGGATAGCACTAGGTTTTGTACTTGGACTATGGATAACACTGTCTTTGAGACTTGAGTTAGGGATAAGGCTAGGGTTAATGTTAGAATTTGGAATGAGGATAGCCTTTAGGATTAGAGTTAGGTTTAGAGTAATGGTTAGGGTTAGAAAATGAAATGCTGCAAGAGGCTTCTATTTGATATTCTATCTCTAGTTCTTCTGGTACTTCAGGCACACCTACTGCTTCAAGTACAAATAATTTCTATGTTGGAAGCATTGAAGCTGCATTGCTTTTTAAGGGCATTGTAGTTATTGCAGACAATATGCTTAACTGTCTGAGGAAAATCCATGTTGTCAGCCTGGACTTATTTGAGTCTGAATCCCCTTCCTTCTCTGAACTTCAGATTTAGCAGCTCTTTTGAGGTTTGCTAATGCACAGTGTGTTCTCATGCTTGAAATAAAAATGCTTGCTATGCAAATTAGGAAAAGCCAGGAATTCATTTATTAGATTATTATCTTCTCAGGAAAAGCAACATTTTAAGCCAGTCCTAGTGTGTACTACAATTGTGTTCTGTGCACCAACCTCAGGCCTATCGTATCTTTCAGATATTACACATGTATAGTGTAATGCTTACTAAGTTCATACAGTGTAAAAGAAACATTATCGTAAGTTTCCAGGAAACCTAATGCTTAAGCTCATACTGAGCTGGATATAAATTCACTTCCTTGAGGGAAATTGAAACAAAATATCCCTTTTAAACCGTACTCTTCCACTACATTCTCATGTTGTATACTTATAATGTATTAAGTCCTATGTATATCAAGCAATCAATTGTACACACAGAGAAAACTCAATGCAGCCAATGTGTTCTAATGGAGAAGCCAGTTCAATTCCTTCAAATAACTTCAGGCACCAACATGATATTTGAAACACTGAGAATACATTGTTTATTATGGCCTTGGTTGTAAAAGTAGAAAATTCAATTAATCTTTCTTAGGAAAAAATTGTCAGCCTAATCTAATCTGTACCAGCTTGAAACATAATATATTTTTCATTATATATGTAGAGTGTGTTTCTTTATTGGAAAGCACAATGCTTACTAAGTGCAGAGTTTTAATACAAGCATTCCTTGGAAGGAAACCTAATTTTATAAGTTCATACTAAACTATATAGAAAATCCATTCCTATATAGAATTTATGCAAAATACTCTTTTATAGTAGTTCATTTCTGCAGCAACACCATGTTTGTATACTTTTTGCATACTAAGGCCTATGTATATGAACCAACACTTGAAAATACATGGAAAACTGTATATAGCAACATGTCTCAATGACATACTAGAACTATTTTTTATTATGATGTCAAACCCAGTATCTCTTTAAAGTAATGCGTGTGTGTTTGTGTGTGTGTATATGTATACATATATATACACACACACACAATTGACGCTTGAAGCATCATGAATATATTTTCAATTGGGCCTCTGTAGCTAAATCAGAGAGTTCAAGTAATATTTCCCAGGAAAGCAAGGTTTTAAGTCTGTCCTACTGTGTACTCCATATCTTTTTTCTGCCAATTACATCAATAACATACCTTTCAGGTATTCTACATGTACAGGGTGTTTTTGTATTTGAAAGCACAATGCTTACTATGTGCACATTGTGTTAACACAACCATGTGCTTGGTGCCTACAAGAAACATGCCCCACAAACAAAGATACACACACAAACTGAAAGTGAAAGGAAGGAAAGAGATATCACATGTTAATGGAAAGTAGAAACAAACAGATGTAGGTATCTTAATATCAATTAAAATAGACTTAACATAAAAATGGATAAAAGAGACAAACAAAGGCAATATGTAATGATTAAGAAATCAATTCAACAGGAAGATGTGATTATAATAAATGTAAATCTACCCAATTACAGGGTACCTGGCTATTTACCACAAATGTTAATTGATCTAAAGGGAGACATGGACTCCAATACAATAATAATGAGGAAATTCAACACCCCACCTCCTTCAATGTACAGATCAACTAGACAGAAAATCAACAAAAACAACAGAGCTAATCTACACTGTAGACCAAAAGACCTAACTGGTATCTATAGAAAATTTCATTAGATAGTACAGAATATACATTCTGTTCATCAGTGCATGCAACTTTCTCCAGGAAAGATCATATGCTAGGCCATAGAGTAAATCTCAGCAAATTCAAAATGATCAAACAAATCATGAAACTTTTCTGACCACAACTGAATGAAACTGGAAATTAAAATCTCAAGAATATCAAGAACATACATAAACACATGAAGACTGAACAACATGCTCTGGAAAGAACAGTGGGTCATAGAAGAAATCAAAAAAGAAACAGCAGGTCATCACCATGGCATAGTGTGCAGTGTCAGCATCCTATGTGGGTGCTGGTTTAAGTCCTGGCTTTTCCACTTCTGATCCAGCTCTCTACAATAGCCAAGGAGATCAATGAGGATGGTTGAAGTGCTTGGGACCCTGCACCCATGTGGAAGACCCGGAAGAAGCTCCTGGATGGATCCTGGCTTCACACCAGTCCAACTCTGGCCATCGTGGCCATTTGGGGGAGTGAACCATTGAATGGAAGCTCTCTCTCTCTCTCTCTCTCTCTCTCTCTGCCTCTGCTGCTCTGTAACTCTTCCTTTCAAAAAAGTGAATAAATAAATCTTTTAAAAATATATAAAATAAAAAATAAATAAAAGAGAAACAAAAATGCTATAAACAAATGAGGATAGCAATACAGCATATCAGCAATACTGGACACAGTAAAAGCAGTGTTAAGAGGAAACATTACAGCAATTGGTGCCTACCTCAAAATTAGGAAGGCACTAATTAAATAAGCTATCAATGCATCTAAGGATGTAAAAAACAACAAACCAAACCCAAAATTAATAGGAGGAAGAAAATAAAAATTAGAGAAGAAGTAAGCAAAATTCAAACCAAAAAGCAGTATAAAAACAATGAAATGAAGAGTTATTTACTTGAAAAAAAAGTTGATGCATCATTGGGCAAACTAACCAAAACAGGGGGGAGGGATAGACCCAAATCAGTAAATTAAGAGATGAAAAAGGAAATGTAACCAGAGATATCACAGAAATAAAAATGATAATCAGGAATCACTTATAAAGAACTATATGCCAACAAATTGGAAAATCTAGGATAAACAGATAGATTTCTGGACACAAACAATCTAATAAACTGAGTCATGAAGAATTAGGAAACCTAAACAAGCCAATATCCAGACAGAGATTGAATTAGTCATAAAGGCTCTCACAACAAAGAAAAGTCCAGGAATGGCTTCCATACTGAATTCTACCAGACATTTAATGAACTAATTACAATATTTTCTCAAGTTATTCAAAACAATTGAAAGGGGGAGAATCATCTCAAACTATTTCTATGAAGCCAACATCACCCTAATTCCTAAACCAGGAAAAGATACAACAGAGAAAGAGAACTATAGTCTGGTATCCCTGATGAACATAGAAGCAAAAATACCAGCTAAGAACAACACATCAGAAATAGCATTCACCTTGAGAAAGTATCTGTATGCAGTAATGGTTCAAAATTTGAAAATCAAAAATGTGATAAATCAGATTAACAAACTGAATAAAAATCATATGATTATTTCAATAGATGCAAGACAGCATTTGATAAAACAAAACATCCTCTCATGATGAAAACCTTAAGCAAACTGGCTATAGAATCAACATTTCTCATCAATCTCGGCAATTTATTTCAAAACCACAGATAGCATCTTACTGAACGCAGAAAGTTGGAGGCATTCCAAAAAAGATCTAGAACCGGGGCGGAGCCAAGATGGCGGAATAGTGAGGGCATGCACCGATAGTCCGGGAAAATTTAGTTTAATAAAAGGGGAGTTACGGTAGCCTCAGAAAAAAGAACCAGGAAAATATTGCAGAGGAAACTCTTCTGGATCGAGTGGCTGTGGATCGGAGGACCTACTGCAAGAACAAGGTCGCCCACCGCGCGGAAGCCGAGCCGCGGGACCGAGAAACGGGACCGAGCAGCGGAAGCCTCAGGGTCTGCATGCCAGTGCTCGAAGGGGAGTGCATGCCACACAGACAACAGCGGGGAGACTTGGGATGTCCAGGGCTCCGAGTCCACACATCGGCACTGGAAGGGGTGGTGAGCTCAATAACCCGAGACATTGGTGGGGAAACGGGGATCAGAATCTAGAGGGGGGCCAGAAAGTGCAGCAAACTCACTACCGGAAAGAAGGAAAAAAAAAAAGATTGGGGGTTTCTCTTTCCCCTAACCTTGCAAAGGTTGCAAGGCTGCAAGGCTTGAAGAATTCCCAAGAGACAAAGAGCGGGCCCCCTCTCTGGATTTACATATCAACGGGGGAGAGCTAAGGAACTGAGTCACTACAATTCAGTAGTCTAGGCAACCCAGTGGGAGTCTAGAGGAGCCTAAACAGACTCTGTGGGTAGAAGCCAGAGACTGGAAGCTAAATACCATCAATTCTGCACAGCCGTGCCGTGCGGTGTTACTTACACCCTGAATAAATAAAATAAATAAATAAATAAATAAAAAGAGAGAGATTTAACACGCATAACCTGAGGGTGTCACCTTTGCACACCCTTAACCAGGAAGAACCAAGCAGAGCTCTCAGGCCGCACCCATCTCAAGCCTCCAAGGCTCCTCCAACAGCAGGCAGTCCACTTAACACGGACATAGTATAAAATAAAAAAAAAAACGCACAGTGACGCAAGAAGAATTAACTATGCCGAGAAACAAACACAGAAATCGAGGGAACAAGATCAACGATGACACTATGATGCCTCCAAATAAATAAAACACCCCAAACCAAGATTATGAAGATGATGAGATAGAAGAAATGCAAGATACGGCTTTCAAAAAATTTATGATAAGAACATTTAGAAGTTTTCAAAAGCAAATCCTTGAACTACAGAAATCCTTATTGGACAAGATTGAAAATCTCTCTCATGAAAATGAAATTTAAAGGAAGAATCAAAATGAAACTCAGAAACGAGTAGAACAGGAAAGTGCGATAGTGAAGAGAAATCAAAATGAAATGAAGAGCTCAATAGATCAAATGACAAACACATTAGAAAGCCTTAAAAACAGAATGGGTGAAGCAGAGGAGAGAATATCGGACTTAGAAGATAGAGCACAGGAAAACATACAGTCAAACCAAAGAAAAGTAGAGGAAATTAGAAATCTAAAAAATATTGTTGGGATACTATTATAAAAACCAACATTCGAGTTCTAGGATTTCCTGAAGGCATGGAGAGAGAGAAAGGATTAGAAGGCCTTTTTAGTGAGATACTAGCAGAGAACTTTCCAGGTTTGGAGAAGGACAGAGACATCCTAGTACAGGAAGCTCATAGAACCCCCAATAAACATGACCAAAAGAGATCCTCACCACGACAGGTTGTAATTCAACTCACCACAGTGAAACATAAAGAAAAGATCCTAAAATGTGCAAGAGAGAAACGTCAGATTACTCTCAGAGGATCTCCAATCAGAAAAACAGCAGACTTCTCATCAGAAACACTACAGGCTAGGAGGGAATGGCGAGACATAGCACAGGTGCTAAGAGAGAAAAATTGCTAGCCCAGAATATAATAACCTGCCAAGCTCTCATTTGTGAATGAAGGTGAAATAAAGACCTTTCATAGCAAACAGAAATTGAAATACTTTGTGGCCACTCGTCCGGCCCTGCAAAAGATACTTAAAGATGTGCTACACTCAGAAACACAGAAACACGGCCATCAATATGAAAGAAGGGAAAGGAAGAACACCTACCAGTAAAAGAGCATGGGAAGCTCAAAGCATATACTAGAAAATATTTCCCGGAAAATGGCAGGGCAAAGTCACTACGTATCAATAGTCACATTGAACATTAATGGTCTGAATTCTTCAGTTAAAAGACTCCGTTTGGCTGATTGGCTCAAAGAACACTACCCAACTATTTGTTGCCTACAAGAAACACATCTCTCTAACAAAGAGGCTTGCAGACTGAAAGTGAAAGGTTGGAAAAAGATATTCCATGCCAACAGAAACCAAAAAAAAAAAAGCAGGTGTAGCCATATTAATATCAGACAAAATAAACTTTAATACAAAAACTGTTAAGAGAGACAAAGAGGGACACTATATAATGATTAAGGGTTCAATTCAACAGGAAGATGTAACTATTATAAATGTAAATGCACCTAATTACAGGGCACTGGTCTATTTAAAAGATATGTTAAGGGACTTAAAGGGAGATTTAGATTCCAATACAATAGTACTGGGGGACTTCAATACTCCACTCTCAGAAATAGACAGATCATCCGGACAGAAGATCAACAAGGAAACAGCAGATTTAATTGACACTATTGCCCAAATGGATCTAACAGATATCTACAGAACTTTCAACCCTACATCTACAGACTTCACATTCTTCTCAGCAGTGCATGGAACCTTCTCTAGGATTGATCACATACTAGGCCATAAAGCAAGTCTCAGCAAATTCAAAAGAATTAGAATCATACCATGCAGCTTCTCAGACCACAGCGGAATGAAGCTGGAAATTAGCAACTCAGGAAACCCCAGAAAGAATGCAAACACATGGAGACTGAACAACATGCTCCTGAATGAACACTGAGTCATTCAAAATCAAAAGAGAAATCAAAAACTTTCTGGAAGTAAATGAAGACAACAACACAACATATCAAAACGTATGGGATACAGCAAAAGCAGTATTGAGAGGCAAATTTATAGCAATAGGTGCCTATATCAAGAAATTGGAAAGGTACCAAATAAATGAGCTTTCAGCACATCTCAAGGACCTAGAAAAACTGCAGCAAACCAAACCCAAATCTAGTAGGAGAAGAGAAATAATTAAAACCAGAGAAGAAATCAACAGGATTGAATCCAAAATACATTACAAAAAATCAGCCAAACGAGGAGCTGGTTTTTTGAAAAAATAAACAAAATTGACACCCCATTGGCCCAACTAACTAAAAAAAAGGAGAGAAAAGACCCAAATCAATAAAATCAGAGATGAAAAAGGAAACATAACAACAGACACCACAGAAATAAAAAGAATCATCAGAAATTACTACAAGGACTTGTATGCCAGCAAACAAGAAAATCTATCAGAAATGGATAGATTCCTGGACCCATGCAATCTACCTAAATTGAACCATGAAGACATCGAAAACCTAAATAGACCCATAACTGAGACAGAAATTGAAACAGTAATAAAGGCCCTCCCAACAAAGAAAAGCCCAGGACCAGATGGATTCACTGCTGAATTCTACCAGACATTTAAAGAAGAACTAATCCCATTTCTTCTCAAACTATTCAGAACAATCAAAGAAGAGGGAGTCCTCCCAAATTCTTTCTATGAAGCCAGCATCACCTTAATCCCTAAGCCAGAGAAAGATGCAGCACTGAAAGAAAATTATAGACCAATATCCCTGATGAACTTAGACGCAAAAATCCTCAATAAAATTCTCGCCAATAGAATACAACAACACATCAGGAAAATCATCCACCCAGACCAAGTGGGATTTATCTCTGGTATGCAGGGATGGTTCAACATTCGCAAATCAATCAATGTGATTCACCACATTAACAGACTGCAAAAGAAAAACCATATGACTATCTCAATAGACGCTGAGAAAGCATTCGATAAGATTTAACACCCTTTCATGATGAAAACTCTAAGCAAATTGGGTATAGAAGGAACATTCCTCAATAATCAAAGCAATTTATGAAAACCCCACAGCCAGCATCCTATTGAATGGGGAAAATTTGGAAGCATTTCCACTGAGATCGGGCACCAGACAGGGATGCCCACTCTCACCACTTCTATTTAACATAGTTCTGGAAGTTTTAGCCAGAGCCATCAGACAAGAAAAAGAAATTAAAGGAATACAAATTGAGAAGGAAGAAGTCAAACTATCCCTCTTTGTAGACGATATGATTCTTTACTTAGGGGATCCAAAGAACTCTACTAAGAGACTATTGGAACTCATAGAGGAGTTTGGCAAAGTGGCAGGATATAAAATGAATGCACAAAAATCAACAGCCTTTGTATACACAGACAATGCCATGACTGAGAAAGAACTGCTAAGATATATCCCATTCACAATAGCTACAAAAACAATCAAATACCTTGGAATAAACTTAACCAAGGATGTTAAAGATCTCTACGATGAGAATTACAAAACCTTAAAGAAAGAAATAGAAGAGGATACCAAAAAATGGAAAAAACTTCCATGCTCATGGATTGGAAGAATCAACATCATCAAAATGTCCATTCTCCCAAAAGCAATTTATAGATTCAATGCAATCCCAATCAAGATACCAAAGACATTCTTCGCAGATCTAGAAAAAATGATGCTGAAATTCATATGGAGGCACAAGAGACCTCAAATAGCTAAAGCAATCTTGTACAACAAAAACAAAGCCGGAGGCATCACAATACCAGGTTTCAGGACATACTACAGGGCAGTTGTAATCAAAACAGCATGGTACTGGTACAGAAACAGATGGATAGACCAATGGAACAGAATTGAAACACCAGAAATCAACCCAAACATCTACAGCTAACTTATATTTGACCAAGGATCTAAAACCAATTCCTGGAGCAAGGACAGTCTATTCAATAAATGGTGCTGGGAAAACTGGATCTCCACATGCAGAAGCATAAAGCAAGACCCCTACCTTACACCTTACACAAAAATCCACTCAACGTGGATTAAAGACCTAAATCTACGTCCTGACACCATCACGTTATTAGAGAACATTGGATAAACCCTTCAAGATATTGGCACAGGCAAAGAATTTCTGGAAAAGACCCGGGAGGCACAGGCAGTCAAAGCCAAAATCAACTATTGGGATTGCATCAAATTGAGAAGTTTCTGTACTGCAAAAGAAACAGTCAGGAGAGTGAAGAGACAACCGACAGAATGGGAAAAAATATTTGCAAACTATGCAACAGATCAAGGGTTAATAACCAGAAATTCCACAAAACCAAAACCAACAACCCACTTAAGAGATGGGCCAAGGACCTCAATAGACATTTTTCACAAGAGGAAATCCAAATATCCAACAGACACATGAAAAAATGTTCAAGGTCGCTAGCAATCAGGGAAATGCAAATCAAAACCACAATGAGGTTCCACCTCACCCCTGTTAGAATGGCTCACATACAGATATCTACCAACAACAGATGCTGGCGAGGATGTGGTGAAAAAGGGACACTAACCCACTGTTGGTGGGAATGCAAACTGGTCAAGCCACTATGGAAGTCAGTCTGGAGATTCCTCAGAAACCTGAAGATAACCCTACCATTCAACCCAGCCATCCCACTCCTTGGAATTTACCCAAAGGAGTTTAAATTGGCAAAGAAAAAAGTGGTCTGCACCCTAATGTTTATCGCAGCACAATTCACAATAGCCAAGACCTGGAACCAACCTAAATGCCCATCAACGGTAGACTGGATAAAGAAATTATGGGATATGTATTCTTTAGAATACTATACCGTAGTAAGAAACAACGAAATCCAGTCATTTGCAACAAAATGGAGGAATCTGGAACACATAATGCTGAGTGAAGTAAGCCAGTCCCAAATGGACAAATACCATATGTTCTCCCTGATCGGTGACAACTGACTGAACACCAAAAAGGAAACCTCCTGAAGTGAAATGGACACTATGAGAAATGGTGACTTGATCAGCATAGCCCTGACTGTTAATGAACAACTTAATACATTATCCCTCTTAGTACATTTTTGTCTGTTCTACTTAATATGACTGGTTTAATTCTGTAATTATCACACAGTTATTCTTAAGTGTTGAAAAGTAACTGAAATGTGATCCCTGTTAAACATAAGAGTGGGAATAAGAGAGGGAAGAGATGTATAATTTGGGACATGCTCATGCTGACTTGCCCCAAATGGTAGAGTTAGAAACATACCAGGGGATTCCAATTCAATCCCATCAAGGTGGCATGTACCAATGCCATCTCACTATTCCAAGTGATCAATTTCAGTTCACAATTGATCATAATGAAAGGACTAAGAGTCAAAGGGAGCACATAAACAAGTCTAGTACCTGCTAACACAAACCGATAGAATAAGTAAAGGGGAGAGTGATCCAACATGGGAAGTGAGATACTCAGCAGACTCATAGAATGGCAGATGTCCTAAATAGCACTCTGGCTTCAGAATCAGCCCTAAAGGCATTCAGATCTGGCTGAAAAGCCCATGAGAGTATTTCAGGCATGGAAAGCCAAGACACTCTGGCAAAAAGATCTCTATGAGTGAGATCCTAGTGGAAAGAACAGGTCTTCAAAGAAGGAGGTACCTTTCTCTGAAGGGAGGAGAGAACCTCCACTTTGACTATGACCTTGTCTAAACAAGATAAGAGTCGGAGAACTCAAGGAGCTTCCATAGCCTTGGAAACTCATGACTGGAGCATAGGGAGATTACTGATGCCATAGACAGGAGTGTTAATTTGTAAAGTCAACAACAGGAGTCACTGTGCGCTTACTCCTCATGTAGGATCTCTGTCCTTAATGTGCTGTACATTGAGGCTTAATGCTATAACGAGTACTCAAACAGTATATTTCACTTTGTGTTTCTATGGGGGTGCAAACTGTTGAAATCTTTACTTAATGCATACTAAACTGATCTTCTGTAAAAAAAAAAAATTATCAATTCCCAACTTGACTCTCACTGGGATTAAACATGACAATAGGTCCGATCTGATTTCATCATCATTTTAAAAAATCATCTATGATTTTTCACTTTATGTTTCTGTGTGGGAGCAAACTGTTGAAATCCTTACTTAATGTATACTAAGCTGATCTTCGGTATATTAAGATAATCGAAAATGAATCTTGATGTGAATGGAAGGGGAGAGGGAGTGGGAAAGGGGAGGGTTGTTGGTGGGAGGGACGGTATGGGGGGGAAGCCATTGTAATCCATAAGTCATACTTTGGAAATTTATATTCATTAAATAAAAGTTAAAAAAATATTAAAAAAAAAGATCCCCATAAGAGACTATCAGAATTATAAGAGAATTCAGCAGCTTCAGGATGCAAAATCAACACAAAAAATAATATCATTCATACATGCCAACAACTACCTGAAAAAGGACTTACAAAAACCACCTCACTGGCTGGTGCCACGGCTCACTAGGCTAATCCTTCACCTTGTGGCGCCGGCACACCGGGTTCTAGTCCCAGTTGGGGCACTGGATTCTGTCCCGGTTGCCCCTCTTCCAGGCCAGCTCTCTGCTGTGGCCCGGGAAGGCAGTGGAGGATGGCCCAAGTGCTTGGGCCCTGCACCTGCAGGGTGCAAGGAGAAGCAAGGAGAGCCAGGAGAAGCACCTGGCTCTGGGCTTCAGATCAGCGTGATGGGCCAGCCACAGCGGCCATTGGAGGGTGAACCAACGGCAAAAAGGAAGACCTTTCTTTCTGTCCCTCTCTCTCACTGTCCACTCTGACTGTAAAAAAAAAAAAAAAAAAAAACCACCTCACTCACAAAAACTACCAAAATAGTGATAAATTTAATAAGGAATGTGAAAGATCTCTACAATGAAGATTCTAAAACATTAGTGAAAGAAACAGAAGATATAAAAAAAGAAACAAAAAAAATTCATGTTTCAACTACTGGAGGAATTAATACCCCCAAATGTATATACCATAACCAAAATTTACAGATTCATTGCAATCCCCATCAACACTTTGGGTCTATTCTTCACAGATATAAACAATCCTAAAATTTAGATGGAAATACAAGAGACACTGAATGGCAAAAGTAGTATTAACCAATAATAACAATGTAACCAATAATAACAATGACAGAAGCATTACAATATCAGATTCCAAGACACATTACAGGGATATTGTAATCAAAACAGCAAGGCACTGGCATAAAAATAGACATGCAACCCAATAGAACAGAATAGAAACACCAGAAATAACTCTGCACATCTATAACCATTTAATATTGGGCAAATTGCTAAAAATTCCTTGAAAAGTTACTGGGAAAATTGGATTTCTGCATGCAGAAATTTGAAACTAGACCCATACTTATATCCTATACAAAATATTGACTAGAAATGAATAAAGGATCTAACTTTAAGATCTGAAACTATCAAACTACTAAAGGAAAGCATAATAGAAATATTGCAGGACACTGGCTTAGGCAATGACTCTTTGTATAATGCCTCAGAAGCACAGTTAAGAAAGCTAAAAAGAGAAACGGGATTCTATCAAATTTAAGATGTTTCTGCACTACAAAGCACAGAGTGAAGACAGAAATGACAGAATGGAAGACAATCTTTGAAAACTATGCATTTGATAAAAGATTAATATCCATAGTATATAAGGAGCTCAAGAAACCAACAATGAAATAAAAGAGTTGAGAAATGGGCAAAGGATATCAATGGATTTTATTTATTGCATTTTCTTCAACCATTCATGCATCAATAGACACCTAGGTTAATTCCTTACCTATTGTGAGTTATGTTGGAAATTGGAGCTCAGGTATATCTTTCAGCTGCTTATTTCACCTCAATGAAACATATGACTAGGTGTGGGATAAATGGGTCATAGATAATGTCTATTACTAATTTTGTGGAGAACATGCACTCTGATCTGAAAAATGGCTGTACTAACTTTCATTCTCACTAACAACATAAAAGGGCTCCTTTTTCTTCACATCCTCACAAACTTTTATTTTTTTTCTGAGAATAGCTACTTTAACAGGAGTTCTAGTTTGCATACTTCATTCCTGAAGGCATAGAAAACCTAAACAGAATAATAAACAAGATGTAGTTTGAATAAATAACAAAGAACCCATTGTATGGGTTCTATTAAAATTTATTCCTCAAGCCATAGAAAACAAAACAGATCAGTAACCAAGATGCCAATCAAGACAGAACAAAGACCTTCCCAACAAAGAAAAGCCCAAGACCAGATGGCTTCACTGCTGAATCCTAACAAACTTTTAAAGAGGAACTAATTCCCTAATCTCAATTCTTCTCAAAGTATTCAAAACAATTAACAGGGAGAAAATCCTCCCAAATTGCTTATAGGAGGACAGCATCACCTTAATTCCAAAAGCCAGAAAAAGATACAACAAAGAATGATAATCACTGACATTTATCCATGATGAACAGAGCAAAAATATTCAACAAAATATCACATAATTGAGTCAAACAAAACTTCAGAAATATTGTTCACCTGGAACAAGTGGGATTTATTGCCAGTACACAGAAAAGGTTCAACATATGGATATCAATATAAATGACACATCACATTAACAAACAAGTAGAATAAAACCATATGATTATGTCAATAGATGTAGAAAGTCATTTGATGAAAGACAACATCATCTCATGATAAAAACCCTTATTTCTTACCGCCATCAAGGCAATATATGACAAACACACAGCAAGCCTCATACTGAATGGGGAAAAGCTGGAAGCATTTCCACCAAGATCCAGAACCTGACAAGGATGTCCACTCTCACCATTGCTATTTAATATAGTTCTGAATGTTTTAGCCAGAGGCATAAGGCAAAAAAAAAAAGAAATCAAAGGGAAAGGAGGAAGTCAAATTGTCACTGTTTGCAAGATGGCATAATTCTATATATATATATATATATATATAGAATTATATATATATTTATAAATATATATATATATTAAACCAAATGACTCCACCAGGAGACTACTGGAACTCATCACAGAGTTTGACAGTGTTGCAGAATATAAAACCAATGCACAAAATCAATATCCCTTGTATACACAATGCCATGGCTGAGAAAAACTTGTAAGATCATTACTATTCACAGTAGTTCCAACAAACTTAAATACTCTGGAATAAATTTAATCAAATATAGGAAAGATCTCTACAATCAAAATTACAAATCAATAAAGAAAGAAATAGAAGATGCACAAAAATGGAACACTCTTCCATGCTCATGGATTGGAATAATTAATATCAAATGTCCATTATATCCATTGCAACTTACAAGCTCAGTACAATGTCATTCTTCTCATATGTAGAAGAATGATGCTAAAATTCATATTTAAACAACAGAGACCTGGATAGCCTAAACAACTAAAACAAGACTGGTGGCATCAAAATACCAGATTTCAATACAGAATATACAGGGTAGTTATAACCAAAACAGCCTGGTACTAGAACAAAAATAGAAATGTTGACAAATGAAAAAGAATCAAAATACAAGAAACTAACCCACACATCTACAACCAACTAATCTTTCACAAATGAGCTAAAATTAGCCCCTGGAGAAAAGACAGTCTCTTCACCAAATGGTGCTGAAAACATTAGATCTACACATATAGAAGTGTGAAACAAGACCCTACCTTACACCTTATACAAAAATTAACTCAAAATGGACCAAAGACCTAAATCTAGGACCTGATACCACCACATTACTAGAGGAAAATATTGGTGAAACTCTTCAATGCATTGGCATAAGCAAAAACTTCATGAAAAAAGCCTCAGAAGCACAGTCAGTAAAAGCAAAAATATAGAAAAATGAGATTATGTTAAGCTAGGAAGTTTCTGCACTGCAAAGGAAACACTCAAAAACATGAAAGACAACTGACAGAATGGGAAAAATTTTTTGAAATTATGCAATAAAAGACCAATATCCAGAATTTAGTAAGAACCCAAGAAACTCAACAACAAAACAAAAAATCCAGATAAGAAATGGCCAAAGGACATAAACAGTTACTTTTCCAAGGACGAAATGGCCAATGATGAAAAAATGCTCATGATCACTAGCCAAATAAAAACCACAATGAAAGGGTAGCACTGTAACATAGTGTGTAAAGCCACTGCCTGCAAAGTGAGCATCCCTATGGTAACTCTGCCTTTCAAATAAATTTTAAAAAGTCTTTAATTTTTTTAAATTTTGAAGAACAAAGTGTTTTTATTTGAAAAAAAGCTAATATTGTAATTGAAACATATCCTGAGGAATTCACAAAAAAAATTTACAATGCAGCAGAATATAGGATAAAGATACAAATATCAATTATATTTCTGTATAGTAGCAATGAACATTATGAAAATATAATTAACATTCAAGATAGCATCAAAGTGAAAATACCACTAAGAAATTTAAGAATAAAAACACTGAATTTTGTAATGGAAAAATAAAAAATATAGGAACATATCATTTTTAAAATCAGTTACTTCAATAAGACATTTAATAATGCAAAAAGATATGATTACTATTAGTCATTGGGTAAATGCAAACAAAACCTAAAGATATCACTTAATATTCAGTAGGATGATTCTGATTCAGCCATAGATAAATGCTGACTGAGACAGATGGACAACATGGAACCCTCATACACTTTCAGTAAAATAGTGCAACCATTGTGAAAAGTAATTTGCAGCTTCTTAGCAAGTTCTACATAGGATTATTTCTTAACTCAGCAGTTTCTCTCCTGTATGCCAAAAGATAAAAAATCCACTTGCTCACGTCTGCTCACTGCAGCAATATTTATGAAAGCCAAATGTGAAATCAACTCAAATACTGAATGTAAGAATAACAGTGTGTAATATATCATATAATGGTACACCATTTGGCAATAAAAATTAATTAACAAATTACCAACTACAAAAGTAAAAACTCAAGAGAAGAAATTAGAAGCAAAACCCCACATACTGCAACATTGTACAATTTCAATTATAGGATATGTCCATAAAAGGCCAATCTCTGGAGATAGATTTTAGATTAGTGCCTGTCTGGGGCTGATGGTAAATGAAACTTTACTGTAAGTAATATGAAGAATTGCGGGATAAATGAAAACATGTTAATATTATAATATGGTTATGATTATGTATATTGCCAGTACAGTACAAAGCAAAGGACATTCACCTAAATCAAGGGACAGTTAGGACTGAGCAGATAAACTCTTAAGTTTGGGCTTCACAGAAGAAACTGAATACCAACAAATATGGGAGAGTTTCACCTATTTTGTGGAACATGAAATTAATATACTCACTTTGGTTCAAAACTACTTAAAACCATAAATATGAGGAGCCTTACAATTCATAGACAATGTTTAGAATGAAATAATATGCATGTTTCAAGGAATTTTTCACCAAAATTAATCTGCTATTTAGTTCATTATTTCTTGTTTGATATTGTCCTAATTCAAATTAATACCATACACACTTAGAGAACCACTTCCTTTTGCTTATGCGAAACAATTCAAAAGATTATTAATTACAAATTTAAGCTAAAATACTGCCTCCTAATTGCTCCACTTTTCCTGGGAAAATACCAATTCAGTTATTTTCAGATTATCTTTGTCTTAATAAAATATTTCCAAAGATACTAATAGTAGTTATGACACTAATTTAAATATTTTGACATCCCTTAATATTATACACCCAGTAAGATGCTGTTCTGGGTTCATATTTTGTTGACAATAATTATACATATCTACAGGTAACAGTGTGAAATTTTAATCACATATACAATGTGTAATGATCAAATCAAGATACATTTTCCCTTCTATGACATTACACCTCATAATCAGAGCCTTGGAATATCTTCCTTCTATTTGCTCATAAAATAATGAATGTATTACTGTAAACTATGGTCACCCCACTATTCTATGTAATACGAAGACCTTAATCCTATAATCTAACTCTGATTTGGTACCAAGCACTCCAAGTAGTTTTTACAAGCTTCTTAATTAATTAGTTTGAAAGAAAAAAAAGACAAACACACATACACACAGACAGGGAAAGAGAATATTCCCTTCCACTGAGAATATTCCCATCACAAATGCCTAAAACAGCTTTGGATATATCGTACCTCAACAATGATTCAGATATGACATCAAATGCACAGGTGACAAAAGGAAGTAAGACTGCAAAAAACTAAAAGACAAAAAAAAAAATCTGTGTACTAAAAGGAAAACTAAACAGAGAAAACAAAGAAGGGGAGAAAAAGTTGGCAAACATAGTATCATTAAGGGAGTAATACGAAGAAATACACTCATAACTATAAATAAAATTGGACAAAGAATCAGATAGTTTTTCCAATCAAGATATGAAAGCACCCAACAGGTATTTTAAAAGGGGCCGCACTGCTAACCAATACCACAATATTATCACCTCACATATGTAGAAATGGCTATTATCAAAAACTAAAAATATAACAAGTACTGAATCAGATCTTTAGAAAAAATAACACATAAATTGTCTGAGGGAATGTAAATTGGTAAATTCACTATGAAAAACACTATGGGGCCGGCGCTGCAGCTCAACAGGCTAATCCTCCACCTAGCGGTGCCAGCACACCAGGTTCTAGTCCCGGTCGGGGCGCTGGATTCTGTCCCGGTTGCCCCTCTTCCAGGCCAGCTCTCTGCTGTGGCCCGGGAGTGCAGTGGAGGATGGCCCAGGTGCTTGGGCCCTGCACCCCATGAGAGACCAGGAGAAGCACCTGGCTCCTGCCTTCAGATCAGCGTGGTGTGCTGGCTGCAGTGTGCCGGCTGCGGCGGCCATTGGAAGGTGAACCAACGGCAAAGGAAGACCTTTCTCTCTGTCTCTCTCTCTCTCTCACTGTCCACTCTGTCTGTCAAAAAAAAAAAAAAAAGAAAGAAAGAAAGAAAAAAAAGAAAAGAAAAACACTATGGAAGTATCCCAAATAAAATTAAAAATGGAACACATGACAAAGTAATCCCACTACTGGATGTGTATCCAAAGGAAATAAAATCACTATCTCAAAGGTACACTGGCACATCCATGTTCATATGAGCATTATTCACAAGAACAAGAAATGGAAATAACATGGTCAATAGATGAATAGAGAAAAACATGATACACATGCACACAATCGAATCACATCCAACAATAAAAGAGAAATTCTAGCATTTTATCACAACATGGATCCAAATAAATTAATGTGCACATCAGGCTGCATGAAGTATGACACAGAAAGATAAATACCACATAATCTCCTGAATTTGTGGAATTGGAGAAAATCAAACTTAATCACAGAACAGAATAGTGGTTTCTAGGGGCTGAGAGTGGAGGAAGTGTGAAGATGTTAGGAGATAAATTAACTCCTTGAGACCTAATATACAGCACAGAAATAATATCAATACACTATTCAATACTCACAACTTGTTAAGATCTTAAGTATTATTTTAAAGACTATGCAAGGTGATATGGATATGTTAATTTGTCTTAATCATCTCATAATACATATGTAAAAGGGGATTCCAAAAATTTAGTGAAAAACTAGATTAAATGATAAAGTGAATTTCCCATGGACTTAAAAACACCTCAAATAACATCAGATTGCAGGCCTTGAATATACACAAATTTTGTCAATTTTATCCCAATAACCTTGAAAAATCACCCTATATCAAAATAAAAATTAAAACTTAGAAATCTAGGCTTATATTTTTGGGGTTGGGAAGGTTGTCATGGAACAGAAATAGTTTTTAAAACACCCATAAATGTAACGAGCTAAACTTTCTATTTGAAAGGTCAAAGACAGCCAACAGCCTATCAAGGGAATGTGTAAGGGCAAAGATGACACCTGAGTACAAATTACAGTGTGCTCCTGTCCCCCTAAAACCTGAACCAAAACACTGAGTGAAATAAAACTACTTTGTTTTTAACTTACTGTCTATGACACTGTTATTTTCAACAGAAAATTAGGTCAGACCTCCAGAATGGGCTATGCTGACAGATCAAGGTCCGTGAATTAAGACCTGCTTCTGACATATTCAGAAAACTTGTGAATTCATGTCACCCCTGGAGTAAAAAAGCAACTGAGGACCCCTTAAACAACAGCTCTTCACTGCATGAACCCTCCACACAGCCCACATTCCCCATAATGACCACTCCATCCCCACTGCATAAATGGGGAAGGCAGGGGAATGCTGCCAGCAGCTGCCCAGAGATGGCCCCTAGGCTGTGAACAAGAAACGGACAGGACACCTGAAGTCCCCACACTGCAGACCAGAGAGGGCCAAGGGAAGTGTCATTCCAGCAGCGAGATGAGGCCTACGGACTAGAGATGACCTCTGTGAAGCCGGCAACCTGTCAGCCTTTTCTGACAACATCCAGGAAGTCTGCCTTCCCCTCTCCTCAAGCCCCGCCCCCCACACTCACCATTTCCAGTGTCCGAGGTGGGTGGCGTCCTTCAATGGAAGATGGTCAGAAAACAGCGGACAGAGAGCAGCAAACGCTGACTGCCTTTAGAGATTCCCAACAACGGAGCCCACTCCTAGAACCTCCCTCCACCTCAGAACTGGAAGACTACTGTGGCATCAAGATCCTGCGGGATTACGTAGCATTTACGCCACCGCATCTGACTGAACAGCTTGCATTGCCGTGTGTGTGCACAACGTCTAAAAGACGCAGCCAATCAGAATCCTCCATAGCGCTGACACACGAGTTCAGGTCGTGCCAGATGGAAAAAATAAGAGGAGTCAGGTTCATTTCCAACACTGCGTCCTCTTTGGCTCCAGCCTCCCTGTAGTGGGAGGGAGTTTCTCCTCCCTGGTCCTGCAAACTGCTGGACTCCCTCCCACCTCTTTCTGGAAAAGACCCTATTGGGTGTTGCAGGAACCTCCTTCAGGTCAGTTACAATTTAATGGCTGTTTATTGGCTCAGAGCCATTCTTATTCATATGTGGAACACATTTTTATGTTGAGTCCTCTGTGTTCTTTTTTATTATGAATTTAAAGAATGTATAAAGATATCATAATTTAATCCTTTTTTCCCATTTCTCTTGCAAATTTTTTTCTAGTCTGACTACTGTGCTTTAATATTTTCTTTGTTTCTTGCTTGTACTTAGTAATTAAGACTATGAATATATATATATATGTATATGATTGGTATTTATAGTAATGTCTTTTACCAGTTGTATTTGTTTTTATAGATTACCTCTGTATATAATCATCCAATATATTCATATTTTATGACTTAGAAATTGATCTTTATAATTTATAATTTCTTTTTGCTCCTTTATACCCCTTACTACCCCTGCAATAGAAAGATTATACAATCTAGCAGTCCCATTCCTGGGTATGTATATCTAAAGAAAATTAATTTGGTATACCATCTTTATATTTGAGAAATGGAAAAAAAAACTAAGTGTCTACAAAATGATGAATGGAAAAAGAAAATGTGAATGCACACAAAGGAAAGCTATTTGATGGAAATGGAAGACACGTTTATCATTTACAACAATATGGATGGATGTGAGACTCCTTATCATATAAAAAATATGCCAAACCCAAAAAGACATGAGCGACATAGTCTCAGTCATATGTGGACTCTAACAAAGTGCTTCTCATAGATGCTAAGAGTATGATGGTGGCTAACAGAAACAGGGAAGAGTAGGAATGAGAAATTGTTTGGGAAAAGTTGTTTAACAGGTACTAGGTGGGCCAGCACTATAGGGTAGCAGGTAAAGCCACCAGTTGCAGCACCAGCATCCCATATGAGTGTAGGTTCATGTCCTGCATGCTCCACATGCTAATGTGCCTGGGAAAGCAGCAGAAGATGACCCAAGTGTTTGAGCCCCTCTTCCCACTTGGGATACCTAAAGGAAGCTCCAACCCCCTGCTGTTGCTGCCATGTGGGGAGTGAACCAGGAAATGGAAGACCTCTCTCTCTTTCTCTCCCTCTATA
Organism: Oryctolagus cuniculus; assembly: GCF_051225735.1. Classification (NCBI taxonomy): domain Eukaryota; kingdom Metazoa; phylum Chordata; class Mammalia; order Lagomorpha; family Leporidae; genus Oryctolagus; species Oryctolagus cuniculus. The sequence goes on along the minus strand of NC_142885.1, from coordinate 20,100,023 downwards.
TCTGTAACTTTGCCTTTCAAATAAATAAATACATCTTAAGAAACAGCTATATGTAAGAGGAAGAAGTTCTGGTGTTCCCTTGAATGATAGAGTAGGGTGACTATGGTGATGATAATGTACCATCTATTTTTTCTTAAAAAATAGAGTCTACATGTTTTGCTCATAAGAAATCACAAATATTTGAAGAGATTGATACTTTAGGAAAAAACATGGTGCAATATAAATATGTATAGTTGTTTTAAGTTAGTAACTTTTTTTATTATTATTTGACAGGTAGAGTTATAGACAGAGAGAGAGAGAAAGGTCTTCCTTCTGTTAGTTTACTCCCCAAATGGCCACTATGGCTGGTGCTGCACTGATCCAAAACCAGGAGCCAGGTGCTTCTGCTTGGTCTCCCATGCAGGTGCAGGAGCCCAAGGAATTGGGCCATCCTCCACTGCCCTCTCGGGCCACTGCAGAGAGCTGGACTGGAAGAGGAGCAACCAGGACTGGAACCTGGTGCCCAAATGGGATGCCAGCACCGCAGGCGGAGGATTAACCAAGTGAGCCATGGTGCCGGCTTCCTAAGTTAGTAACATTTAAATACATTTAAATTTGATGCAATTTGTGTTACATAAGAGAATAGTACATAAGAAAACAAATATATATATATGTGTATACTCTTGTAAACATTCATGTATTTATATATCAACATATAAACACATGTATATAAGCATACATATAAATTTAATATCCAAAGTTTGGAAATACTTATATAATTTCAATTGCATTTCTGCATCTGGAGAAATGACTCATATTCATAATTCCCTTATTCCACTCTCCAGTCTGTTATTCCCTTTGTCTTCAGAAAGCTCCTATCATACTTATGGCTGTTTCCCTGATGAAATATTCCAGACTTTTCAGAGCTGAATACTTTTGGACAGAAGACTTCCAAATGCCCATAGCAACTGCAGTCCCATGGAAGACCCATCTCCAAGATGTTTTGTAGTCAAGTAGAGGTCAGGAATGATGTTGTATAGGCTAGCCACCCAAAGTGAACCAATACCACCAGTGTCCCCAATGACCAGGCCAACCATATAAAAAGATATTCAAAATCATCTTAAGACATAAGATTGGAAATTCAGTATGGTAAAATCAGGTCCAGGAAGGAGGTTCATAGGAACAATCATCCATATCAAAAGAAAGTTTAATATAAGAATTATGAAGAACTAGGGTTGTACTTCTTATAGAGCTTCTAGGGTTGTACTTCTTATAGAGCTTCTGAAAATATTCAACGTAAAGGAAGCTATATATATATATATATATATGTCAACATCTAAAAGAACATATTGGAAATTCAATAAATGTAAGGAATGAATTTGAGAGACTAATTTTCCATTATTAATGTCAATAATTTTTATGGTAGAGGAAAGGAAAAAAATATAAGACAAAATTCATGAAGAGAAAGATGAAGAAATATGTAAATGCTAAAAAATATACATGAGTTGTAATAAATAAATACCAATGTAAACTAACAGAGCAGCATTAGTATTAAAGTGTATCATTCTTGAGCTTATAATTTAATAAATGTGTAAAATATGTAATTACTGTATTTTCTTTTTAATAACCAAATCAATGAATATAATAATTCAATAGAGGATCATAGCTTGAAATAATGTAAACAAACAAACCAAAAGTACAGAAAGAAAATAGGAGAGAACTGTAATTCATCAAAAAATAGGGAACAAAAGTAACTCAAATAAAACAAGGTATACAAAGAAATAAGCTTATAATCCTGAATATATTAAGTTATGCATTAAGATTAAGTGATCCTCATGATGGTGCAATGTTTTAAGCTAGCGCTTGGGACACCTGTATCATATATCCTTGTGCCTGATATCAGTCCTAGAGATGCCATTTCTCTGATGGTTTCCTGCAAATGGACATGAAAGGCAACAGAGAGTAGCTCATATTTTTGGGTTCCTCCCTACCTACTCAGATTTGAATGGAGTTTCTGGCTCCTGGCTTCAGCCTCACACAGCCATAGTTGTTACAGGCATTTCAGGGGGTGAAACAGCATCTAAAATATATATCTGCTTCTGTCTCTACTTTCTTGTTATTATGCCTTTAAGTAAGTAAATCCTTAAAAAACAAACAAGGGATCTTCAGATATAATGAAAACCAAATATAGATATACGAATTCTACATGACATGTAACAAAAGTCACATTATAAAAAATTAAATTTATATTTTTAAGGTATACAGATTTCATGTGCTTCATATATATAGATTTAGGAATACAGTGATAATTCATACTATCCTCCCTCCTGACCATGCTCCAACACTTACTCCTCCCTCTCATATTCCCACTCTCAATTTCTGCAAAAATCTATTTTCAGTTTACTTTTTACTCATAAGATTAACCCTACACTGAATTCAACAAATAGAATGAAGAAAGAAAATATTGTTCCTCACCGGTAGAGACAATGGTTGTAAACAATCTAATAGAGAACTTAAAATCCAATGTCTTGGAGTGAAATGGACATTTTTAGTTCTGATGATTGCTTAAATGTACATTTTCTCTGCTATGATTCACTTGTTGAAAATATGTTAACAAAATGTGTGCTATAATTATGTTACATGAAAATTGTTACAAAAATACACCTATACCTATTTCTTCTATAATCAGACAAAAATTCTGAGACAAAATATAATAGTAATTGGGGCCAGTGCTGTGGCATAGCAAGTAAAGCTGCAGCCTGCAGTGCCAGCTTCCCAAATGGGTGCCGATTCAATTCCCATCTGCCCAACTTTTGACCCAACTCTAAGCTATAGCCTGGGAAAGCAGTAAAAGATGGCCCAAGTCCTTGGGCCCCTGCACCCACATAGGAGATGGGGAAGAAGCACTTGGCTCCTGGCTTTGGATCCGTGCAGCTCTGGTCATTGCAGCCAATTGGGGAGTGAACCAGTGGATGGAAGACCTCTCTCTCTCTCTCTCTCTCTCTCTCTCTGCCTCTGCCTCTGTGTAACTCTGCCTTTCAAATAAATAAATATTTCAAAAACCACAATGAAACTTTAAAATGATAGTCATTAAATTGCATTGATTTAATTTAATTTCAATCTACACTACGAAGAAAGGAGACATACTTTATTCCCATCAACAGTTATATTTACTGGTTTGTGTGTTAGTCAATATTTCTTATGTATAGTTATTACTTTTTGCTTTTTGTTTTTGTTTTTTACTAAACAAATATATACCTATAAGTGTTCAGCTTCTTTTTAAAAAATAAAGTAAAAATTATTGAAAATTTATTATTTAGATACTATCACAGATAAATTTCTGAATTCTTGAGCAACCTCAATTTTAAACAAGAATAAAGGCAAATTTCTTGGAAAATTAATCCTTTAGTTACCTATACCAAAAAATTAACTACTGAATTTTTTAGCAAACTCATATATGTAAAAGGATAACAAATACACTATTTTAAGTAAAAAAAAATATGGTATATCCTCTGCTGAAGAATAGTGTAGTAATACTATATTAACAGTGGTAAAATAAGCATAATATATTTGTGATTAGAAAATGACTGTAAATAATTATATCAACCTATTATATGCAAACATGAATATCAGTATTTTATAAAATAACAGTAAATTCACTTAAGTATAAATATTTATTTATCTTGGAAATGCTTCATCTTTTAATTGAGTTTTTTTTTTTTTTGACAGGCAGAGTGGACAGTGAGAGAGAGAGACAGAGAGAAAGGTCTTCACCTTTGGTTCACCCCCAATGGCTGCAGCCAGCATGCTGTGTCTGGTGCACTGTGCTGATCCAAAGCCAGTAGCCAGGTATTTCTCTTGGTCTCCCATGGGGTGCAGGGCCCAAGCACTTGGGCCATCCTCCACTGTACTCCCAGGCCACAGCAGAGAGCTGGGCAGGAGGAGGAGCAACCAGGACAGAATCTGGTGCCCCAACTGGGACTAGAATCTGGGGTGCTGGTGCTACAGGTGGAGGATTAGCCTATTGAGCCATGGCACCAGCCTTTTGAGTCTTAAATATATACTTGCTTGAGAGGGATAGAAGAAGAGAGAGTGAGTTTGAGAGTGAGAAAAAGAAAACTCCTATCTGCTAGTTCATTTCAAAAATGCCTGCATTTTGGTCCTCAACTGATGCTGAAACTAGGAAGCAAGAACTCAATCCACATACCCCATTTGGGAAACAGGAACTGAACTACCTGGTTCATCACTACTGCACCCAGTTACCTGCATTAGCAGGAATCTGTAATTCAGAGCACAAACAGGTACACCCCAGTATGGGATGTGGTTGTCTTAACAGTTAAGACTAATTCCAACCTAATTGAATATTTTAAGAAAAATCAGCAATTTACATGAAAGATATAGGTGATGTCTCAGTCTGTGGTTTACTGCCCCAGAGCCAGCCAGCAGGGATCTGGGAACTCAATTCAGTTAGCATACAATAAGTATCAAGAACTCAATTATTTGAACCATCAACACTGCCTCCCCAGATCTAAATTAGTGAGAACCTGGAGTCAGAAGGCAGTTATCCAACCCAGGTACTCGAATATGGTTCAAGGTTTCATAACTGCCAGGCCAAATGTCCACCCCTATCCTTCTCTCTCTCATAAGTCCTGGCAATGTTTTCACTTTGCCTGAAATGCTCTCCTATATCCAACTTCATGACTTACATGTAGAATATTCTATCTTCTGTGTGCTCCAGGTTTCATTATTTTATACACTCTTAATGTTATATGACTAATGAGGAGAAAGCCTCTACCTAATATACTTGTTATGGGAAGAGGTCAACTTTGGAATAGTTAAAGACAGGATTCAAGATTCAACAGTGCAGACTTATGTCCCAACTCTGTTGATTACTAGCATGCAACATGCTTTAACTTACAAGCCTGGGATGACCTGAAGACCTAGCTAGCAGATCTAACTAGCACAGCTTCTGTAAGGATCAAGTGATTAATGCATTAATCAAAATACAAATAGCAATAGATCAAACATAACTTTGCAGTAGCGAAGTTAAATACATATAATGATAATGAGTGATTTATCATTGTGGCAATATTTATAATTAAACTTTATGTACCTTGCTTTATATGAATTAAAACAGTGTCAAATGAATCATCATGGCAAAATCTGCAATACTGCTAATAACTAATGTACTTAAAGAAAGTAAATTGTTCATTTTGTCCTGAAAGGAACTAAATACTCTTGGTCCATTGAAGCCTATATACTAAAATTATATAATGAATTCGAATTGGTAACAATGGGACTGATTTTGACTTTTTTCAAAATTAATTCATGGATTTTGGAATCCTTTGCCATGCTTTTCATCTCACTATTTATCCTTCACATTTTCAGAAAAAATATACATATAATTGAAAAGATTTTTTCAACTTTTATTTAATAAATATAAATTTCCAAGGTACAACTTTTGGATTATAGTGGCTTTCCCACATCATCTGCCTCCCACCCACAACCATCCCATCTCCCACTCCCTCTCCCATTCCATTCACATCAAGATTCATTTTCAATTATCTTTATATACAGAATATCAAACTTAGTATATACTAAGTAAAGATTTCAACAGACTGCACCCACACAGACACACAAAGTATAAAGTACTGTTTGAGTAGTAGTTTTACCATTAATTCACATAGTACAACACATTAAGGACAGAGATCCTACATGGGGAGCAGGTGCACAGTGACTCCTATTGTTGATTCAACAATTGACCCTCTTATTTATGACATCAGTATTCACCAGAGGCTCTTGTCATGAGCTGCCAAGGCTATGGAAACCTCTTGAGTTTGCAAACTCTGATCTTATTTAGACAAGGGCATAGTCAAAAGTGGAAGTTCTCCCTTCAGTGAAAGGTACCTCATTCTTTGATGGCCCATTCTTGGAAAGATTTTTTAATGAGGGAAGTACAACATTGATCTTGTGTCTATCCTTGGTTGAAAGTAAAGCTTGCTTACACTGTTGATGGTGAAAAGTCATTTGCAATCTTTACAACTTTCCTCTTCAATCTGACCTTTGCAGCACACCAAAAATGGAATGTTTGCACACCATGCTTAAATTCCATTTTACAATATGGTGTGTCATTCTTTCTCAGCATAGCATAGTCGTTTTAGGCAATTGTAAGCTTGACACCTGATTTCACTTAAACAGCTCCTTCCCAGAGCATAATTAGTAGTGCATTTTTTACAAAGGCACATCCACATGGCACAGATGGCATTCTTCATACCAGACAAGCAATGATGGAGTTGGAAACCAACCAGATCATCGGCAAAAATTGTGAGAATTTCCTCCTGTGGAAGGAAAATGTTCCTTCTCTTCCAAATTGCATATGAACATATGCTAAAACCTGTTCTTCACTTTTCTATTTCTTCTCTTCTTAGTGCATTATTACTGCAATTTGTGCTCATAACCACATTTTTGTTTAAATTTAGTGATGCCTATAACACTGCCCATTTAAAATGTTGTAGCACTCCATTTTTCAACTATATTAACAGGGATTTAAAATAATTTCCTTGGATGATCTCACACCTTTTCATTCATGTATTTATTCAAAAATGTTTACTGATCACTGCAAACTCCCAAGTACAGTCAATGGTTGCACTAGGGCACTTCAAAAGGTTCATAGAAAAAGCAATTAAGAAATGACTGCTTTGGAGAAAAAAAAAAGTTGAAATCCATGCAGTTTGTTCATTGCATACATTTTCCATGAACTTGTTGGAGATCCTTCTACATATGGCTTTCAAAACTTTTGTGTAGAAAAGATGTGTGACCAGGGTGTAACCATTTGATAGCATCTTGAAGCCCAGGTAAACATCTGGAGATTATTCTACACTATTGGGATTTCTTGGCAAAGGAAGGGCCACAAAATGCTCTGTCTTGGCCAACAGGTGAACAAATGTGTAATTTTTTTTTTGACAGGCAGAGTGGACAGTGAGAGAGAGGGAGACAGAGAAAGGTCTTCCTTTTCCATTGGTTCACTCCCCAATGGCCACTGCGGCCAGTGTGCTGTGACCGGCGCACTGTACTGATCTGAAGCCAAGAACCAGGTGCTTCTCCTGGTCTCCTAGGTGGGTGTAGGGCCCAATCACTTGGGCCATCCTCCACTGTACTCCTGGGCCACAGCAGGGAGCTGGACAGGAAGAGGAGCAACCGGGACAGAATCCGGCACCCCAACCAGGACTAGAACCAGGTGTGCCCATGCGGCAGGTGGAGGATTAGCCTATTGGCCCATGGCACAGGCCCAAATGTGTAAATTTTAAATTTGCTAAAGTCACCACAAGCTACTTAATAATGTGAAGGACTGACTACACACAGCAAGAGAGGCCTGGAGAGCAGGAGGAACAGCTGGCCTCTCTGGTTTTCCCTAAAGGTTGCTCCAGGGACACAGGGTTCCTGTGTCCTCCTGCCCAAGTATCCCCATAGAAACTCCAGTTCTGGTCCATACAGATTTATTCATACTTTGCTTTTTAAACTGAAGACAAGCTTTCTCTTTTATTTAAAGTTTTCCATGTTTATTTGAAAGGTTGAGCTTTAGACAGAATGGGATGGGGTCAACGGGGAGAAACAAGGAGATCTTCTATATGCTGGTTTACTCCCCAAATGGCCACAAAATCGAGGGCATGGCCAGGCCAAGGCCAGGAGCCAGGAACTCATCTTGGTCTCCCACTTGGTTGGTAAGGTCCATTGTACTTAGATCCATGCCCTGCTGCCCTCCCAGGCACATTGGCAGGAAGATGGATCCAAAGCAGAGCAGCCAGGACTCCAGCAGGCAGTCTTCCATGGGTTGCTAGCATGCAAGTGGCAGCTTAATACACTGCATTATGATGGCAGCTCCAGAAGACCTTCCTTTAATTTTGAACATCTTCATTAAAAATTATCTTGGACAAGGGTGAGCATTTAGCCTAACACTTAATACCCCAGTTAAGGTGTGTCTTAATTCAGTTCAATTCATATTCAATTTCTGGCTGTGGATCCAGATTCCAGCTCCCTGCCAGTTTGCACCCTGGAAGTCAGCAGGTAATAGCCCAAGCTCTTGGGACCTTGTCAACCGTATGGGAGACCAAGACTGAGTTCTGACTCCTGCCTTCAGCCTGGCCCAACTCTGAGTGTTGAGGAATTTGGAGAGTACACCAGCAGATGGTTAATTTCTCCCTCCCTCTCTCTGTCTTCTCTCAAAAAAAAAAAAAATTTGAGAGTACTTAAGTCATTATTAAATTATTTTATACAATTATATTATTGGTTAGAAAGATTAATACAGACAACTAAAATTGCTTAAAATTATTTATAAGAGACAATGTATTATCTAATAACATTTCACATAATAGGATAATAAACATGTGTTCATGTACTACTGTAAATAACTGAAGCATAGTTACTTTTCAAATAAATCATGTTTTTATAAAAAAGATAATCATTTAGGTCTTTTTTTTGCCAGAGTGTCTTGGCTTTCCATGCCTAAAATCCTCTCATGGCCTCTTTAGCCAGATACGAATGCCTTAAGGACTGATTCTGAGGCCAGAGTGCTGTTTAGGACATATGCCCTTCTATGAGTCTGCTGTGTATCTCGCTTCCCATGTTGGATCGTTTTCTCCCTTTTTTATTCTATCAGTTAGTATTAGCAGACACTAGTCTTATTTATGTGATCCCTTTGACCAAAAAAAAAAAAAAGAAAGAAAAAAGAAAAAGGACCTAAATGAAAGATCTCTGTGAGTGAGATCCCAGTAGAAAGAATGGGCCATCAAAGAAGGAGGTAGCTTTCTCTGAAGGGAGGAGAGAACTTCCACTTTGACTATGACCTTATTTAAATAAGATCAAAGTCGGTGAACTCAAAAGGCTTCCATAGCCCTGGAAACTCATGACTAGAGCCTAGGGAGATTACTGACGCCATAAACAAGAGTGTCAAATTGTTAAGTCAACAACAGGAGTCACTGTGTACTTACTCCTTGTGTAGGATCTCTGTCCTTAATGTGTTGTTCAATGCAAATTAATGCTATTTCTAGTATTGAAAGAGTATTTTACACTTCATGTTCTGTGTGGCTGCAAACTGATGAAATCTTTACTTAATATATACTAAATCAATCTTCTGTATATAAAGATAATTGAAAATGAATCTTGATGTGAATGGAATGGGAGAGGGAGCAGGAGATGGGAGGGGTGGGGTTGGGGGGGAAGTTATGGGGGGAAAAAGCCATTGTAATCCGTAAACTGTACTTTGGAAATTTATATTTACTAAATAAAAAAAATCAGCATTTTTGTGGACTTTTCAATGACCTGTTATCCATCTAAACAAAAATGCAACTAAGTACTTTCCTAGTTTTTTGTCAAAGTAGAAAGTTGATCATTTTTAACATTATAATTTTACAAATGTATAATATATAACAAGTAAATAGTAAATATATGTGATATTTTAAAATTTCTTATCTAAGAAATCTGAACATTCCAACTGAAAAAAAAATTTAAGGATATGATCAATGATGTTTAAAATACAATTATCGGCCTTCAATGTGGCTCAGTAGGCTAATCCTCCACCTGCGGCACTGGTACTCTGGGTTCTAGTCCCGGTTGGGGCACTGGATTCTGTTCTGGTTGTTCCTCTTCCAGTCCAGCTTTCTGCTGTGGCCCAGGAAGGCAGTGGAGGATGGCCCAAGTGCTTGGGCCCTGCACCTGCATGGGAGACCAGGAGAAGCACCTGGCTCCTGGCTTTGGATCAGTGCAGCACGCTGGCCATAGCGGCCAATAGGGGGTGAACCAACGGAAAAAAAAGAAGACCTTTCTCTCTGTCTCTCTCACTGTCCACTCTGCCTGTCAAAATAAATAAATAAAAATTTTTTTTTAAAAATTTAAAATACAATTATGAAAGGTCAGCACTGTGGCTTAGTGGGTTGAGCTGCTGCCTGAAGAATGGGCCTTCATGGAACTGTAGTTCATGACTGTAAAATGCTTAGCACTGGGGGCAGCTTTGTGGAGTAGCTGGTTAAGCCTCCACTTGAGATGCTGTTGGAGACCCTGCTGCTGCATTTCCCATCCAGCTCCCTGCTAATGCACCTGGGAAAGCAGCAGAGGATGGCCAAGTGCTTGGGCCCCTGCTTCCATGTGGAGACTCAGAAGAATACCCTGGCTCCTGGCTTCGTCATGGCCCTGGCTCTTGCCACCATTTGGGAAGTGAACCAATGAATGGAAGATCTCTTCTCTCTATAACTCTGCCTTTCAAATACAATAAATAAATCTTCGTGGCTGGTGCCATGGCTCACTAGGCTAATCCTCCGCCTGCAGCGCAGGCACCCTGGGTTCTAGCTTCTGTCGGGGCACCAAAATCTGTCCCAGTTGCTCGTCTTCCAGTCCAGCTCTCTGCTGTGGCCCAGGAAGGCAGTGGAGGACGGCCCAAGTGCTTGGGCCCTGCACCCGCATTGGAGACCAGGAGAAAGAACCTGGCTCCTGACTTCGAATCGGCTCAGCGTGCCGGCCATGGCGGCCATTTTGGGGTTGAACCAATGGAAGGAAGACCTTTCCCTCTGTCTCTCTCTCTCACTAACTCTGGCTGTCAAAAAAAAAAAAAAATAAATCTATGAGTGTGTGTGTATATATATATACACACACATATATATGCATATATTATTATATTATATATATTATATATATTATATATATAAATTATATATATTATATATATTATATATAATATATATATAAATTATATATATTATATATATTATATATATAAATTATATATATATAATTTATATATATTATATATATTATATATTATATATATTTATATATTTATATATAAATCATATATATTATATATATTATATATATAATATATATATAAATTATATAAATTATATATATTATATATATTATATATATAAATTATATATATTATATAATTTATAACATATAATTATATATTAGAATATATAACATTATACTAGATATTATATATCTTAAATATAATATAATATACAATAATAACTATGTATAATATATAATTATCAGCAAACTCAGTAAGATGTTTAATTTATTTAGAAATTGAATAAATACAAATTTAAGTATGTTTTTTTCATCAGATTCAAAACAACTATTGCAACTGTTGACATTTTGACATATATGAGGCAATGGCCATTGAACAGAATGTGAATTTGCAAAAGAAATCGGTGATGTGTACCAAAAGTCTTAGCAATAAAGATTATGTTTATTGTATACTCTTGTCCCAAATAAGCACTTCCTAAAAAAATCTTTCTATGGAAAAAATAGGTTTCAGAAGGGCCTATGGAAACTTTTTCTTAGGGAAACTTCAGGATAGAAAAGTAAATATCTAACAGTACAGTATTCATTAAATAGTATATGATAAATCCATATGAAGACACATACTGTTTAGCTATAAAATATATTTACATTATTAAGCAAAAAGAAAACCTTGCAGAGCAGAATGTATGATATATATATATCTCCACTATTTTTCAAAAACATGCTTATTTATTTTTTAAATATTGATTTATTTATTTGAAAGAGTTACACAGAGAGAGCAGAGGCAGAGAGAAAGAGAGAGAGAGAGAGAGAGAGGTCTTCCACCCACTGGTTCACTCCCCAATTGGCCGCAATGGCCAGAGCTGCGCCGATCCCAAGCCAGGAGCCAGGAGCTTCCTCTGGGTCTCCCACACGGGTGCAGCAGTTGGGCCATCTTTCACTGCTTTCCCAGGCCATAGCAGAAAGCTGGGTCGGAAATGGAGCAGCCAGGTCTTGAACTGGTGGCCATATGGGATGCCAGCGTTTCAGGCCAGGGCGTTAACCTGCTGCACCACAGCACCAGCCCCCAAAACATGTTTATACAGATACATTTCCTCAAGCCTGTGTTACGTGAGCGAAGCCATCTGTTTGACTCACATAAGCGTACCTTAAAAAGATTGTGGAAATGGAATTAAAAGTTAAATTTATTTTGGTTCAAAACATGTTGAAATTTATATATACATGGGTTATTTAAAAAGTTCATGGAAAACATGTATTATGAGAAATACATATTTCAAATGTTATGCACCAACATAAACTTATCTTCTACTTCTATTTCCCATGAAATTTTGAAATCCATCAGAAAAACATGGTGTTCCTGGGAAATATCTGCCCATTATTTAATATATTGTAGAGATGCTAAATCTGCCTGAAGTTACTAAGAAAGAATGTGGTCGTGATTAGACACCTTTTCATTTAACCTCTCTGCGTTGTAACCGATCGTCACATTTAAAGAAACTATTTCCAGGTGTTGTGCAATCTGTGATACCGAAATCAGAGCAGAGAGTGTCTTCTTGACGCGGCGGCTCACCAGCTGGTGCCCTAGGGCCAGTTGAAGGGGCTGCCCGCCAGCATTGAGTCCCGGGCTAGCCTCTCGGCGGGCGTCTTGCCCACCAGGCACAGGAAGTGGAGCTGCGCAATGAGGGGCGCCTGGAGCGCGCGCAGGGCCAGGCGCACTGGGGCTGGGACGGGTACTGGGCGCGCAATACTCCATGAGCACCACCTGCGCCTGCTCCTGCAGCCTTTTCGTGCGCGCAGAGGTCGAGAGCGCCATGACTTTGAGGCACCGGACTCCACCGAGTCCCCCTGCAGGCGGCCCATCTCGTCCACCTGCTCCTGGTCCAGGAAGGCCACGCGCGCTCGGCCGGCAGTGGCGCCCTGTGCAGGCAGGGGCAGCGCTAAGAGCAGCCGCGCCACCAGCGTTCTCACCTGGTCCATGCCCAGCGCCGCGCCGCCGCCGCCTGCACCTGCCTCACCTGCAGCTGCGCCATCAGCTCCCACACTGGTTGCCTGAGCACGAGTCTCCGCCTCCTGCACCTGCCGCGCCAGCAGCTGCACCAGGAACAAGCCTCTGTCCACCGCCGCTCCAGCACCCAGCCTGGAGGGCTGCTGGAGGAGGCGGCCAGCGCTGCCAGGCAACGATTGCGGGATGCGGCCGCGCTGCAGCGCTGCGGGGCGGCAGGAGGGAGAGAGAGAGAAGGGCAGGGAGAAGACAGCCAGAGCTAGGCTCTCTCAGAGTCCCCCCCACCCCAGCTCCGGGAGAGCCCGGGTAGGGAGGGGGCCTGGGGTCTTCCCCAGGTGGGACTGGGAGCTGGGGCCTCGCCCGCAGCAAGCAGGTGAGGTGGGAGGAGGGAAACCGAGGCAGGGAGGGCTGGCTGCCAGGCAGGGCAAATTAAGGAGCCTTAATGAGCCCGCCCACCTGGCCTGATCGAATCCATGAGCTCCAGCCTTGGGCCGGCCTCACGCAGGGCACATTACCAGCCCTGGAGGGGACTCGGGGCTGGAGGTGGGACTGAGTCCTGCGGGGGTGGGAGTCAGCTGTCCAGTAGGAGTGGCCAAATGGGGCCCAAAAGTGCTGCCCTGGTTATAAGCCCCGCCTGCACCACTCCTCCCCCCCATCCTACCCCAGGGCCTTTGCACCTGCTCACCCCCCCTTCTTCAAACCACCACCCCCAACTCTCCCACCTCCAGCCCAGGCTGGGGCGTGGGGTTCAAATCCCACCCACAACTCCCTCTTTAACACCAACCTCCGAATTAACAAATCTGCTTTAGAGCAGTATTGGCCATGGAGGAAGGGCTACCCTGGTGGCAACTGAAGCCATGGGCTATTTACTGAGGGCCAACTGTACGCCGGGACCCTGGGGCACAACAGTGCACAAGACAAAGAGAGTCCCTGGAGAAGTCATTGGGTTCCAAAGCAAAGTAAGGGGTTGTGAGCTGTGATGGTGGGAAGCCGTGCATGGGGTGGTGGGTGCAGCACGTGGCTGTAGGCGCGCCCACCTGAGGGCCGGGACAGCGGGATTTCAGATCAGCCACGTGAGAAGAGGGGCACAGGTGAACCCCCCCAAGCTGAAAGGAGTGGCTTTTCCAAGCTGACTTTATCAGCTTCCCTCACAGACGCAGTGAGGGGGGAGGACTTCGAAAGCGTGAGAGACTGGAGTCAGACCCTGGGAGGAACCGGCAGACAGAAAGCAGGTATGGGGTGCGCATTTATCCTGAGGCTGGAACCCCCTCTACCCCTACCCCGAGACCACCGCCCCCCCTCCCCGTGTGGAGCCTGGAGAAACTGCAGGGCATTGGAGTTTAGGGCCGCGCTGCTTGGACTGTGTCTGCCCTGGGCCAGGCTGGGGCTTCTGGGAAGGAAACAAGAGTGGGGTCCCCATGGGCTCAGGCTGCCCAGCTCCTGCCTTAAGCAAACAGAGGCAGGGGTGGGAGCAACGGAAACCAAATAAATGTGTGTTTGTGCGTGTGTGTGCCTGTATGTGTGTGTGTCTGTGTATTTCTTCAGGACGCAGTGGCCAGGCCTGGGCAGGGGGACCGGGCCCTGGCCACAGCTGTAATTGGATTCCTGAGCCAGTACAGGGTGCAATGGCCCTGGTCTTGTGGTTAGCAAGTGCCAACTCCAGGCCCCACCGGCCGACTGCAGGGAGGATGGGGGCCGCTCACCCTCCTTCCGCAGGCAGCGGGGCTGGGGTGCCATTCACCCACCTACCGCACGCCCCCCCTAGGCTGCAGCGGGGCTGGGGGCCACTCACCCTCCTGCACAATCCCCCTGGAAGCACTTCTTGAGCCGGCAGGACTGGCACTGGTCACGCTGATGTTGGTCCATCTGACAGTCCCAATTGGACCTGCAGGTGTAGCAGTGTTAGGAGCCAATTGTCTAATGAATATAGTGTGTGTGTTTTTAAAGCCTGATAATTTTAGACATAACTTTCTCCACGTTTTATATTTCTATATTTTAGTTTTCATGTATCCATTTGAAAGGCAGAGAGTAATTGTACTGTGTGTGTGGCAGGAACCCAATTCCTTGAGCCCTCCTGTGCTGCCTCCCAGCGTCTGCATTAGCAGGAAGTTGAAGACAGAAATGGAAACAACACTCAGAAGCCCTCATTCCATTGTAGCAAGGTTGTCTCAAGGGGATTCTTAACCACTTGGCCAAATGCTCGCTCCTGCTTACTACTTTTTAAACACCACTCTCTTACATTACATAGGCCCAGGATCACAAAAATTACCAATTCCAATGTTGGCAAAGCCAATGAAAATGGAGCTCTCACAAAGAAAATGAAAGCCAAGCAAATTATTTAATTAGAAGTATTAGCTTGAATAAAATAATACTTTGAGTTTCGTGTTTCATCAGGTTAGATAAGTGATGGATTTTCAATAGCAATATACATTGAACATAAAAAAGATGTACAAATATTTTCAACCATCAGTATTACACATTTGCAAAAGCAGTGGATGCTTGAATAGTTCTACAAAAATGTGTTCCAAAATCATGTGATTAGTCTTTAAGTAAAGGAAATGAATGTTTATCTCAATGAACCATTTCCAAAAGGGCAGAAATACAAAATAAAGCCCCTAACATGAACTGGATATGACAATAATTATCTTTGAAAATTCATTTTGTTTTAAGAACTGTTTCTGAAAACTATATTTTTTAAAAAGTAAACAATATTTTAAAGGGGAATTACTAACCATCATATAATAAAATATTTTCTGGAATTCTTGATCACAGTTTGAAACCAGATTTAATTTAAAAAGTTACTAAAGGTGGGAAATAATTCATACAAGAAAAACTATTTTTAATTTTTAAATGTATCTATATCTTTAAGCATATCAAATGTCAAAATGAGATTATTGAGAAAACACATGGTAATAGAGAATTATTAGATTTATTTCAAAAATTCTTATTGAATTTTTTATAGGCTCTCAAAACTTGATGTAGCAATCTATTTTTTCTGGGACCACGTTTGTTCCTTTGTCCAGGCCTGTTAGCATTATTTGGCAAAAGTTGAACGTTGAGGTACACGTGAGAGAATTATTACTCAATTTTCCTGGCCAGTTTTAGGTAAGAAATCAGGAAACAACAAGAACAACCACAACAAACACCACTTTCTCAAGAGCATTTGCAGATCAGTTCTGCAGACTTCAAACGTTTTCAGGTTTGGAATGTTTAAACTACCGCTCTCATGCTAAATTCTCTGTGGCTTTCTTTCTATTTCTGAATTGCTTTTTACAAACAGAATGCAGCATAAGGGACTGACAGCAAAATACACTGTTCCCCAGATGGTTCAAATAATAACTATGCCAATTGTTTGTATTTATATTGCAAACATTATATTTTCACCTAAGTATCACTTACCTCAAATGTTAACTGAATTGTTTTATAGAATTGTTTTTTAAGATTTATTTTCTTTGAAAGTCAGAATTATTCTACAAAAAGAAATAGATATCTTCAATACAAGCATAATTTTTATTCCTTCAAGTGATAGAGAAGTATGTTTTGTACCTTCAATTTGAACAGGATCTCCCCAAAATTAGATATATTGTTTACCAGTGTGATAAAATGTATTTCACAAAGAGAAAATATGATACAAAAATATAATTTACTTTATTTCTTGAATACTCATATATGTCTTTCTAGACTAAGAATAGAATCAATATGTTTTTGTCAATCTAATCATTCTGAAACAAAATCAAATAATGAGTAATTTGGAAATGTTTATGAATTATTTTTCTGTTTATTTCTATGGAGGAAGGAGGAATGATGGTAATGTTTCCAAATTCTTCTGGTTAAATGTGGAACAGTTAAAAAATAACATGATATAGTTGTAAGTAGGTCTTAGGCAAAAAATGCATGTGCAACCATGCATGACATGAAATGTATTAAGTTAATACAATCCTTGACTTTTTTTTTTTTTAACAGGCAGAGTGGACAGTGAGAGAGAGAGACAGAGAGAAAGGTCTTTCTTTTTCCGTTGGTTCACCCCCACAGTAGCCGGGATCCAGGTGCTTCTCCTGGTCTCCTGGGCGGGTGCATGGCCCAAGCACTTGGACCATCCTCCACTGCCTTCCTGGGCCATAGCAGAGAGCTGAACAGGAAGAGGAGCAACCAGGACAGAACTGGCACCCTGACTGGGACTAGAACCCGGTGTGCTGGTACTGCAGGTGGAGGATTAGCCTATTGAGCCACAGCACCAGCCTATAGTCATTGACTTCTGATACCTGTGGTGTCCATTCCAATGAAGATTCGGATTGGCTAGCTCATGGTAACATCAAGGACTCTGGTTGGTGTCACTTTAAAACAACTATTGGATTGATTCACATATGTTAAACATAAATTTTAAAATATATGACTACTTTACTTATTAGTTGTGGCAGTTAGTGTTACCTTTTCCCTTTTATCTTTGCTTTGTAAAACACACAAAAACATTAATTTGCCATATTCTTCAAATTAAGAAAATGGTTTACTGTATGATGATGTTTAGATTCTCTTTGATCACCCAAGGATTGATTTTTTCTTGCCATAATAAATCTACAAATGAAAACCTGTGACTAATTAATGATCTTGATCTAAATTAGCACAGAGCAGATGAGTCTGGGGCACTCTTAGATATGAATATTAAAATCTATAGAAATTAAAGAAATTACAATGGGGAGACCAAAATTATTTATAAAGGATCATTTATTAAACATTTTTCACAAAATACAAAGATGGTTGTTCTGCAAGAATACATCACATATTAAAAAATAATGTGTTTTTACTGAATTTAATTTGAAGACGTTCAGAATTGTTTTGTCTATCCCCTTGGGGAGCCCATTTGGCTTTGCTCCTTGTCTGACACCATTTCTAAGAAGGAAGAAACATTTTCTTGTTAATTAAGTCATATTCATAACAGCTTTAATTTTATAGAAATAAAATCAGGGGCGGGCGCCGCGGCTCACTAGGCTAATCCTCCGCCTAGCGGCGCCGGCACACCGGGTTCTAGTCCCAGTCGGGGCGCCGGATTCTGTCCCAGTTACCCCTCTTCCAGGCCAGCCCTCTGCTGTGGCCAGGGAGTGCAGTGGAGGATGGCCCAGGTGCTTGGGCCCTGCACCCCATGGGAGACCAGGAAAAGCACCTGGCTCCTGGCTCCTGCTATCGGATCAGCGCGGTGCGCCGGCCGCAGCGCGCTGGCCGCGGTGGCCATTGGAGGGTGAACCAACGGCAAAGGAAGACCTTTCTCTCTGTCTCTCTCTCTCACTGTCCACTCTGCCTGTCAAAAAAATAAAATAAAATAAAATCAGACAGTGTCTGCCACAACAAAGCTCTCTCCACAAAGTAACTGATACGCCTATGATCCTATTTTTTTTTTCAAGCTACAAGATAGGACGAATCAAGGAGGAGCTAGGTAAGTTGTATAATAACATATTAGCAGCAGTGATAGTAAATGCAACATAATGTTTGTTTTGTCTGTGGTACAAGAATGTCATATCAGACTACTGTATGTTTCTCTACTTGTACACAAGTAAGTGCATACGGATTGTCTCAGAATGACACATGCATAAAAAGGCAGGAAGCTGGCCTGGCTGGCATTATCAGTGCCTATTTTCATCAGCTAATATGAATGAATTGCTAAAATTAGTGAAGACAGGAAAATGACTTAAGGATAATATATACAGAGTTAAACTGCATCCTTTTTTAAAAATCTATTTGAGTGATCTCAGGCACTTTTGCTGTTCAGGATAAAAGGTTTTATGTTTTATTCTTGATGGCGATTTCTCAGTGCAAGCAAAAGCAAATACCTGCCCACTGTCATAAACATGAACTCGTACATTTGAGAATTTAAAGCAAGTTCATCTTCAATGTTTTCACTCTGGAAGCATCTCGTGTAGAAATGTGTCATAATTTGTTCTTAGTACCCATTTAATTTTTCAGTTCAAGCAAAGGCAAACATACCTGCTCACTGTCATACACACAACCAAACATCTCTGGACTATTCAAAGCAAATTCACCTTCTGATTTTCATCATGGAAGCATCTTTGATAAGTGGCACTTCCTTCCTCTATAAATCATGCAAAACAGACCCATGATGCCTGAATTTAATAATATTAAAAATCATGGCCATGGCCATCTCTCTGTGTAAACTCTGTTGGGTAAGGCTTGCCATCATGGTGCTTCTTTCCTGAGAATGAAGCTGGTCCTGTCTGTGTGGATCATAAGTGTGCATGCTCTGAGCTGTGGTTGCCGTTGTGGCTGTCTTCATTGTCCAGAGAGTCCCCTGTTTGCTGGAGCATGGCTGCACCGATCCCTGACAGCTCTGAAGGGAACAGGGTTCCTTTCTTCACGTTCACCAGTTCCTTTTCTCAGGCAGCAGTGCCCAGCTGGCCCAATTTTACCCTCTTCCACTTCATCCTCCTGTTCTGGAACCACACTTTCACCTTGGACAAAGAAAGGAAACACACGAAGCAAAACAGAACATTAAATTCAAGTGCTTTCTCCTTTTGGTCTGCCTAGGAGAACCAGATTCTCAAAGGTTTACATGAAGACACCATGGAAGAGGGTAAATATAAAAATAATCCCACCCTGAGTTTAATCAGGTTGCATGTTTGTGATAATAATTTATAAACATTCAGAAGATGCACACAAATGATTACCTTTCATATTTAACAACAAAGGTAATTCATTGTAGTATTACCTCACAGTTTTTGCTTTATGGATTTAAAAATTAAAAATCACAATAATAAAGAGAAGTAGACAAGAAAGGGCTTATCATTCAAGATGTCTCCAAGGTATTTGGTTCTGCTCTTGCATGATAAACCTGTGATGGGACCTATGTGGATACGTAGTCAGGAGCTGCATCAATAGGTTGAATGTTATGTGAATGTTCATCTTAACACACTAATGTGAAAAAAAAAAACTGTTTTCCAAGGTTGTATCAGTTTAGTTTTCTTATTCATTCCAGTGCATAAAAGTTCAAGTTCACCCAAATCTTTGCCGGCATTTGGATTTACCAGGTTAAACTTTTTTTTTTACAACACAATGACAATATTGTCTTACTGTGCTTTTATTTTGCCTTTCCTGTTTTCTAATGGAGTCAAGTATCTTTGAAGAGTTTAGGATCCAGAGTTGGTGTCCATGTCCCATGTTGGAGCACCAGGAGTCCTGGCTGCTCTGTGTCCAATTCACTCCCTGCTGCTGCACCTGGGAAGTGCTGCCATTTGGGGAGTGAGTCGATGTATGGAAGGCCTCTCTCTCTCATTTCTCATAGATAAATTAACTTTGTTTTTTAAAAAAATAATGGCCCACTGTAGTGCTTCTATGAAATACCTCCCTGTATCTGGTATGAATTCTTTTTAAAATTAATCTTACTCTTTATGGACTTTAAAATGTCTGAGTCCTAATTTAATGCCTTCAGTTGTATGGAAGCTACTATCTTCTCTGTTTGCGCCCTCCCCTTTTCTTGGAGTATTTGTTGATGATCAGAAGCTCTTAATGTATTTATATTTACACACTGTTTCTTTAATGGTTAGAGCTATTGAAGCATACTCTCTGCTGAGGCCACAAATGTATTCTACATCTTCCAAGGGTTTAAGGTTTGCATTTCAAATTGAACCTGTCAAACCAGGAAGTATTGATTTTAGTATGTAGAGGAAAGCAAATGCTTCGATTTATTCTGTATGAATAACAAGTTGTTCTTGGGGCCGGTGCTGTGGTGCAGCGGGTTAACACCCTGGCCTTAAGCACCAGCATCCCATATGGTGCCAGTTCGAGACCTGGCTGCTCCACTTTTGATCCAGCTCTCCGCTGTGGCCTGCAAAAGCAGAAGATGGCCCAAGTCCTTGGGCCCCTGTACCCATGGAGAAGATTGGGAAGAAGCTCCTGGCTCCTGGCTTCGAATCAATACAGCTCCAGCCATTGCAGTCAACTGGGAAGTGAACCAGTGGATGGAAGACCTCTTTCGCTCTCTCTCTGCCTCCCCTCTCTCTGTGTAACTTTCAAATAAATAAATAAATATTTAAAAAGAACAAGTTGTTCTAGGTAGCTTTTTACAAAAGTCACCATTTTCTCAGTGATCACTGTTTCAATTCCATCATCAATAAAGCTTCCATGTAGAAAGTGGCTTCAAAAAGCTCACAGAAAATGGAATTAAATGATAACTTCTTGTGTTCCAAGAGGTTTCTGAGGGTTTTTTTTTTCAAGATTTATTTTATTTATTTGAAAGTTATGCTAATGGAGACAGAAAGAGAACCAGAGAAAGAAAAATCTTCCATCTGTTGGTTCACTCCCCCAGTCAGATGAGCCCACAACCATGTCTGGGTCTCCCATGTGGGTGGCAGGGAGTAAGTACTCAGGGCATTGTCTGCTGCTCTCCCAGGTGCATTAGAAGGGAGTTGAATCTGAAGCAGAGCAGCCAGAATTCAGGCTGGTGCTCCACATGGGATGCTGGTGTTACAAACAGAGGCTCAGTGCCCTGCACAACAGCACTGGCCCCATCCATGAGCTTTTGAAGGCCTCTCGTATGCACAGCTTTCTGCTCTACTCTGTTCTGTCCCTGGGTCAGTTTTTACCTGTGAGAACATCATATTTTCATTCTTGCTGTAATTTTGTACCAGATCTTTGTATCTGATAGGGACAGGTCTGCTTCACCACCAAATATATTTCATTCTCCTACACCAAATATATTTTGAATGTTCTGCATTTTCTTTTTTTTATTTATTTATTTTTTTTTTGGACAGGCAGATTGGACAGAGAGAGAGAGAGAAAGGTCTTCATTTGCCGTTGGTTCACCCTCCAATGGCTGCCATGGCCAGCCGGTGCACTGCACTGATCCGAAGCCAGGAGCCAGGTGCTTCTCCTGGTCTCCCATGGGGTGCATGGCCCAAGGACTTGGGCCATCTTCCACTGCATTCCTGGGCCACAGCAGAGAGCTGGCCTGGAAGAGGGGCAACCAGGACAGAATCCGGCACCCCGACCGGAACTAGAACCCGGTGTGCCAGCGCCGATAGGTGGAGGATTAGCCTACTGAGCTGCGGCGCTGGCCTCTGCATTTTTATATTTGAAATAATCTCAATTTCTGTGAATACACAGTGCCAATGGGAATGTGATGAGAAATAACTCAAATTTCCAAAGACATATTTATATCTGCAACCTTCAAATCACATGATTCATAAAAGTTAGTATAAATTCCTTAGACATTTACACAATTAAATATTGAAATTGAGATGATTCTTAACTAGGGATTGTCACTGCTTTCACTGCTGGGCTCAATTAACATCATGTCTCATTTATTACCTATCTATACACTAGTCCATTTGACAAAAATAATACAATATAGTAAAAATTTGATTTAAAGTTCAGTGGTGAGGGGCCAGCACTATGGCATAGCATGTAAAGCCACCACCTGAAGTGCCAACATCCCACATGGGTGCCAGTTCAAGTCCTGGTCACTCCACTTACAATTCAGCTCTCTGCTATGGCCTGAGAAAGCAGTGGAAGATGGCCCAAGTTGTTGGGCCCTGCACCCATATGGGAGACCCAGAAGAAGATCCAGACTCCTGGCTTCAGATTGGCTCAGCTCTGGCCATTGCTGCCATTTGGGGAGTGAAATAGCGGATGGAAGACCTCTCTCTCTCTCTCTCTCTCAGTCTCTCTCTCCCTCTTTCTCTCTCTGCCTCTGCCTCTCTGTAACTCTCTGCCTTTCATATATAAAATAAATCATTAAAAAATATTTGATGAGAACTGACATTATTTCTGCTTACTAATCATAAGGATCACTACATGCATCATGTTACAGCATATGTGCTACCTGTGCTTTATTTCTAATACACTTTCCCCTCATGTTGTGAACAGTATTTCTATGTTGTAAATGACAACTGAGACAATTGAGGTAAAGTTTACATGAACATGACACAGATGGAAACTCTAACCCCAGGATTTAATCTAACACCAGGATTTAAACACCTACGTCTTTATCTGGCTCCAGAATTGGGGTTTGGTTTTTTTATTTGAATTCTATCTCAAACTCCTGATTTTAGAGCATTCAGGATAAGAAAGTAAAGTACAGGATTGTGAAATGCGTGAGCACCATCCATATGGTGACGCTCATTCACGTAATTCCTCCACTTGCTGTGACTGGGTTGGTAAATGGGGCGCTATTTTCCTGCCCTGTACTTTAGGTAATTACACTACTCAACCTAATCACCGTGTGAGCTTGACAGTGCAGGTTGCATTAGATCTGTTGCACATGAGCTGGGTACTACTCTTGGCTTCACTTCTGAGTTTTTGTGTGAATTTGGGAAAACCACACTTTTCTCTGTCTCAATTTTCATATTTCTGATATTGGAATAATGAGGCTTTCAAGATTCTCCATAGGATAGTTTCTCCATTGACCATTCCAGATTGGGAAAAAAAAAAACACATAAGTCATCATCATAATCACTGTCACCAAGACTGAAATGTTCATGCAAAATAATCTTGACAGGAAACAAAAAATGAGAGGAATAGAGTTATTGAAATCCATACTGATGTTCTTCTCTAGGAGAGGAGGTACAGTAATTCTGTAATACCAGCATCCATCTGTCATGTGCAATTTCACGTAAGAAAATTCTAAGAAGAAGGTGCGGATTTTAGGAATACCACTTTGTATTTAAAAGAAAGTATGTCCGTTCATTTTCTTTCTCATCATATGACATTTTACCATTTAATTTTTAAAAATTATTTGTTTTTATTCATTTGAAAGGCAGAATGAGACAGTGAGAGTGAAAGAGATTATCTTCCATCTCTTGGTTCACTCCCCATAACCACAGGAGCCAGGAGTGGGCCATACCATAGTCAAGAGCCAAGAACTCCACCTGGGTCTCCCACCTGGGTGGTAGGGACCCAAGTAATTCAGCCATCAACTGATGCTTCCCAGGGTGAGCATTAGCAGGAAGTTGTATAGGAAGTGGAGGTGTTATTGGAATCCAGGCACTTTGAACATTTGCATTTAATGTGTATAATATCTGGTCTCCTAGGCTTTACATTAGAGAAGAAAACAAATTATATATGAATCTATAGTGTCTCATAATTTCCTAAGGTGGCCACAGTGAATTAGGTT
This sequence comes from Oryctolagus cuniculus, assembly GCF_051225735.1. Classification (NCBI taxonomy): domain Eukaryota; kingdom Metazoa; phylum Chordata; class Mammalia; order Lagomorpha; family Leporidae; genus Oryctolagus; species Oryctolagus cuniculus. The sequence goes on along the minus strand of NC_142885.1, from coordinate 20,076,129 downwards.
AATGGGAAGCTGAATCTATATAATGTCATAATCCATATTTATATTGTACCATAAATGTATGACTTTTGTAGAAACAACCGTAACACCAAACATCTGGATGAAATCTGAAAATTTCAGTGACATATCCAGATATCTCTACACATCTGGAATTTTTAGATTTAATGTTCCAACTGCTTCCATTTTTGTCTGGGCACTTGAAACACTGTAGACACTGTCTAACAAATATTTATTCACATCATAAAGATGTGAAAACATGGAAAGAATCATTGTACAAATACAATTTTCAGATTTAATCCTATCCCAGTGATTAAAGTGGCTCTGGCAGTTAATGTAGACAACCCAATGTCAACAGGCCCTACAGACTTAACCAAGTAGTTCAGCGGCAAAGTGGGGAGTTGAAGTGAAGAATTCGAACCAAGGATGCTTTAAGGTAAGAATGAAAAAGAAAGAAAAGAAAGTCTCTCCACTTCTCCTGCCTGCAAGGATAGACAAATGTCTGCCTGCCAGTGGGGTCCCTCAGCTAGTTCCAAGCCACCAGTGAACTCTGCTCTGCAGATCTGCAGCTGTGCGTTGAGGTTGGGGGTGCTTGATGGAAGGAGTATAGGGACAGAATACATTGCATGACTAACAATTGAAACCCTATTTATTGGGCTGCCTCTTGCCTTTATCATTGATTTTAGCACAAAGCTGGTGATAGATGAATCATTTTTCTGTCTCGATAGTTTTCAGGTCTGAAACTTGTTTTTCCCCTTTACAAATCAATCTTGTAAAACAGGCTCTTTGATGTAGTCATACAAGTTTTACTATCCCACTTTTTTTTGCATCTTTATTTATTTCAAACACACACATATGGAGAGGGCAACAAAGAGGGATCTCCCACACAGTGGATCACTCTCCAAATGCTAGCTACTGCCGAGGCTGGGACAGGTTGAACCAGGAACAAAGAATTCAGTCATATATCCCAAATGTGTGGCAGAGACTCAACAACTTGAGATTTCACCTGCTGCCTCCCAGGATGTGCATTAACCAGGACACTGGAATCAGGAATGGAGGTAGGACTTCAACCCAGTCACTTTAATTTGAGATTGCAGGTGTCCCAAGCAGTCTTAATCTCTACACCAAATGCCTCCTTCCACATGTTTTTAAGAAAACTGAATACTCAACAGCTATTGTGAGCCATGGATAAATAACATGTTGAACAATAAATAACTCTTGTGACAAATAAAATTTGATGTAAGAAATGTTAATCTCTTGATATTATTAAAACCAATCTTATGAAATCTCATTCTTCTTTCCAAAAAAATGAACCAAAGTAATAATTCATGTGATGAGCAAAGTTGCTAGAAGTTTCATTCCTTTTAACTTGATCTTTTTGAAATGTCACAGCCATAATAAATGCTAATAATTTCTTCTTACCTGATGAAGTTCAATGAAAATTACTTATTTCATTAACATTTAATTACAATGGAAACATGCTACTTCGAATAACCACATTTCCATACAAGGTGAAAAAATACATACTGCTTTTAGTTATTCAAAGTGAAATATCATTTATATGTGACTTTAGCAAATTGAGTGAAAATATCAAAACTAAGTTACTTGTTTTTTTCCTTTACTTTGTTATAAAATTCTAGCTGGTATTAACTGAAGATATGAAATCTGTGTATTCAAAGCAATTACTTTATTTCTGTCTTTTTCTTTTTTTAACTTTAATAAATATAAATTTCCAAAGTACAGCTTATGGATTACAGTGGCTTTTTCCCCTCATAACTTCCCTCCCACCTGCAACCCTCCCATCTCCCACTCCCTCTCCCATTCCATTCAAATCAAGATTCATTTTCAATTATCTTTATATGCAGAAGATCAATTTAGTATGTATTAAGTTCAGATTTCAACAGTTTGCACCCACACAGAAACACAAAGTATAAAGTACTGTTTGAGTACTAGTTATACCATTAATCCACATTTCTGTCTTTTTCAAACTAACAAGACCAACTAGAATGACAGCTTTTTTTTCTCTTATCATCTTGCCTAATCTCTCATTGATGTTTAAAAGCAATTAGAGAGCTGAGGAGGCAAGATGGCGGAATGGGAAGGGAGCACACTGATAGTCCGGGGAGAGACAGTTTAATAAGAGTGGAGATACTGGAGATTCAAGGAAGAGTAGGGGAGGAAACAGCAGAAGAAACTCTTCCAGAATGCGTGATTCACAGCAGACCTGCGTGGAGAGTGTGGGAGCCCACAGTTCGGGACACCAGCGGCAGACTCAACACACCAGCACTGGAACACGAGGTGAGCCGAACCTCAATAGCCCGAGACACCGGCAGGCAAGCAGAGAGAGGAGACTAGAGGGAATGACCCCCAGGGGGGGAAAGTTCACCAGGCTAACTGGAAGAGAGAGAGAGAGAAAAAAAAGGTGACTGGTACGGACATGGGTTTCTCTCTCTCCGCTCACCTCTCAAGGGCGAGCAAGACAAAGAGCAGGCGCCATCTTGGACATACGTCATAAGCAGAGCGACCTCAGGTCTGCACCGGCCCTGAGCCTAGCAGAAAAACCTGACTCTGGGCGGGGCAAATTAACAGGAGATTAGGACCTAGTAAATTTGTGGTGCTACTGAACTGAGACTGTGAAAAAAGAGACGGTGGGGGAAAGAACTCACAGAATTCACGTGAGTACTCTCCAGAGATGCTACAATTCCGTAACTTTGGCAACCCAGTGGGAGACTGAAGGAGAATTTGAGCCCACCCTGAGGGCAGAACAGATTCCCTGTGTGGTCCTTGGGAAAGAGCTTCCACTCTCTGGCTCCTGTGGGTATATCATTTGCCTGCTAACTACCTCCAACTTCATTCAGCTGTGTGGAATTACTTCCCTTTTGAATCAAAAAAAAAAAAGAGAGAGAGATCTACCACACCTAACCTGGGAGTGTCACCTTTGGCACAACAAACAGAGCTCTCAGGCCACACCCATCTCAAGCCTCTAAGGCTCCATCAAAAACAGACAGTCCACTTAATCTAGAGTCATAGTATAACAAGAAAAAGCACCACAGTGAAGAAACCAAATATCTCCAATATGCCAAATAACAAACGCAAAAACTGAGATAATAGAAACAAGGAAGTCACCATGACGGCCCCAAATGAAAAAGACACCCCAATTCAAGATTATGAAGATGATGACATAGAAGACATGCAAGAAGCAGATCTCAAAAAATTGATAAGAACATTAAGAAGTTCTCAAAAACAAATTCTTGAACTACAGAAATCCTTAATGGACAAGATAGAAAATCTCTCTCGTGAAAATGAAATATTAAGGAGGAATCAAAATGAAATGAAACAACTAGTACAACAGGAAACTGTGATAGTGACTGAAGTGAAGAATTCAATAGATCAAATGAAAAACACAATAGAGAGCCTTACAAACAGAATGGGGGAAGCAGAAGAGAGAATATCGGATTTAGAAGACAGAGAACAGGAAGGGATACAGTCAGACCAAAGAAAAGAAGAGGAAATTAGAAATCTAAAACATATTGTCAGGAATCTGCAGGATACTATTAAAAAAACCAACATTCGGGTTCTAGGAGTTCCTGAAGGCATGGAGAGGGAGAAAGGATTAGAAGGCTTTTTTAGTGAGATATTAGCAGAAAATTTCCCAGGTTTGGAGAAGGACAGAGAAATCCTAGTACAGGAAGCTCACAGAACCCCTAATAAACACGACCAAAAGAGATCCTCACCACGACACATTGTAATTAAACTCTCCACAGTGAAACATAAAGAAAAGATCCTAAAATGTGCAAGAGAGAAACGTCAGATTACTCTCAGAGGATCTCCAATCAGACTCACAGCTGACTTCTCATCAGAAACCCTACAAGCTAGGAGGGAATGGCGAGATATAGCCCAGGTACTAAGAGAGAACAACTGCCAGCCCAGAATATTATATCCTGCAAAGCTATCATTTGTGAATGAAGGTGAAATAAAGACTTTTCATAGCAAACAGAAATTGAAAGAATTTGTCGCCACTCGTCCAGCCCTGCAAAAGATGCTTAAAGATGTGTTACACACAGAAACACAGAAACACGGTCATCAATATGAAAGAAGGTAAAGGAAGGAAAGCTCACAGCAAAAGATCACATGGAATTCAAAGCATATATTAGAACTTAAATTTGACAAATGGCAGGGCAAAGTTACCACTTATCATTAGTCACATTGGACGTTAATGGCCTGAACTGTCCAGTTAAAAGACACCGATTGGCTGATTGGGTTAAGGAACAAAACCCAACTATTTGCTGCTTACAAGAAACACATCTTTCCAACAAAGATCCAAACAGACTGAAAGTGAAAGGCTGGAAAAAGATATACCATACCAACAGAAATGAAAAAAGAGCAGGCATAGCCATCTTAATATTGGACAACATAAACTTTACCACAAAAACTGTTAAGAGTGACAAAGAGGGACACTATATAATGAGTAAGGGATCAATTCAACAGGAAGATATAATAATTATCAATGTATATGCACCTAACTACAGGGCACCAGTTTATCTAAAAGATTTGTTAAGGGACTTAAAGGGAGACTTAGACCCCAATACAATAGTACTGGGGGACTTCAATACTCCACTCTCAGAAATAGACAGATCAATAGGACAGAAGATCAACAAGGATACAGTAGATTTAAATGACACTATAGCCCAAATGGATCTAACAGATATATACAGAACTTTCAATCCTACAGCTAAAGATTTTACATTCTTCTCAGCAGTACATGGAACCTTCTCTAGGATTGACCACATACTAGGCCATAAAGCAAGTCTCAGCAAATTCAAAAGAATTAGAATCATACCATGCAGCTTCTCATACCATAAAGGAATGAAGTTGGAAATTAGCAACTCAGGAATCCCTAGAGCATACGCAAACACATGGAGATTGAACAACATGCTCCTGAATGAACAATGGGTCATAGAAGAAATTAAAAGAGAAATCAAAAATTTTCTGGAAGTAAATGAGGATAACAGCACAACATACCAAAACTTATGGGATACAGCAAAAGCAGTGTTAAGAGGAAAGTTTCTATCAATAGGTGCCTACATCAAGAAATTGGAAAGGCACCAAATAGATGAGCTTTCAACGCATCTCAAGGATCTAGAAAACGCCGAGAAAGCATTTGATAAAATACAACACCCGTTCATGATGAAAACTCTAAGCAAACTGGGTTTGGAAGGAACATTCCTCAATACAATCAAAGCAATCTATGAAAAACCCACAGCCAACACCCTATTGAAGGGGGAAAAGTTGGAAGCATTTCCACTGAGATCTGGTACCAGACAGGGATGCCCACTCTCACCACTGCTATTCAATATAGTTCTGGAGGTTCTAGCCAGAGCTATTAGACAAGAAAAAGAAATTAAAGGGATACAAATTGGGAAGGAAGAACTCAAACTATCCCTCTTTGCAGATGATATGATTCTTTATTTAGGGGAACCAAAGAACTCTACTAAGAGATTATTGGAATTCATAGAAGATTTTGGCAAAGTAGCAGGGTATAAAATCAATGCACAAAAATCAACAGCCTTTGTATACACAGACAATGCCATGGCTGAGGAAGAACTTCTAAGATCAATCTCATTCACAATAGCCACAAAAACAATCAGATACCTTGCAATAAACTTAACCAAGGACGTTAAAGATCTCTACGATGAAAATTACAAAACCTTAAAGAAAGAAATAGAAGAGGATACCAAGAAATGGAAAAATCTTCCATGCTCATGGATTGGAAGAATCAATATCATCAAAATGTCCATTCTCCCAAAAGCAATTTACAGATTCAATGCAATACCAATCAAGATACCGAAGACCTTCTTCTCAGATCTAGAAAAAATGATGCTGAAATTTATATGGAGACACAGGAGACCTCGAATAGCTAAAGCAATCTTGTACAAAAAAAACAAAGCAGGAGGCATCACAATACCAGATTTCAGGACATACTACAGGGCAGTTGTAATCAAAACAGCATGGTACTGGTACAGAAACAGATGGATAGATCAATGGAACAGAATTGAAACACCAGAAATCAATCCAAACATATACAGCCAACTCATATTTGATCAAGGATCCAAAACCAATCCCTGGAGTAAGGACAGTCTATTCAATAAATGGTGCTGGGAAAATTGGATTTCCACGTGCAGAATCATGAAGCAAGACTCCTACCATTCACCTTACACAAAAATCCACTCAACATGGATTAAAGACTTAAATCTATGACCTGACACCATCAAATTATTAGAGAGCATTTGAAAAACCCTGCAAGATATAGGTACCGGCAATGACTTCTTGGAAAACACCCCAGAAGCACAGGCAGTCAAAGCCAAAATTAACATTTGATATTGCATCAAATTGAGAAGTTTCTGTACTGCCAAAGAAACAGTCAGGAAAGTGAAGAGACAACCGACAGAATGGGAAAATATATTTGCAAACTATGCAACTGATAAAGGGTTGATAACCAGAATCTACAAAGAAATCAAGAAACTCCACAACATCAAAACAAACAACCCACTTAAGAGATGGGCCAAGGACCTCAATAGACATTTTTCAAAAGAGGAAATCCAAATGGCCAACAGACACATGAAAAAATGTTCAAGGTCGCTAGCAATCAGGGAAATGCAAATCAAAACCACAATGAGGTTCCACCTCACCCCAGTTACAATGGCTTACATTCAGAAATCTACCAACAATAGATGCTGGAGAGGATGTGGGGAAAAAGGGACACTAACCCACTGTTGGTGGGAATGCAAACTGGTCAAGCCACTATGGAAGTCAGTCTGGAGATTCCTCAGAAACCTGAAGATAACCCTACCGTTCAACCCAGCCATCCCACTCCTTGGAATTTACCCAAAGGATTTTAAATTGGCAAACAAAAAAGCGGTCTGCACCCTAATGTTTATTGCAGCTCAATTCACAATAGCTAAGACCTGGAACCAACCCAAATGCCCATCAACAGTAGACTGGATAAAGAAATTATGGGACATGTACTCTATAGAAATCTATACAGCATTCAAAAATAACGAAACCCAGTCATTTGCAACAAGATGGAGGAATTTAGAAAACATCCTGCTGAGTGAATTAAGCCAGTCCCAAAGGGACAAATACCATATGTTCTCCCTGATTGGTGACAACTAACTGAGCACCAAAGGGGAAATTTGTTGAAGTGAAATGGACACTATGAGAAACAGTGACTTGATCAGCTCTTGTCCTGATGGTTGATGTACAATGTAATACTTTATCCATTTTAGTATTTTTTTTGTTCTAGTACCATTGGTTGGACTCTGTAATTAACACACAATTATTCTTAGGTGTTTAAATTTTAACTGAAAAGTGATCCCTGTTAGGAATTTGGAAAACATTATGTTGAGTGAAATAAGCCAATCCCAAAGGGACAAATGCCACTTGTTCTCCTTGATAGGTGACAACTAACTGAGCACCAAAAAGGAAACCTGTTAAAGTGAAATGAACACTATGAGAAACAGTGACTTGATGAGCCCTCACCCTGACTGTTGATGAGCAGCTTAATATGTTATCCCTCTTAGTATTTTTTTTGTTTGTTCTACTTAATACTTTTGGTTGAATACTGTAATCAATACACAATTCTTCTTAAGTGCTGAAACTTAACTGAAAAGTGTTTGCTGTTAAATATGAGTGGGAATAAGAGAGGGAAGAGATGTGCAATTCGGGACATGCTCAAGCTGACTTACCTCAAACAGTAGAGTTAGAAACATACCAGGGGATTCGAATTCAATCCCATCGAGGTGGCATATACCAATGCCATCTCACTAGTCCCAGTGATCAATTTCTGTTCACAATTGATCGTAATGATAGGACTAAGAACCAAAGGGATCACATAAACAAGAATAGTGTCTGCAAATACTAGCTGATAGAATAAAAAAGGGAGAGAATGATCCAACATGGGAAGTGAGATACACAGCAGACCCATAGAATGGCAGATGTCCTAAACAGCACTCTGGCCTCATAATCAGCCCTTAAGGCATTCGGATCTGGCTGAAATGCCCATGAGAGTATTTCAGGCATGGAAAGCCAAGACACTCTGGGGGAAAAAAACCTAAATGAAAGATCTCCACGAGTGAGATCCCAGTGGAAAGAATAGGTCATTGAAGAAGGAGGTACCTTTCTCTGAAGGGAGGAGAGAACTTCCACTTTGACCATGGCCTTGTCTAAATATGATCAGAGTCAGTGCACTCAGGGGGCTTCCATAGCCTTGGTAGCTTATGACAAGAGCCTAGGGTGATTACTGAGGCCATAAACAAGAGTGTCAATTTGTTAAGTCATCAACAGGAGTCACTGTGCACTTACTCCTCATGTAGGATCTTTGTCCTTAGTGTGCTGTACATTGAGATTTAATGCTATAACTAGTACTCAAACAGTATTTTTCACTTTATGTTTCTGTGTGGGAGCAAACTGTTGAAATCTTCACTTAATGTATGTTAAACTGATCTCTGTATATAAAGAGAATCGAAAATGAATCTTGATGTGAATGGAAGGGGAGAGGGAGTGAATAAGGGGAGGGTTGTGGGTTGGAGGGATGTTATTGGGGGGGAAACCATTGTAATCAATATTCTGTACTTTGGAAATTTATATTCATTAAATAAAAGTTAAAAAAACAATTAGAAACATCACTATCAATATACATTATTATAATTAACAACTTCTGCTTTCTCCACTATCTCAGGCATATCTATCTAACGTATTCAGTTAAAACAGTGAATCTCACCAAATTTATGAGTAAAGAACCATAGGACATTATCAACTTATTATGGTTGAATCTAATTGAATTAATACTGATATGTTCTGGTTGTTATCAGCATATATGTGAGCTCTCACTGATCATTCATTTGCTAATTTAGAGACTACTCCCTTATATCTAAAATCATTATAAGAATTCACAAAGATTATCATTACTATTGTATGAGTACACATTGATTCCTTTCCCCAAAACAGTCAGTAATTTCAATAACTGGAAGGAAGCAAACAACTAAAAAGTATATATTATGCATAATAATTGGGAATGATAAAATGATTTAAAGTATAACATTTACTTTAAATTGAATGCATCTCTGAGTTTTTTGTAAGTTATGGGAATTTGGAGATCAAATAGCACAGTCTTTTATAGACAAAGTCTCCAGAAATAGTTCTCTTTGGCCTGAGTTCATTACCTTTTAGAGCAACCCTTGTTGAAATTAAAGATGTCAACACAAAACTTTCACTGGCTTTTCAAACTTTCTAGAATTTTCTCATGAAATAAAAAAATGCATGCAAGGCTAGTGTGAAAAGAAGTGCAGGAAGTGTACTCTCACAGCCAAAGCTCCTTCTGTAGCATCACACATAAACCATGACATTTGGCTGTGATCCACAATAGCCATCAGAATGTAACTGCTGACTTGTTGATTAAGTGCAAATTAATGTTTTAACTGCTTATTGAAGAAATTCAGGAGCAAGTATGGAAAATTCTTAGACAATGCTGTCTTCGATGATGTTGTCCTTTCATTGTACTAAATTGATGAATGCTCATGATAGCAAAAAGTACAACAAATTTCAATTATTTAAAAAAAACTCATTTTAAATGTATATGTACACATATATATGAACACATATACACAGACATGTAGGTCTGTGTGTGTGCTCAGAAATATTTCTTAAACTTTATAGCTGTGTGTCTATCATCTACCTATCTACCTCTCTATTATCTATGCAGGTTAAGAATAGCACTTTTAAAGAAAAAAGAACATTCTCAAGGGCAGTAGTTAGGATATGACCTTATTTTTCAGAGTTTTTGTCTTTATCATTTCAAATTTGAATATTATGGTTATGAACCAATTACTTATTTCTCAGTCTTCTACTTCATATAGGCAATATTTTTGAAAATCAGTGTATGGAAGGTTTGAAATATTGGTCGCTGTATAGCTTTTTTTTTTTTTACAGGCAGAGTGGACAGTGAGAGAGAGACAGAGAGAAAGGTCTTCCTTTTGCCTTTGGTTCATCCTCCAATGGCCGCCATGGCCGGCATACCGCACTGATCCAAAGGCAGGAGCCAGGTGCTTCTCTTGGTCTCCCATGGGTTGCAGGGCCCAAGCACTTGGGCCATCCTCCACTGCACTCCCTGGCCACAGCAGAGAGCTGGCCCGGAAGAGGGGCAACTGGGACAGAGTCCGGCGCCCTGACCAGGACTAGAACCCGGTGTGCCGGCGCCGCTAGGCAGAGGATTAGCCTACTGAGCCATGGCACCAGCCAGATCTGTCTTTAATGTTACTATTTCTTAAATTATTTTTTTACTTACCATAAACTTTTTGTGTATGTGGAACCTACACAAAAGAAGCAACTGACTTTTACTCCAGGTAAGTGTTAAATACTGATCCAAAGAAAGAAACACTATTATAAAACCATTGGTAAGAAAGACCATCTCAGAACAGTTGAACAGACAATATGGTGGCTCACGGAAACAAAATCAATTAAACTAAGTGTTTTTATAGTAATTTACATAAATAAATCTAGAATGGAAAAAATTCTGTTAAAAATGTGCAAAATTTTTATGTGGTGTACAAAATTATTTCCTTTTTTATACTCATCCAAAAAAAAAGTGGATGGCTATGTTGAAAATACTTCGCATTGAGCCACTGAATGATTTACAAGTAGCAAACAAAACATAATCCTTCTTATTACCGCCAATGCAGTATAATCCAACAAGGTGGGGATTTTCCATTTATCTTGGCAGAGGTATTGAGTTCTCAGTATGTTTATTCCACTCATTTTAGCTGCTTTAAAAATCCACAATATTGCACCTTTGATTAGCACTGTGGAAAAGATTTTGTGAAGTGGCAGGATCTCCCACTACTTCTACATTTGGCAGCCTTCACTCTGTAAAAATGTCCTTTTTACCACTCCCTGTTAAATTCCCATGCAGCTGTTTTCTCTTTCTTCCCCATGTCAGATACCAGATATCTGGCAGGAGACTTCTCCAAGCTTATCTGGATGAAGAAAAAAAGCCAGAATAAGCTCATCAGACTTAAAAATGCCTTGGCACAGGAGGATCTTTAGACCAACTGGCTCTTCAAAATATTCTAAGTGGCCCTGCCAATTGAAGATTATTAGCTGTGACTCTTGGGCATGTGGGAGGATAGGTCATAAACTGGAAGCTTTGAGTTAGAAGCTGGAGAGTGACTGCAGTGATAACTGCTCAACAACACAGCTTTAGAATTAAAAGACTTGAACCTCATCTTTGCTCTAAGGTTAGCATTTTTAGTGGAGCTGGTTTTCAATATGAGCCTCTTGTTTTCTTCCTGGTTGACCAGGTGGATTGGGAAGAAGACACCATTTAAGAGTCTGCCTTCTTTGAGAAATTTCACAACCACTCTTAGAGATGGAATTCTGAAAATTTGAGAGATATTTAGGGATTTAATGCATCTTAGGTTTTTTCTAAAATGAGAACCAAGGATTGCAAGCCTTCAGGATGACATGCATAAGGCTTATTATGAAATACATTCAATAAATAAGGTAGAGGTAGCTAAAAATGACATCAGTTATAGAAATGGATGTTTCATAGGTAATCACAATAAATTTACGTATGAAAACCTGTCAAAGACTAGTTTTGATTTTAAAGTCAGTTGTCATTTAAGAGAAAATTGTTTCTCTTACACAATCCTACCATGGAGCTAGATGAGTTAACACTTACTGTTTTTCCCATTTGCAGGATAGAATTTCTTTGTACTTCAATCTTGAAAAGCTTTGGCAAAGTCAAGACAAGCATTTGTTAGATTTAAAGGATCCTATTTAAGTGAAGGAAAACATTGATCAGTATGAGGTTTGATACAATATTCCTTTGTGAGTATGTGTAAGTTCCTGTACTAAATCACAGTATTTCAAAGTGTGCATTGAAGAATGCAAATGACGAGAATGCATATATGTAGTTAGATTTTTTAAAGATTTGTTAATTTATTTGAAACTCAGAGTTATGGAGAAGCAAAGAGAGGGAGAGAGAGATCTTGCACCTTTTAGTTAGAGCATTTAAAATGTGGAAATCCTGCAAAACAGTATCACTCAAGAACAAGATGAGGATTACATGATAAGCATGTATGGCATTAGTGAAAAATTAAAGTAATTGAATAGCTATACTGTAGTTTGAACATTTGTACCTTCCAAACTCCAAATGTTAGAATCCTGTCTGTGAAAGTGACCACATTAAAAGTGAGGTCTGAGACCCACACACTGGTGCAGTGGGCTAAGTATCTGCCTGCAACACTGTCATCCCATATGAGCTCAAGTTCAAATCCCAGCTGCTCTACTTCCAATTCAGCTCCCTGCTGAAGGGCCTGGGAAAGCAGCAGAAGATGGCCCAAGTTCTTGGGCTCTGCCACCCACCCACACAGGAGACCTAAATGGAGTCCTGGACTCCTCGCTTCAGTGTGGACCAGCCTGAGGCAGTTGTGACCATTTGGAGAGTGAACCAGCAGATGGAAGATCACCCTATCTCTCTCAACTTCTCTCTCTCCCTCTCTCTCCCTCTCTCTCTCTCTGCCTTTCAAAAAATTATTTTTGAAAAAATAAGGACTTTTGAGAGTGATTAGCTCATGTGGGCAGAGCACTTGTGATTGGGCTGGGTGCCTTGTAGAACAGGCCCCAGAGAGCTCAGCCAAACCTCTCACCCATGTGAGATGGTTGCTGTCCAGGAAGAAGCAGGCTCTCACCAGACAGGAACTCTGCTGGTGTCTTAACCTTGATCCCAGTCTTCAGCTGTGAGCAACTAGTTTATGCTGTCTGTAAACTACCAAGTCTATGGGATTTTGCTCTGGTAACCCCAATTGACTAGGAAAGGCAACTTCCCAATTTAGGAAGGTAGGATTCTGTGTATAACTCTATGTCTATAACTTTAAGAGCCCAATCTTCAGAAAATAAATTGAAAATATTTTACTGGATGAAACCCAGGCATTTTGGAGAAATATATATTTGGGTTACTAATGATAGAAAAATTGATTGTTCAAACCTACAATATTTCTTCTGATAAGTTCAGAACAGTAAAATTCAGCCCAGAGAATAAAAATAAAGCCTTTAGAATCTGAAGATGCTGTACAGGTGCAGAAGGATAAGAATAAATTTATATTTGATGAAACCAGGAACATATTCGTATATGATCCTGTCATTCTTCTCTTGTGACATTCAATGCTGACCACAGTGTTGTTACTAGTTCAGTTTTTGCCTCTTCTGTGTGTTCAGGAAGTTACTTTTCTAGCTTAATGTAACAATATTTTACATCTAATACCTGGCTCAATGTATATTTGTATTATAAAATAATTAGTTGACATGTATATCAAAGATTTTCCTCCTGTGGTTGATGGTTAGGTTTTGTACTTTATGCTAAACACTCTTTCATATGCATTATAACATAGACTTCTAAGGAAAAGAAACAGCATGCAATTTTAATCTCCATGTTGTGTCTTGAAAAGATTGTTACTTACCTAACAATACACAATTCTAAATGGCAAATCTCAGAATTCTAATCAGAGTTCTGCAAAACAATTCAATTCTTTCTGAGGAACCCTGAGGACTTACTTTTAATTGGGAATTTACATTCCACACACATTCATCTCCTTTTCATGTTATCTTGCAAAACTGCACCTAAATATTTGTGGAATAAATATAATCTGCATAATATCAACTGTTCAGTTCTTTGAAAACATAATTATTACTCAAGTGTTTTGCTGTTTGTTTTTTCCACCAAGGCCATGCTTAGATTATTCTAGGAATGTCTGGCAATGACATAATCTCCTTCTCCTGTCCACACTGAGTTTGATTGTATGACTTTCTCTGGACAATGAAACTAAATTAGCCAATATGATTCAAGCAAAACTTGAGAAACCTTGCATGTTGCAGCTTTCCCCCTCAGAGCTCCTAGAAATGCTTCTACAACCACCTGAAGATTGGGATTCCAGCCTATCCTGGTAGAAGATGGAAACACACGCAACAGAAATGCGTTGTTTTAGTGGAGGCCCAGCCAGCTCATAGTCAACCCACAAGCCAAGTTCAGATTCATGAGGAAGCCAGGTACTGCTGGCAATAAAACTGGCCAAGTAATTCCAGTCCAAATATGATGCACAAGATTGTGAGTGAATTACAGCTCGGTATCCATTAAGATCCAGCAATGTGTAGAGTGGTTTGTTATACAGCATTGGCTTAACATCATGGCATTGAAAAGGGACTTCAAAGAAGTAAATAAAGTTGTGTGTGCATGTATGTGACATATGTAGATATATCATATTTACATATCATTATTTTTCAATAGTGTTAAGTCATTTAGGAAAAAAAATATCCAAATACCTTCAAAACCTCTCAAACCAGGCTTATAGAATTACTTTTCAAAAGGAATTACGCTCAGACAAAAGTGAAACCTCTGTTGAAAGCCTAGATAGCTGGGGAAAACCAAGATCCCCAGGTTAGTAAACACAGAGTTTCTACTTTGTTCTTCACTGAAGGCTCAGTATTACAGCCATCATTACATACACTGGAAGCAAACTCCAATTTCCAACTTCCTTCATGTATTATATAAAACACAGTTAGCTTTCCTGGAGTTCACTGTCTCTCTATAATGACAGAAATTTGTGGTTCTCCCTGCCTATTGTCCTGTTCCCAGTTAAAAAAATAATTAAACAAGAGCAAAACACAGGATAGGCTTTAGTCTAGCAGTTATGATGTTGGTTGGTTGCATTCCATATTGGGTTCAGCTCAGCTCCTGGCTCCAGATTCCTGCTAACATAGATCCTGGGATGCCACTGTGGTAGCCTCAGTTAACGACTTCCTTACTACTCACAGGGGAGACCTGGATTGGATTCTTGGCTCCCAGCTTCAGCCCCCAGCCGAGGATCATCATGTACACTTGGGGTATGAGCAAGCAATAGTTGTATCCCCTCTCTCTCTCACTCTCTGCTCTCAAATAAGTAAATAAATAATAATTTTTTAGAAATTAAAAAACAATAAAACAAATGCCCCCTCTCTTTCTCTCTGCCTCTCAAATAAGTATATACATTTTTAAGTAAACAATTTTTTAGAAATTAAAACATAGTGAAACTATTGTCTGATGATATAGATTTTGGAACAGGTTTTCTTGCATGCCAGAAGCTGTACACTTATAGATGGAACTTTGTGAAGTTCAAAGGAAGGAAATGTTATGCTCCATAAGTTAGGTACTAGTCATGATTAATAAAACACAAACTGACAATGTATAAAAACCCATGAAAGTGTTCCTGTATGCATTTTCCCCACCCAGAAGTAACCTAACAGGCTTGAGATGTAATATTAACAGAGGAAAGATGATTTAAGAAATTAGATGAACAGTTTTCTCACCTAAGATATGCATTCAAATGTCTGCACCCTGTTGATATTTCCTTGGTTCCAGTGGGATCCTGGAGGAGGTGTGTACAGTGAAAGAGGAAATGAGAGTCCAGCCCTCCAAGTGCCAATAATAACTGCACTGTCCATAAAGATCTTTGCATTTGACTTTCAGGAATGTTTATCTAAAGCTGAACAACTGGTAACTGTAAGTCGGTTAGATTCTCCCAGGGCAAGTCACAGCCCTTACAAAGAGTGTGCTGGGAGCATCATAAGAGGAGACCATTTGTCATCCAAATAAAATTCAAGAAGGGGATCTAGGAAGTAATTAATACAAAATTAATGTAATAGTACTCTTTAGGTCTTACTATTTGAGATCCACAAATTTTTAATAATTCCAAAGTATTCTCTGAGTTTGTAGCAGAAATTTGCATTACCAAGACCAGCACAATTTCAAAAATATTTGGAGTAATGGGACAAAAATATTCATGAATGGTCTACGTGCCCTTGTATTCCATCATTTCCTTTACGTTGCACCATTTGATGATTTCTGAACCTGAAACATTAATGTGGGTCATGGCCCATGCAAGCATTCAAGGGCCAGTGCATGAACTCGCAATGACTTCTCACCTTCTGCGGTTCCCAATGACATCATAAGTGGAGATGCCAGAGAGCCTCCATGCTGGGAGTTTTTATTTGGAAGCTGGACTTAGGAGACTCAGTATGGAGAGTGAGCAAATGAGCATTTTTGTATCATGCCATTGAGGCTCGGAAGCTAATGTGTTAGCGCAACATAACATACCCTATTCTGACCAATACAGGAAACTACTCAGGGGTTGTCGACTTTCTAACATGCCAAATAGGAGATTTTGAAAGGATACAAAATTCCTCACCACATTCCATCATTATGTCAAATAAATATTTTCACACACACCTCCCCACCACCAACAAATACAGAAAGAATGTTATTGCAGAACACAGAATTCTTCTTTAAACTCAATAAATGTAGGGTTTTTTCCCCCATAAAATCACTCACCAATTTTTAATTTTTTCATTTTGCTGGGTAAAAATACTTAATCATTAAATAGCACACCTTTCTTCCTTTTGATAATTAAGAACAATGATTCGGATATTTTAAAAATGGTACAAGACACTGAGGCTTAATGCTATAACGAGTACTCAAACAGTATATTTCACTTTGTGTTTCTATGGGGGTGCAAATGATTGAAATCTTTACTTAATGTACACTAAACTGATCTTCTGTAAAAAAAAAAAAGAAGAAGAAGAAATTATCAATTCCCAACTTGACTCTCACTGGGATTAAACATGACAATAGGTCTGATCTGATTTCATCATCATTTAAAAAAATCATCTATTATTTTTCACTTTATGTTTCTGTGTGGGAGCAAACTGTTGAAATCCTTACTTAAGGTATACTAAGCTGATCTTCTGTATATTAAGATAATCGAAAATGAATCTTGATGTGAATGGAAGGGGAGAGGGAGTGGGAAAGGGGAGGGTTGTGGGTGGGAGGGACGGTATGTGGGGGAAGCCATTGTAACCCATGAGTCGTACTTTGGAAATTTATATTCATTAAATAAAAGATTAAAAAAAATGGTACAAGAGGGTTATTGAATCAAAGCAATGAAAACAATCCCTGGCAATGCCCAGCTTTACCTGTCTTTTGGTGAGATCCAGATTCTCTGCTATCTTGTATCTCCTCAGTCTAGTCACATAGTTGTGATGGGCAAATTCTGCTTCTAGTCCTTGGATTTGCTCTTGGTAAATGCTGTCCTTTCCTTCCTGGGTTTGCTGTTGACTTCAGACTTGCAATTTCCTTCTTCGGATCTGAAAAAAATTAGTACCAACTCATTCATTCAAATATATGTAATCATGTGATTTACTGTATTCATCATGGCTGAGTTACTGCTTTCCCAAGTGCTGTGCTAGTCTTGGGACAAATGGAGAGCAGAAGCAGTAAAATACTCTCACCTCCATCATGGGCAACACATTCCTTGGTTTTCCAATCTGCCTTCAAACAACTGATGACCTAATTGGAGATGTGTCAAATTTTCTCCTTACAAAACATGAACTGTATATAACCACTCATCATATGATATTATAATAAGATGGACAAAATCCTCTCTAGAAGACAATTTTAGATATGAAATTAGTAAGTTCTTAACATGCAGGCTTCGGGTCTAAGTATGAACAGAATGATTCTCCATTTTTAAGCATTATTTATTTATTTGAAAGGCAGAGCAAGTGATAAAGTGAGAGGGAGAGACAGACAGAGAGAGAGATCCTCCACCCACTGGTTCACTCCCCAAATGACCACAAAGGTCTTGAGCTGGGTCAACCAAAGCCAAGAGCCAGGAACTCCATCTGCATTCTTCTGCTACTTTCCCAATAGAATTAGCAGGGAGCTTGTTGGGAAGCAGAAGAGCCAAGAACTTGGGTCCCTGCCGCCATGTGGGAGACCCAGATGGAGATCGGGCTTGTTGATTCAGCCTGGCTCAGCCCTGGCCATTGTGGCCATTCAAGGATTGAACCTGTGGATGGAAGATCCTTTTTCTAGTTTCTCTCCCTCTCTATAGAGCTCTGCCTTTCAAATAAATAAATCTTTGAAATTAAAAACAGAAGAATTAGAAAATACCTCTATTTAATTATGATACTAAGTATTGCTATGATAACTAAGACACACAAGCAGACTCTTGGTTACCCAAGAAGCCACATTCATCTGATGTTAAGAGCACAACTTCTGCCACTCACCTGCTTATTCAACCCTACTTCCTTCATTTCCTGACCTTTAACCCAGAATTCATGTGAAGATGGTTAAATTAAGTAAATAATTTAGATAAATGCCCGCATATTGTAGGGATTCAATGATTAATTGTAAACTCGAACCTTTAAGAGAGGACTGTAGCCTAAGGCCTTAGTATTTGGAAATAATACATTTAATACAATGAAGAATTAGAAAACTTTTTAAAAAATAGGAAAAGTTTGTTCTTAAAATGGAGCTAAGTCTAAAATGTAAAAGTTTAGAATTCACACAATGGGGCCGGCGCCACGGCTCACTAGGCTAATCCTCCACCTTGCAGCACCAGCACACTGGGTTCTAGTCCCAGTCGGGGAGCCGGATTCTGTCCTGGTAGCCCTTCTTCCAGGCCAGCTCTCTGCTATGGCCCAGGAGTGCAGTGGAGGATGGCCCAAGTGCTTGGGCCCTGCACCCCATGGGAGACCAGGAGAAGTATCTGGCTCCTGCCATTGGATCAGTGTGGTGCATCGGCCACAGCGCGCCAGCCATGGTGGCCATTGGAGGGTGAACCAACAGCAAAGGAAGACCTTTCTCTCTATGTCTCTCTCTCTCACTGTCCACTCTGCCTGTCAAAAAAAAAAAAAGAATTCACACAATGGATAAGTGCGTTCTAATTCACAGTGAAAAATAGCTGAGCTCCTACAAGGAGCTGTATGTTATTTTCTGCCAGCCCACAATGAAACAGAAGGTGTAGCTATGATTTCCAAGGCCCAGTGGCATCCAGAGATGAATTTATTTCCCTCGGAAAGGTTTTTTTGGAATGTTTGATGAAATATAACTAATCCTAGTCTGCCCAATTAACTAGAATCAGATAGTATAATTGTTTGTGTGTGACTAAGTATGAGTGAGTGTGTGTATGGGTGAGTGTGTGTATGAGTGAGTGTGTATTGTGACTGTGAGAGTATACATGTGATATATGTGTGACTGTGTAAGTATGGGTGAGCATGTATGAGTGTGTGCCTGAGGGTATGTGTGTGTAAGTGTGTAAGTATGAGTGACTGTGTATATGAGTGTGTATGAGTGTGAGAGTATGTGTGTTAGGATGTGTGTGTGTGTGTTTCTTCTCCTTTAAAGAGTCCCAGTAAACAGATAAAGAATCACATCATGCCTAACTGTTAGAACATACAAAATAGTATAACTTGTACTCTTAAATGATTTTAATCAAGACAAAATTTACTAAAAACATTCCTTAGCCCATTCTTTAAAATATTATGCCTTTATTATTTACTAGGATGTATAATTTTCTTCATTTGGAGGGTTTGAGAAACAAATACCTCAGGTATTTTTTTTTTATCTTTTATTTAATGAATATAAATTTCCAAAGTACGACTCATGTGTTACAATGGCTTCCCCCCCCATACCGTCCCTCCCACCCACAACCCTCCCCTTTCCCACTCCCTCTCCCCTTCCATTCACATCAAGATTCATTTTCGATTATCTTAATATACAGAAGATCAGCTTAGTATACCTTAAGTAAGGATTTCAACAGTTTGCTCCCACACAGAAACATAAAGTGAAAAATAATAGATGATTTTTTTTAAATGATGATGAAATCAGATCAGACCTATTGTCATGTTTAATCCCAGTGAGAGTCAAGTTGGGAATTGATAATTTCTTTCTATTTTTTTTTTTACAGAAGATCAGTTTAGTGTACATTAAGTAAAGATTTCAGTCGTTTTCACCCCCATAGAAACACAAAGTGAAATATACTGTTTGAGTACTCGTTATAGCATTAAGCCTCAGTGTACAGCACGTTAAGGACAGAGATCCTACATGAGGAGTAAGTGCACAGTGACTCCTGTTGTTGACTTTACCAATTGACACTCCTGTTTATGGCATCAGTAATCTCCCTATGCACCAGTCATGAGTTTCCAAGGCTATGGAAGCCCCTTGAGTTCTCCGACTCTTATCTTGTTTAGACATGGTCATAGTCAAAGTGGAGGTTCTCTCCTCCCTTCAGAGAAAGGCACCTCCCTCTTTGAAGACCTGTTCTTTCCACTGGGATCTCACTCACAGAGATCTTTTGCCAGAGTGTCTTGGCTTTCCATGCCTGAAATACTCTCATGGGCTTTTCAGCCAGATCCGAGTGCCTTTAGGGCTGATTCTGAGGCCAGAGTGCTATTTAGGACATCTGCCATTCTATGAGTCTGCTGAGTATCTCACTTCCCATGTTGGATCACTCTCCCCTTTATTTATTCTATCGGTTGGTGTTAGCAGATACTAGACTTGTTTATGTGCTCCCTTTGACTCTTAGTCCTTTCATTATGATCAATTGTGAACTGAAATTGATCACTTGGAGTAGTGAGATGGCATTGGCACATGCCACCTTGATGGGATTGAATTGGAATCCCCTGGTATGTTTCCAACTCTACCAATTGGGGCAAGTCAGCCCGAGCATGCCCCAAATTATACATCTCTTCCCTCTCTTATTCCCACTCTTATGTTTAACAGGGATCACATTTCAGTTAATTTTCAACACTTAAGAATAACTGTGTGATAATTACAGAATTAAACCAGTCATATTAAGTAGAACAGACAAAAAAAAATACTATGAGGGATAATGTATTAAGTTGTCCATTAGCAGTCAGGGCTATGCTGATCAAGTCACCATTTCTCATAGTGTCCATTTCACTTCAGGAGGTTTCCTTTTTGGTGTTGAGTCAGTTGTCACCGATCAGGGAGAACATATGGTATTTGTCCCTTTGGGACTGGCTTACTTCAGTCAGCATGATGTGTTCCAGATTCCTCCATTTTGTTGCAAATGACTGGATTTCGTTGTTTCTTACTGCGGTATAGTACTCTAAAGAATGCATATCCCATAATTTCTTTATCCAGTCTACCGTTGATGGGCATTTAGGTTGGTTCCAGGTCTTGGCTATTGTGAATTGTGCTGCAATAAACATTAGGGTGCAGACCGCTTTTTTGTTTGCCAATTTAAATTCCTTTGGGTAAATTCCAAGGAGTGGGATGGCTGGGTTGAACGGTAGGGTTATCTTCAGGTTTCTGAGGAATCTCCAGACTGATTTCCATAGTGGCTTGACCAGGTTGCATTCCCACCAACAGTGGGTTAGTGTCCCTTTTTCCCCACATCCTCACCAGCATCTGTTGTTGGTAGATTTCTGCATGTGAGCCATTCTAACCGGGGTGAGGTGAAACCTCATTGTGGTTTTGATTTGCATTTCCCTGATTGCTAGCGACCTTGAACATTTTTTCATGTGCCTGTTGGCCATTTGGATTTCCTCTTTTGAAAAATGTCTATTGAAGTCCTTGGCCCATCTCTTAAGTAGGTTGTTGGTTTTGTTTTTGTGGAGTTTCTTGATCTCTTTGTAGATTCTGGTTATTAACCCTTTATCTGTTGCATAGTTTGCAAATATTTTTTCCCATTCTGTCGGTTGTCTCTTCACTCTCCTGACTGTTTCTTTTGCAGTACAGAAACTTCTCAATTTGATGCAATCCCAATAGTTAATTTTGGCTTTGACTGCCTGTGCCTCCCGGGTCTTTTCCAGAAATTCTTTGCCTGTGCCAATATCTTGAAGGGTTTCTCCAATGTTCTCTAATAACGTGATGGTGTCAGGACGTAGATTTAGGTCTTTAATCCACGTTGAGTGGATTTTTGTGTAAGGTGTAAGGTAGGGGTCTTGCTTCATGCTTCTGCACGTGGAAATCCAGTTTTCCCAGCACCATTTATTGAATAGACTGTCCTTGCTCCAGGAATTAGTTTTAGATCCTTGATCAAATATAAGTTGGTTGTAGATGTTTGGGTTGATTTCTGGTGTTTCAATTCTGTTCCATTGGTCTATCCATCTGTTTCTGTACCAGTACCATGCTGTTTTGATTACAACTGCCCTGTAGTATGTCCTGAAGTCTGGTATTGTGATGCCTCCGGCTTTGTTTTTGTTGTACAAGATTGCTTTAGCTATTCGAGGTCTCTTGTGCCTCCATATGAATTTCAGCATCATTTTTTCTAGATCTGAGAAGAAGGTCTTTGGTATCTTGATTGGGATTGCATTGAATCTATAAATTGCTTTTGGGAGAATGGACATTTTGATGATGCTGATTCTTCCAATCCATGAGCATGGAAGATTTTTCCATTTTTTGGTATCCTCTTCTATTTCTTTCTTTAAGGTTTTGTAATTTTCATCGTAGAGATCTTTAACGTCCTTGGTTAAGTTTATTCCAAGGTATTTGATTGTTTTTGTAGCTATTGTGAATGGGATTGATCTTAGCAGCTCTTTCTCAGTCATGGCATTGCTTGTGTATACAAAGGCTGTTGATTTTTGTGCATTGATTTTATATCCTGCCACTTTGCCAACCTCCTCTATGAGTTCCAATAGTCTCTTAGTAGAGTTCTTTGGATCCTCTAAGTACAGAATCATATCGTCTGCAAAGAGGGATAGTTTGACTTCTTCCTTCTTGATTTGTATTCCTTTGATTTCTTTTTCTTGTCTGATGGCTCTGGCTAAAACTTCCAGAACTATGTTAAATAGCAGTGGTGAGAGTGGGCATCCCTGCCTGGTGCCAGATTTCAGTGGAAATGCTTCCAACTTTTCCGCATTCAATAGGATGCTGGCTGTGGGTTTTTTATAAATTGCTTTGATTATATTGAGGAATGTTCCTTCTATACCCAATTTGCTTAGAGTTTTCATCATGAAAGGGTGTTGAATTTTATCAAATGCTTTCTCTGCATCAATTGAGATAATCATATGGTTTTTCTTCTGCAGTCTGTTAATGTGGTGAATCACATTGATTGATTTGCGAATGTTGAACCATCCCTGCATACCAGGGATGAATCCCACTTGGTCTGGGTGGATGATTTTCCTGATGTGTTGTTGTATTCTATTGGCCAGAATTTTATTGAGGATTTTTGCGTCTATGTTCATCAGGGATATTGGTCTGTATTTTTCTTTCAGTGCTGCATCTTTCTCTGGCTTAGGGATTAAGTTGATGCTGGCTTCATAGAAAGAATTTGGGAGGACTCCCTCTTCTTTGATTGTTCTGAATAGTTTGAGAAGAAATGGGATTAGTTCTTCTTTAAATGTCTGGTAGAATTCAGCAGTGAATCCATCTGGTCCTGGGCTTTTCTTTGTTGGGAGGGCTTTATTACTGTTTCAATTTCTGTCTCAGTTATGGGTCTATTTAGGTTTTCGATGTCTTCATGGTTCAATTTTGGTAGATTGCATGTGTCCAGGAATCTATCCATTTCTGATAGGTTTTCCTGTTTGCTGGCATACAGGTCCTTGTAGTAATTTCTGATGATTCTTTTTATTTCTGTGGTGTCTGTTGTTACGTTTCCTTTTTCATCTCTGATTATATTGATTTGGGTCTTTTCTCTTCTTTTTTTAGTTAGTTGGGCCAATGGGGTGTCAATTTTGTTTATTTTTTCAAAAAACCAGCTTCTCGCTTGGCTGATTTTTTGTAATGTTTTTTTGGATTCAATCCTGTTAATTTCTTCTCTGGTTTTAATTATTTCTCTTCTCCTACTAGATTTGGGTTTGGTTTGCTGCAGTTTTTCTAGGTCCTTGAGATGCGCTGAAAGCTCATTTATTTGGTACCTTTCCAATTTCTTGATATAGGCACCTATTGCTATAAATTTGCCTCTCAATACTGCTTTTGCTGTATCCCATAAGTTTTGATATGTTGTGTTGTTGTCTTCATTTACTTCCAGAAAGTTTTTGATTTCTCTTTTGATTTCTTGAATGACCCAGTGTTCATTCAGGAGCATGTTTTTCAGTCTCCATGTGTTTGCATACTTTCTTGCATTTCCTGAGTTGCTAATTTCCAGCTTCATCCCGCTGTGGTCTGAGAAGCTGCATGGTATGATTCTAATTCTTTTAAATTTGCTGAGACTTGCTTTATGGCCTAGTATGTGATCAATCCTAGAGAAGGCTCCATGTGCTGCTGAGAAGAATGTAAAGTCTGTAGATGTAGGGTTGAAAGTTCTGTAGATATCTGTTAGATCCATTTGGGCAATAGTGTCAATTAAATCTGCTGTTTCCTTGTTGATCTTCTGTCCGGATGATCTGTCTATTTCTGAGAGTGGAGTATTGAAGTCCCCCAGTACTATTGTATTGGAATCTAAATCTCCCTTTAAGTCCCTTAACATATCTTTTAATAGACCGGTGCCCTGTAATTAGGTGCATATACATTTATAATAGTTACATCTTCCTGTTGAATTGAACCCTTAATCATTATATAGTGTCCCTCTTTGTCTCTCTTAACAGTTTTTGTATTAAAGTTTATTTTGTCTGATATTAATATGGCTACACCTGCTTTTTTTTGGTTTCTGTTGGCATGGAATATCTTTTTCCAACCTTTCACTTTCAGTCTGCATGCCTCTTTGTTAGAGAGATGTGTTTCTTGTAGGCAACAAATACTTGGGTTGTGTTCTGTGAGCCAGTCAGCTAAACGGTGTCTTTTAACTGAAGAATTCAGACCATTAATGTTCAATGTGACTATTGATACGTAGTGACTTTGCCTTGCCATTTTCCGGGAAATATTTTCTAGTATATGCTTTGAGCTTCCCATGCTCTTTTACTGGTAGGTGTTCTTCCTTTCCCTTCTTTCATATTGATGGCCGTGTTTCTGTGTTTCTGAGTGTAGCACATCTTTAAGTATCTTTTGCAGGGCCGGACGAGTGGCCACAAAGTCTTTCAATTTCTGTTTGCTATGAAAGGTCTTTATTTCACCTTCATTCACAAATGAGAGCTTGGCAGGATATAATATTCTGGGCTGGCAATTTTTCTCTCTTAGCACCTGTGCTATGTCTCGCCATTCCCTCCTAGCTTGTAGGGTTTCTGATGAGAAGTCAGCTGTTTTTCTGATTGGAGATCCTCTGAGAGTAATCTGACGTTTCTCTCTTGCACATTTTAGGATCTTTTCTTTATGTTTCACTGTGGTAAGTTTAATTACCATGTGTCGTGGTGAGGATCTCTTTTGGTCATGTTTATTGGGGGTTCTATGAGCTTCCTGTACTAGGATATCTCTGTCCTTCTCCAAACCTGGAAAGTTCTCTGCTAGTATCTCACTAAAAAGGCCTTCCAATCCTTTCTCTCTCTCCATGCCTTCAGGAACTCCTAGAACTCGTATGTTGGTTTTTTTAGTAGTATCCTGTAGATTCCCAACAATATTTTTTAGGTTTCTAATTTCCTCTTCTTTTCTTTGGTTTGACTGTATGTTTTCCTGTGCTCTATCTTCTAAGTCCGATGTTCTCTCTTCTGCTTCACCCATTCTGTTTTTAAGGCTTTCTAATGGGTTTGTCATTTGATCTATTGAGCTCTTCATTTCATTTTGATTTCTCTTCACTATAACACTTTCCTGTTCTACTAGTTTCTGAGTTTCATTTTGACTCTTCCTTAAAATTTCGTTTTCAAGAGAGAGATTTTCAATCTTGTCCATTAAGGATTTCTGTAGTTCAAGGATTTGCTTTTGAAAACTTCTAAATGTTCTTATCATAAATTTTTTGAAATCCGTATCTTGCATTTCTTCTATCTCATCATCTTCATACTCTTGGCTTGGGGTGTTTTGTTTATTTGGAGGCATCATAGTGTCATCGTTGATCTTGTTCCCTCGATTTCTGTGTTTGTTACTCGGCATAGTTAATTCTTCTTGCGTCACTGTGCGTTTTTTTTTTCTTTTTTTTTTTATACTGTGTCCATGTTAAGTGGACTGCCTGCTGTTGGAGGAGCCTTGGAGGCTTGAGATGGGTGCGGCCTGAGAGCTCTGCCTGGTTCCTCCAGGTTAAGGGTGTGCAAAGGTGACACCCTCAGGTTATGCATGGTAAATCTCTCTCTTTTTATTTATTTATTTATTTTATTTATTCAGGGGGTAAGTAACACCACAGGGCACGGCAGAATTGATGGTATTTAGCTTCCAGTCTTTGGCTCCTCTGGACTCCCACTGGGTTGCCTAGGCTACTGAATTGTAGTGACTCAGTTCCTTAGCTCTCCCCCATTGATATGTAAATCCAGAGAGCAGGCCTGCTCTTTGTCTCTTGGGAATTCTTCTAGCCTTGCAGCCTTGTAACCTTTGCAAGGTTAGGGGGAAGAGAAACCCCGAAGCTTTTTTTTTTCCTTCTTTCCGGTAGTGAGTTTGCTGCACTTTCCGGCCCCCCTCTAGATTCTGACCCCCGTTTCCCCACCAATGTCTCGGGTTATTGAGCTCACCTCCCCTTCCAGTGCCGATGTGTGGACTCGGAGCCCTGAGCGTCCCAAGTCTCCCCGCTGTTGTCTGTGTGGCATGCACTCCCCTTGGAGCACTGGGGCTTCTGCGGCTTGGTCCCGTGACTTGGCTTCCGCACAGTGGGCGACCTTGTTCTCCCAGTAGGTCCTCCGATACACGATTCCCGTGCAATTTTTTCCTGGTTCTTTTTTCTGCGGCTACCGTAACTCCCCTTTTATTAAACTAAATTTTCCCGGACTATCGGTGCGCGCCCTCACTATTCCGCCATCTTGGCTCTGCCCCAGCTCAGGTATTTTTTATTTCTGGATGATTAAAAGTCAATAATCTACCTATTTATTTCACTTGCCTTCACAGTAGAAACTGTAAATTATAAAAATAAACAATACATAAAAGTAATGATATAAAATAATCTTAAAATCTGAGGCAACCTGAGTTTCCAGCTCATGTATTATACAGCAGTTTGCTTGCATATGCTGCTGGAAAGAAATGTCTTGTGATCATTCCCTACTGCAGTCGCACTGGCAAGAAAGATCATAGTCTTTGGGTGAATCTTCTGCAACACATTTCTGACTGCTTTTCTAAAAGGACTTCCCCAATATGAGAAGTCAAAAATCATAGAAGTTCCATTTGTAGGACACTGCTTAAATACCCTTCACAGATAGAATTCTGTTCACATTGACTAAGTAGTACTTGCTTTCCAAAAAAGTAAAATCAGCCAAAGAGAAAATCAGTGCTCTGCAATAAAGTCATCTTGTTGTACAACATAATGATTTCCTCAAATAACAGGGAAGCTCTGATGTAAACATGTTTGAGCAAAATAACGTGCAAATGACAAAGAAAGGCTTCCTCTTCCCAAACTGTGTAAATCATATCTCCATTGTCTTCTTCATCATTATTACCATTACTTTATATAGGGAGAGGCTGTGTGCAGGAGGGAGGAGAGAGAGAGAGAAGAAAACATTAAGTGACATTTACTTAGAAAACATACTGAGGCCAGCGCCGTGGCTCACTAGGCTAATCCTCTGCCTGCGGTTCTGGCACCCCAGGTTCTAGTCCCAGTTGGGGTGCCGGATTCTGTCCTGGTTGCTCCTCTTCCAGTCCAGCTCTCTGCTGTGGCCTGGGAAGGCAGTGGAGGATGGCCCAAGTCCTTGGGCCCTGTACCCACATGGGAAACTAGGAGGAAGTACCTGGCTCCTGGCTTTAGATAGGTGCAGTGTGCCGGCCATAGCAGCTATCTAGGTGGTGAACCAATGGAAAGAAGACCTTTCTCTCTCTCTCTCTTTCTCTCTGTCTAACTCTGCCTATCAAAAGAAAACATACTGAATGTGAGATCCTATGAGAGGAATGAAATGAACATCAAAAAATTTCTGAGTGTAAAATGTGAAGAATTGCTGGCCTAGCCTGTGCAGAGTACACAAGCAAAGAAGGTTGGTAACAAGACTGGTGAAGGCAGAATGGATACAGTAGCAATGATTATGAATAACAGCAGAAGAGGCTTGCATGTGGTGCATAAATGCCTTTCTAGAAGAGGAAGAAGAAGGTGAGGTCAGAGGCACTGATCCTAGTGCATTTCTTGAACAAAAGAGGCTATGAAAGGCAGTGAGTGTAGGATTGGCTTTTGTGTGTGAAGGGGGAATGGGGAATTGACTATCTTGCTGAAATAGGAAACTCAAAAATAAAGTATCTTTTAAATACCATTTGATACTATCGTCCCTTTTAGAAATGTGTACACATAGTGTATACCCTATGGTGAAAGTGTGATATGTGATGTATGTGACATGTGACAATCACAAGTAGTTTGCTGTACAATATACTATGAAATATACAGATTAATATGATATACTACCTATCTAGAAGTACCTTACAATCAAGTTTTGGATAGAAGTGACTTAAAATTAACCATAAATAATTATAAATAGTAGTCCTTGGGGTACTATCAAGCTATCATGTGTTAAGGGTTAATACTTTGGGATACATAACCTTTTTCTTTGCTAAATCAATTTATGGGAAATAGCAATGATAATACCATGAAGTGGGTATTTTGTTAAGCAGTTAAGAAGCTGCTTGGGACACCCACATTGCATATTGGAGGGCTTGAGTTCAAGACCTCGTGCTGCCTCCAATTTCAGCTTCTTCTGACTCCTATGCTGGGAGGCAGCCCCATGTGCTTGGGGCCCTGTCTCCTAAATGGGAGATGGAGTTTAAATTCCTAGCTTGAGGCTTTGGTTTGATCCAGCCATGGCTACTGTAGGCATTTGTAAGTGTATCAACAAATGGTAAGTCTCTCTCTTTCTCTTTACCTTTCAAATAAACAAATAAATAAAAATTTTAAAAAGGAATTTTAATTCTGCTATTATGTATGCATTTCAGAGACTAACCTAAATGTTATGTTAAGCAAATTTTCCTAGGAGAGTAGCTTTAACTGAAATCTGATATATTTTTTAAAAGCCAAATTTTAGATTAGATACAAAAAAATTTCTACACCTACTTCTAATTTCTCCCAAATGGCATATGAGTAAGTTTATGTGAATGTAAGTAAGTTTATGTGAATCTGAAGATTTCATCTTGCAGATAATCCAAGGGTACTGATTGTGTATTGGATCAAGGCACTCCATCCAAACCCATACTTTGATATTTTTTCATATGTCATATATCATGGCTCATAACTTTTGAAATATTTAATAAGTTTTTAGAATTATATACTAGATAGAAGATAGCATTTCATTACACGGAGGGGGGAAATGAACTGGGATTGTACATTTTTCTTGTACTTAACATGTAAGCTGCCACTCTCAAAAAGGGACATGATTTGTTCCTAAATGTTATTTATTTACCAGCATCCCTACCCTTGCATACACACAGCACACAGAAACACGAGTGAAGCACATCATTTGTTTCATATGGCAATAACTGTCAGAGTAGAAAATAAATCTTAGTAGCCGTACATGTTTTTAAAGTTTTGCACTGATTAACCAGAACTCTGGTTAAAATTGGTTTGTAATGGGCATATTTTTGCTTAAAACATTTACAGATTCAGAAAAGAAGAATGACTTGGGTAAAATAGCAGAAGGTTTGACACCTGAAGACTTGAGTTGAAAATCATTGCAATTTGCCACTTCCATGGTCTTCTAAGCCAATTCTCTTTTCAAGTTCAGATTCCTAATCTATAGAATCCATGCATGATTGTTGCAAACAGAAAATTGAGAGAATTTAAAGTACAGATGTGGGAGATAGAAAATAAGTTTAGTAATAATACTTACTATTGATAATATCAAATAAAATGTACCATGAGTGAGATTTAATTAACTGAAAACAATTTTTAAGGATTTACCTTAGTTTTTTTGAAAGGTAGAGTGACATAGAGAGAGGGAAAGATAAGGAAAAAGACATCTTCCATCTGCTGATTCACTCAGGAAATGGTTCACTCCCCTCAGTGGTTGGGCCAGGCCAAAGCTAAGAGCCTGGAACTCCATCCAAGTTTCCCACGTGGGGAGGAGGCGGGACCCAAGGACTTGGACCATCTTCTGCTGTTTTCTAAGGCACATTAGCAGGGAGCTGGACTGGAAGAAGAGCAGCCATGACTCGAACTGGGGTTCAAATGGAATGCAGGCTTTGCAGGTGGCAGCCTAACCTGTCGCACCAAAATGCTGGCCCCTCAACTGAAATTTTTACTGACACATTTACTGGTATTTTAATTCCACTTAAATCACTTCACTGTCACTTGACATGTAGCATTTAGTAAAATGCATCTTTCTTTTCTTAAAAAATGAAATTCATTTTATAAAGGAGATGATGCTCTTTCTACTAATACATATTTTTAAAAACGTGGCTGTGCTCACAATTCCTTTGGCCCGTCAGTTAGGGTTAAGTATGCTTGCTTTTAATAAATAAAAGTGTTTTAGCAGGTCTGAGTGCTTTTATTTCTCTCACACTATCTTTTTATAGCTCTGTTACTAAAAACTCCTCAAACTGAAGCATGTCAGTTTTTAAACATAATGACATTGTCATCTACTTTCAAAGTAAGTCAAACTAAAAAAATGTTTATATATATTTTATGTATGTGTGCAAATAATTCAGGGAAAATGAAATTAAAAGATAAGTTTCTGGGGTTGTGGCACAGTCTCCTTCTGCAGCACCAGCATCCCAAAACACCAGTTCATGTCCCAGCTGCTCCACTTCCAAACAAGCTCTGTGGCCTGCGAAGGCAGCAGAAGATGGCCCAAGTGCTTGGGCCTCTGCACTTGCATGGGAGACCTGGAAGAATCTCCTGGCTTCGGATCTGCCCATCTCCAGCCATTGCAGGCATTTGGGGAGTGAACCAGCAATGGAAGACCTCTCTCTCTGTCTGTAACTCTGCTTCTCAAGTAAATATATAAATATTTTAAGAAAGTAAAATTATAATCTGAAAAAGTACTTTTTCTATGTAATTTATTTTCAATAGCATTTATTTTAAATGCATGATAACTTCCTAATCTGAAGAAAGTAAGCCTACATTTGAAACTCACTATATTTAAAATATCTTTCTGAGCAGCCTTAGCTATAGAGAAATATGAAGAGAAATTTTGTTGTTAATCATTGTATACAAAATAAACTTGAATGTTTATAGTTGCTACCTAGTGTAATTTAAATATATTGATATAATCACCTCTACCTCTCAAATAAATGTTTTTTAAAAAAAGATAATTTTATGTCAGTGTGAAGAACTTTTAAAACTATATACACTTTTTAAATAATATGCAATTTTCATGAACTTTAAAGATTTCCAACATGCATAGCTCCAAATCTTTTGTACCCCAAAATAAAATTACACTTTAATTCCATTTTTCATGAACCTTTTGAAATCCTCTCAGATTTATAGTTTAAATATTTTAAATGTTTTAAATTGAATCATCATTTATCACAGATACATTTATTCAAATGTATGCAACTTTTTTGGTGCATATATAAAAACACTTCTAGAATTTTGATCATCACTCCCTAAAGAAATTTCAGAATCCTCTTTATTTAAAACTAATTTGTGTGGTGCAGAATGGGGAAATTGCTCTGATTTGTACAATTGGCCACGTTCCATGGGACATGTTCCCTGCACACAGGGAATTTCAAAGCTGAAAGCTAAGATGACATCAAGCAGCTCTTGAACTTCTGGAAAATTTAACAACTGGCTACCTGAAGCCCCTATTAACCTGTTCCAGCACACTCAAGACTGCCACACTTTACTATTTCAAAAAAACAAAATCCTGGTGTTCAAAAGCTGTCATACAATGTTGGATAGTGAGAAAACGTTAAGAGAGAAGAAGATGAGTCTAAGAGGATAGGATTACTTCTTTCACAAGTGATGCTAATGATCAGACACTAGTATTTAGAGTAGTATTCTATTTTTTTATATTTTAAGCTTTTATTTAGTGTGAAAGATGCATAGGAGAGTGAGGGCTTTATTTATAGGAGAGAGATAGATCTGCGTTCATACCAAGTACCAGGAACCAGCCACATGGAAGAGCATCCAGGCCAGGAAGCATAGGGCAGGTTGGCCCGAAGGCCATGTGCCCTGAAGGCACAGGGCTATAGCCAGCCCCCTACTGGCAAGAGGCCAGGGTGACAAAAAGGAATAAAAGGGGGGATAGACACACTGTGTCACAGATTTTTAATCCATTATCAAAGGGGAGTGGCTAATTAACCTGATTAGCCAGTGGGTGCTCAGATGTGGCCAGATAGGGGCATGAGGTCACACAGGGGTGTGGCAAAGGCATGGCCTTCCAGCTCACAAGCCTAATCAATTTTAACCTGTATGCCTGTCTACTTCATTTCCCCCTCAGAGACTTCATCCCTTAATCCTAAGGGAAGTTGATAGGTGTAGAATTATCTCTTCTGTAAATGCTTCCTGCTTATGGGGGCATAGTGCAGGCCCTGCCTATGGGTCTGGAATTCTCTGCATAGCCTATCTAACAAATTCGCTTTGTGAGCAGGAGCAGTCTTGGTCATTGCCAATGTCTGTGTCCCCTGCAAGGTCAGTTACTCCCAGAAGTTGAGTTCTGAAACATATAAGTTTGCTGATTAGCATAAACAAAACTGGAACAAAACCAATTATATTTGGGGTGCCCCTTAAGATGAAAACAACATATTTTTCAGATTCCCAGATAGTGGGTAGTGAAAGGTTACCCTTATGTAGATAACCCATTTAGCTTGAGTATAGAAAAATATAATAGAAATAACTCATTAGGTAGCTTTATTATCAATAACAGTTCCCAGAGATAATGAAGAAATGCAGGTACAGCATTTTTGCCTTAAGGTACAGCAGTCTTGATGTGACAAAGGCAAAACTTTACTTATCCTTATTGCTTTGAAGAGGTACTAAGGTCTCTGATTGGCTTACAGGAATAATCAGGCATGTCTTTCACATTCACCTGTGAATATGTAAGAGGCAGAAGTTTAATCTTAATTTAACGGAGGTGGTCATGCTCAATATCACCTGGTAAGGTCCCTTTCACTTAAGCTGAAACTGATCTGAAGAGAATCTTCTTATGAATGGTTTGCTCAGGAATTGTTAATGTTGGAGTTTTTGTTAAAAACTCCTTGATTCCTTGGAACAGCTTTTGTAGCTCCCATGCCCAGCACATTGTGTCTATGTCAGAGGCTTTTTAAGCAAACACAGCTTAGAATCCAAATCCTGGAATCCATAACAACTTTTGTTGCTACACTTTTCAGTACAGAGTCTGCATCAGGGCCTCTTTAAAGCTATATACAAAAGCTTGGAATTCAAATCTTGGAATCCAAATTCCACAGAATTTTGTCATTCTCAGAAATCTCCTCAGCTGCCTTTAAATAGCTGACCCTATGTTAAAACATATGAGATAGAAATTTCACAGAGAGACATGTATCCAAGATTTTACATTTGAGGCACTTAATAAACTTTAAATAAATACGTAAGAATACAGGCAATGGAGCTTGACACTTAGCCACAGCTAGAACTTATGATGCATAATATCACACAATAGCACAAAGTAAATCTTTGGAATTAAGTTTTACCATTAATGTTAATACTGTAGCTCTTTTGAGAACAGAGGTCCTACATGGGAAGTTAGTACACAGTGACTCCTGTTGTTAATTTAACAATTAACACTCTTATGTGTGACATCAGTGATCACCTGAGGCTCTTGACATAAGCTGCCTAGGCCATGGAAGCCTTTTGAGTTCCACAAACTCCATCAGTATTCAGACAAGGCCATAAGCAAAGTGGAAGTCCTCTCCTCCCTCGGGAGAAAAGTACATTCTACTTTGATGACCACTCCTTTCCACTGGGGTCTCATCCAGGGAGGTTCTCCACATAGGGACACTTTTTCCACGAGTGCCCTGGATTTCCATGCCTGAAATGCTCTTGTGGGCTTTCTAGCCAGACCAGAATGCCTTCAGGGGCGATTTTGAGGTCACTGAGTGCTACTTAAGGAGATTGCCACTCTGTGAGTCTGCTGTAAGGACTCCCTCCCATATTGGAGCATTCACTCCTCTTTAATTTTATTTACTATTAGCAGTTAATACGTAATCCTATAGACAGGATCACTTTAAAACTTAAGATCTTAGCATTACCATCTAGCCCAAGGGGATTTGTGATCCCATATCAAGTTTTAAACTGTACCCTTAGAAGTAAGTCTGTAGGAATGTATGCAGAGCTACACAGCTTTACAGTCTCTGTAGGACCTGAGAAAATAAAAACAGACACAGGTCTTCATGAGCTTAATTATTCTTAAGCATTTTACATGGATACGTTGCATTAGCTATAATTTCTTAATCCTTCTAGTCAAAGGGCCTCCCAATTATTAAGTGTACATCTGTCATGGAGTCTCCAAAGGAGCAGATATAGAACTATCCATAGTTAAATCACCTTGTGGGCCAGCGCTGTGGTGCACTAGGCTAATCCTCTGCCTGCGGAGCCAGCATCCCATATGGACACCGGGTTCTAATCCTGGTTGCTCCTCTTCCCATCCAGCTGTCTGCTGTGGCCCAGAAAAAGCAGTGGAGGATGGCTCAGGTGCTTGGGCCCTTGCACTGCATGGGAGACCAGGAGGAGGCAACTGACTCCTGGCTTTGGATCAGCGTAGCTCCAGCTGTTGTGGCCATTTGGGAGGTGACCCAATGGATGGAAGACCATTCTGTCTGTCTCTCTCTCTCACTCTCTGTAACTCTACCTGTCAAATAAATAAATAAATTCTTTAAAAATCACCTTGTAACCTGGGGAGACAGGAGGTAAATAGGGCTAAGCTTTGACCTTAACACTTAATCTGACATCTCAGAGCTACTATACCTATTATAGAGCTTAATGTATAAAATCACACTCAGAGAGAAAAATAAGGAAATAACATTGTAAAATCTCATTCAGAGGTGAAAATAACAAACTAACATAATAAAATCCAGCTCAGAGGTGAAAGTAACAAGCTAATATAATAAAATATGATTTAATATACATTGCTCTATTAATCAGGCATGTAGCATGTGGTTGGTCATGGGGGCCACCACCTTGGGGCGGAGTCTGTTGCCCATCTTACTATGAGGGTGGAAGTTCCCATGGTGGGTCTCCATCTTGGGGCATAAGTCCCACCCTCCACATAGAGTGGTATTCTAAAGTTCAACTGTAATGCTCAGAACATTTTTCTGATTCATTATTTATATTTCTTGCTGTGTTGATCTGACAAAGAACCCATTGAAATATATAAATTGCTCTGCTGAAGCCATGGTGTACAAAGAAAATCCTCATCACTGTTGTACATAGTGAAATATATTTCTTTCAAATCATATGTAACACAAGTGTACATGCATTAACAATTGCTACTCATAGATTATTGGGATATCCAGCAATGATCACCACATCCAAATGTTTTGTTCTTTAAATTAAATAATAGATATGTCCATCCCAAAGCATAGAAAAAATTATAGCACAAAGAACTTCCCTTTGAGATCTCAATATTAGAATGTAAAAGTAGAGAAATGGTTTCACACCAGTGGGAAGAAACTACACATTTCTCCTGATTGTAAGAACATGTTTCTTTCAGGATAGATATTGGAATCATTTATAATAATTCTACACTGGTGTTACTTGAGGGATTGGCAACTCAGCTTTGGAAGTAATAGAGAATCCAAATTGACAAGACTCAACTCAAAAGAAGCCTTGCTCAAATCTCACTTGACCACACTTTGAAGCACTGTACAATGTAGCTGAAGCGTACAAGTACCTGCTCTCT
Organism: Oryctolagus cuniculus; assembly: GCF_051225735.1. Lineage (NCBI taxonomy): Eukaryota > Metazoa > Chordata > Mammalia > Lagomorpha > Leporidae > Oryctolagus > Oryctolagus cuniculus. The sequence continues at coordinate 20,040,528 of NC_142885.1, read as the reverse complement.
AGAAAAGAGCTGTCTTACAAGGGGTGAACAGAAGGGAAGTTGCCACAGGAATACACAAACACATCTCATCTTCTGGGTAGTGTGCATGGGTATTTTTGAGTAGTCAAGTTTTGTGTGTTTCTACGCATGTACTGTGGCATTCCTAAAGATAAGTTTTCCTGCTTTATACCTAATATTAATTACAATATCAAGGGGAATCTTCCCTACTGCAAAACACTAAACATGAATAAGAATGTTTTTATGATTAAACTCCCTGTTAGTAGCCACACAGCATAATTAATCTGCCCTGCAGCTCTATTGTGTGATGATAGCTATGGGAATGAAAATGGCAACAGCCTTGTCATTTTGTTTGCTACCTAACAGTTGTAATCCCTCTATTTTCTATATATTGCCAGCTTCATAGATTCCTTAAATGGCCAAATGTGATAATATCCAGGAAATCACTTTACAAGCTGTCCCATAAATAAGTATGGAATGTCATCTGAGAAGTGTCTATGGCATATTGAAAACATATTTTCACAACACGGTTGTACTTTATTCCAACTCTTATATTAGATTAAGTGACATCCGTTCTCTATTCTCATCTCTCTCATATACTTACACAACCAACTCCTTCTACTCTGGAATATACTATCCCTCAATTGAGGGAGAGGCTCCTCTACAACACAGAAGACTTAAGTGTGAGGAGGTATGTCAAACTTGGTAAAGTTCATGCCACTGAAGGCCTGGAGTGTTAGAGATACTGTTCCTTACTTGATTATATTTTAATGCCTTTATTTTGAAAGAGCTCTGTTATATACTTAGCTATAAAACAATGTCACATGAAAAAAGAGTACTGCATGGAACATGATAAGGTTTTATAATGAAGAGTTGTATAATTCAAAATTATATCTAACAAAAATTTGGCAAGGTTGCCAGGATTTTTCACTTAAAAAAATCACACTGACATACAACTAAAGTCCAGAATATGAAAAAACGATGAACGAGTTAGCAAATCTGTGTCCATCCTTCCTTTTGAAGATAGTAATTTATTTCAATGGTGTTTTCTCTTTATATTCCATTATTCTCAATTACTATATTCACTGTGTTCAAGTGCTTACTTCAAAATGTATTTGCCACATTAAATGAAATTCTTATATAGTATTATCCATGTATCCAGTGGGTTTAAATGCATATCCATTGAAAAATGAATATAGCATATCTATTTATCACAATAAATAAATCATAGGTAAAGCTTACACTTTAATATTCACAAATAAAATTCAATATTTCAGGGGAAAGCCTTAATATAGGTATTTAATTTGTTCTAAGAAAAAAGTTTTTTTTTCAAATTAGGAGAAACATAGATTTCTGTTCAGAAAAATGAATAATCATGCAATTCTCATAAATCTTTAACACTCAAACATACACAAAGTGGGTGTTGGAAGAATATTCTCAATGATAATATTTACCTATAATGTAAGTTTGCCTCATGAGTTCATCAGGACAGTGTCTCAAAGACATCCTGTACTTTAAAGATTAATGGTAAGGCTGGCACCATGGCTCACTAGGCTAATCCTCCTCCTGTGGTGCCGGCACCCCTGGTTCTAGTCCCAGTTGGGGCACCGCTTTCTAGTCCTCTTCCAGTCCAGCTCTCTGCTGTGGCCCGGGAAGGCAGTGGAGGATGGCCCAAGTGCTTGGACCCTGCACCTGCATAGGAGACCAGGAGGAGGCACCTGGCTCCTGGCTTTGGATCAGCACAGTGTGCCAGCCGGAACAGCCATTTGGGGGGATGAACCAACGGAAGTTAGACCTTTCTCTCTGTCTCTCTCTCTCTCTCTCACTTTCTAACTCTGCCTGTCAAAAATTAAAAAAAAAAAATTAAATGGTAAGATAGTCCAGACATGCAGGCCATAAACAGATTTTAGTAAATTCTACAGCTAAGCTCAAAAGGCAATGGTCTACTTTGATAGTACTGTTGCTTTGTCTTCTCATGTTACACTATTTCCTTTCCTTAGCAATCTTATGTATTTATGAAAATCCTCAAGGATCATATTCTAGGTTCCAAAAGGTAAAGAGAGGAAGCTCAATTTTATGGAACATGAAACTAAAGCTTCTGTGAACAGTCCTTACATATTAGCGGAACTTTCTAACTGTAGGAGCCAACAACAAGTTATGAAAAATTTCATTACAGCAACTTTCCCAAAATGTCTAGAAAGTAAATTTCTCAATTTAAGAGATAACCATTTAATACAACATAAGACTTTTAAATTTTAATCAACTTCAAGAAAATAATCAATTTTCCTAGGATTACCATGAGTGCATTAGCTCATCTTATAAAGAAATGACTTCAGAATTCTTTTATTTTTGAACTTATCATTTTACAAACTGTTTTGAAGGGCTCATAAGACAAACTCAACTAATGGAAGCAGAATAATATCAGAAGAATGTCTTTTACTCACTTGTTGAAGTAAGGGAATCTAGTCTTCAAAATTATGACTATTAATTTGTTGATTGCATCAGGCAAGAGATACTCCTGTGGCATTCAAATCCTTCCTTAATGATGTCCACTATTTATTTTAAAAATTAATATTAATTATGTCATAATATCATTATATTTATATATCAATATGATTGTAATATTTAAGAAGCCATTAGGACTTAGTGTAATACTTGCTTCTCTGAATTATTATTAACTGCATAACTAATGAGTATTCGTATAAAAAACAGCTACTTTGAAAAAGAAAGCTTTATTAGCATTCTTTAGTTGAATAAAAAGACAAGTTTGAGCCATGCACTCCAGATGTGGGGATCGCTTTGTTTAAAATGGAGCCAGCTACACAGGGACAATAATTGGAGAAAGAAGGAGAAATCACATCACCAGCCTTTGCAGGAGGGATTGTGCCCCCTTTTTTTTTTTGGAAGCTGCATCATCCTTACTGGGACAGAGGCAGGCAGGTCAGGCCAGAGAACTGATCTGGGTCCTTCATTGTCACTCTCAAAGTCTTACATAAAATTGTCTTCACATTCCATAGAAATGCCATGGTTTTTCAGGAAAAATACAGACCTGAGACAATAGTTTATTTTGCCTGGCACTACAGTTCCCAAACTGAAAAATTACTGCCAGAAATAGAAATCTCTGAACTGAGATGCAGGAAAGTGCTCCTGCATTAATTCCCTGGTACTCTGGGACCCCAATCAAGGGTCCTTTGTTAAGAACCTCTCAAAGTGATGAGTCACTCACAGGAAGTGGGAAGCTTTGGGTCTGCAGTCTACTTACCAAGGGAATTCCCTTTTCCTCGGGCACCCCCTTGCCAGCAGAGGTATAAAAAGGCAGCAGCAAGGCCTACCTGGTGATGAGGCATTGCCCAAGTGTGGGCAGCCAGGTCATTCACTCACTAAGGCACAACCGCCCTGGGCTCTGGGCAGGGCTCTCACAACTCCTTGAGTCCCCCAAGCATCCGCTGCTCCTGGGCTTCCCCATCTTTGTTTCCTTGTACTCTTTCCTTAAGCATGGCAACTGCTCCCTGGGCTGATCTCCTCTAGGATTCATCCCATGTCTTCCACAATTCGCCATTGTCAACATGTTACTTACCATGTGACTTCCACTCAACCCGTGTTTATTGAATATTTGCAGTGGGAGGTATTCTGTTCCTCACTAGGAAACTGATGAGTAAATATACCATGTGATTTAATTAAGTAGCTTATGGAAGTAGTGGGCTTGTGTTGGGTGGAAGGTGGGGTGTTGGGGGTATGGGAAGTGGGGGTGGTACAGGAGGGCAAATCATGAACAAGAATAAAAATAAGTTCATAAATATCTAGTAACATCAAAGTACTGATTGAGTGACTGAAGAGAGATGCAAACATCCATTGGTCATCAAAGAAGAAAAGGGCACATACAACTGGGGAATCATGAAAAGCTTTCATGAGCAGATCAGGTGTACCACGGCTCTTAAAGAAAGGACAGAGCCTCTACAGTGGCAGAAAAGGGCTTTCCAGGTGACAAGAAATATAAAAGCAAAAAACATGAGCAGGAGGCATAAAACAGTATCTGGAGTACAAAATACAGAAGGGAGCGATGAGAAACAGATTCCAGAATGATAGGTTAAGGCCATGCGGGGCCTTGAATGAATGAAAGCTGAGAGAGGCAGTTGTTTGTGAGCTAAAAAAGTGTTGTCACAACAGAGAGGAAGGGGGATGGCAAAAGTACAGGCATCTGATCTAGGGGACCATGGGCCCTGAAGACTAGACAGAGACATGGTGATGCTGACAAGCCATCATGAAGTCAGGAATGAGCTGAAGTCCAGCAGAGAGTCCAACATTCCAGGAAGAGTAGGGATAAATTTCACTCACCTTAAAAGACTAAAATGTTTTTCTGCCCCTTTTTTCTACACTGCCAATAAAACTCTACTGCAAATTATATTTGGTTTGGATTTTTTTTATTTTTTAACTTTTATTTAATGAATATAAATTTCCAAAGTACGACTTATGGATTACAATGGCTTCCCCCACATACCGTCCCTCCCACCCACTACCCTCCCCTTTCCCACTCCCTCTCCCCTCCATTCACATCAAGATTCATTTTCGATTATCTTAATATACAGAAGATCAGCTTAGTATACATTAAGTAAGGATTTCAACAGTTTGCTCCCACACAGAAACATAAAGTGAAAAATAATAGATGATTTTCTTTAAATGATGATGAATTTTTTTTCTCTTCCAAAACCCCTAACAAATAATGAGTTGCCTATACACTTATTTGTTTGGTTTAGTGCTGTACTATATATACATATTTCTTTCCTGGGCTTCTAAAATATCCTGAATCTAATCATTAACATTTTTCTACATTTCCATACTTTTAATAAGCAATCTCAACTCATATATTCTAACATAATTGCACCCAGGGATATCTTTGCTAATGTTCAGTAGTAATAATGCCTTTTCCACCACACAAGGCTTACAGAGCAATCCTCAATTAATTCCAAACCAATCTTTATTTTAAAAAATTCACAAGTGAATAGTCCTCCTGCTTCCCACATCCTCATGCCCTGTGTTGGGGCAGCTTCATTGCACAATGTATGGCTGGAAACCCAGCAGGCCCAGATGTTTTCATGGGAGAGACACTGCACCCCCTCAAAATTCTCTATGTCGACTCTCTGCAAATCCAAGATGAACGCTTTATCCCCACTGTCCTGCTAAAAGTGCTTCAAATCTCCTTTAGGAACTCCTTCTGCTTGTCAGCTACCTGACTGGCAATTCTGGAATTCAGACTGGAAATTCGAATAGACTGAATCTTTCATGAGGCTATGAAGGTTAATGATTCTATGTTGTTAATTGCCACTGTCTGATTCTATTAAGCTTTCTTACTTTTCCCCTGGAAATTCTACCCTAGTTTTTGGCATGTTCCCCAACCTTTCCCAGAAAAAATGGTCTCCTCCCTGTTCCTCTAGGGGCCTGGAACTCTCCCTAGTTAACCTTACATTTTTGAATATGTTTTATTGTTTGCCTTCTCACTTCCACAATACCATTTTCTGACACTCATATCCATTGTTATGGCACATTTGACTGCATTTTAATTGCATATCTATCACTTACTGATCTAACATCTCAGTACCTCTGAGTCCATTTGTCTTTTGATAACTGCCCAAATTCAATGTTTATACATTGTCCTCAATTAAGAATGACTTTAAGATGCATATTTGTCCTCAAATCCATGCTTGCATTTTCTTCTAAAAACAGCTGGTTGATGCAAGTGTTTATTTTTTAAAAGTTCTTTTGTAAAATCATGCTCTTTTATGTTTCACTTTTAAAGATGCTTCATTTTTTATCATATTTAGTTTCTCTTGGTGTTGGAGTTCTCATAATCTCTTGTTCTGATGAGAAGGTCCCTCTTTCAGCAGCTGAAGATTAAGAAGGTTGGTCCTTATGTCTAAACCCACAGGACACTTCAGAGGAAGGAAGGGTTCTGCACTTGCAGTATCCCATGCATTAGCCACACACAGATATGGTGTGCATGGAATGTGGTTCACTGAATCAGTGGATTGCATTTTTAAGTTTACCTAATGAAAATTTAAAAAGCCTTAAGTGGCTCTTGGTTCCCTTACTACACAGCATGAAAGAGCATTATAATGGAACAGGCAGGAATGTTTGTGTCCCAGGTGGATTGAGCACCTGGTTTGCAGTCACTGTTGCAGTCCTGGCTTCACTTCCAATTCCAGCTTCCTGCTAATGTATTGGGAGGCAGCAGGTAATGAATGAAAAACTTAAATCAGGGCCACCCACACAGGAGACCTGGATGGAGTTCCAGGCTTCTGGCTTTGCCCTGGCCCAATCCCAGCTGTGGCAGCCATTTGCAGAATGAATCAGCAAATAAGAGATCGCTTTCTGCCTGTGTCTGTCTCTCTGTTCCTCTGACTTTCAAATAAATAAAATAAAACAAATATTTTTATAAAAGGGAATGTTACAATTATCGCTGACAACCACAGATACAAGCCATGCATTGTAGTAAATCTGTAATGCCTTGTTGGGCAGACATGTCTGAAAAGAATGACATCCAGAGGACAAGTGCTTGTGTCTTAGGACTTCTCATTGAGAAAAGAGACTCTTCTTGTCTTGGAATTCTCAACCCTGATGGTGTGTAAGAATCACCTGGGGACTTTTTGTAGGCTGACAGTGTCCCGATGAAATGATGAGACACTTGGGACTTGCACCAAATTACTGGGAAAAATGAGAACAGAGACTAGGATGGCAGAAATGAGCTGTCATTTGTCACATGCTGAGGAACACTGAACAGGACATGCACATGTCCCATACCCCATTCTCCCATCTCATGCTATGATTTCCATGGATTGTCAAATTTAACACATGGCAGCTCCACTCTAGATGAACTTAATTGTAATCCAAGAGGCTTCTGTATCTTTGGAAAAGGCTTATATTACTCCAGTGCTCACAAAATTTAAGAATCACTGGTTTATGAAGAAGTCCTGATGCACAGAGAATATGAACTATCTTTCCTTAAGATCCAAAGAGATCAGGAAAAAGGAATCAATTTAATAAACAATGTTTATTAAAAAAAAAAACACTCATCAAGGAGCAGGCTTTGTGGCATGGCTGGTTAAGCCACTGCTGGTGACATTGGCATCCCATATCAGAGTGCAGCTTTGAGTCCCAACTGCTCTGCTTCTAATCCAGCCTCCTATTAATGCACCTGATGGTCCAAGTACCTGGGCTCCTGCTACCCATGTGGCAGACTAGAAAGGAATTCCTGGCTCCTGGTTGCTGGCTTCTGCCTGGACCAGCCCTGGCTGCTTTGGGTATTTGGGAAGTGAAGCAGTACATGGAAAATCTTTCTTTTCTTCTCTGTCACTCTGCCTTTCAAATTAGTAGATAAATAATCTTTTTATAAAAAGAAATTAAAAGACTGACCAAAATGCATTGCCATGTGCATTATGTTAACTCCCTTACAGAAAATAATGGTAACTGTGTTGCACAAGTAGATTTGCCACCAACTTTCCTTTCTAGGTGGTTTATGGAACCTATCTCAGAAGATCCCATGGGAAGATTACTGATGATCTGCCCCACCCTCCCTTTCCTTGTGCTTTATTCACTGGCCGGGCCACCCATGTGGTCATCAGTGTCCCAGATCCATGGTCCCTAATCCTGTAGCACTGTTTGACAAGGGTTAACAATAATCCTCTGCAAAGTGGATCATACAGACACAGACATCCTGGACTGAAGCAGCATCATTCTATCAAGGTCCTCATAAAAGGGATTTTTAATCTATTTGTTAAAGCCAGTGAATTTAAAAAATTTGAAAGCAGTTTATTTTTCTTTAACTCACCAATATTTGTGCCACTATCAAATAGTACAATGCAGCTTGCTTAATAGTCCTTATTTTTCCCAAATGTCCAATAATTTCAAGTTTTATTTAGTATTTGACATTTTAAAAAAGATGAGCTGACTATATATAACGTTCAATAATGCATAAATGTATAAAATGCATAAAGCTCAACAATGCATAACTCTGCAGAGATGGCTATAGCATCTCACATCTCATCTAAAAGTAATGCCACAGGATATTCATACATATTGGTTAATAGGAAATTGGATTTCATAGTTACCAGATTATTAAAAGTATAGACACCGTATATATTTTAAAATACACATTTTTAGCTTGGTTATGATAAACTTTTTAATAAATGTGCACTTATTTTTGTCCAGACTTAATAAAAATGGTAAATATATAACATATAACCAAAGGTATTAGATGTTAGAAAGCATCCATTGATATCAACCATACACAAACACAAACAATGAGACTTTAGTGACTGTTCATCTACTTTTCCTGTGGGTTGACCAAACATTTTCCAGGTTCACCCCACTCCTAAAAACGTGGATCTAGGAGCCTCAGAAAATCTCAACCATGGAGGATTCATTCATCTTCAGAGCAGCAGTTTCTATACCAGAAGTAAGATTTGCCAAACAAATAGGATTTACCTGACTCTATGCAAGTAATAGTCTTTACTACCAGCGGAAAATGTGATGAGTAATTAGGGGGTATGCATCTGACAAGGTGTCATGCAGATTTTAACAAAAACAATGCATGCAGATTGGCAAAAAGATACTACAGTCTGTGGGTTAAAAATAAATGAATATCTGATAGGCAACAAGAGCTAAACACACACACACAGAGCATGTAAAGCTAGTGAAATCTGGGTAATGTTGATGGATTGTATCAAAATGAATTTTCTGGTTGTGCTAATATATTGCAATTATTCAAGTTACTGCGGTTGGGGGAAGCTAGGTAAAGGATTTATAGGATACCTCTACATTATTTCTTTAAATACTGCACGTGAATTTACACTTGTTCAAAATAGTTTTTGTAGTGAAGTGCTAAGCAGAAGCAAGTCTATTGGACAAAGATTTGTTAAAACCAAACAAAATCAATTATCAGTGCAAAAGTAATCAACTATTCAATAAAGGCTTTAATGATTGGGTTAAGAAATTCTAGATGAAAGCCTATGAATAGATACTCCAAAATTCTTATCAAAGGAAATCAGATAGTGAATACGGTACTGCAATTCACTAGGGGTTCTTGGCTACATGATGGATGCAGAACACCTTCTGGAAAATTTCCTGAATGAATCCTTCACAATGAGTTCTAGGTACTCACATCATGAAGTAACAGAACACTGTCTTGAATGCTAATGATGTATAATCATGCTCTGAAGAATAATTTTGCCAGAAAAACACTGCACTCAATAAAACAAGATTACACTCAAGAGCCAGTTGCGTAGTGTGTCAGCGATGGATATCAGGCACTTTGTGTGTCATATGCATCAAACTTTATGATTAAACATTTGTATAACAAGTGTGGAATAGCTTCAGGTTAATGCAGAATTCTAAGAAGATAAATGATCGAGTCAATATATTATTGTGTGGTATAGTAAAGAAATCCTACAAGATCCCACTAGGGAAGAATAAAAACAGATAAAAATGCTCAGAGGACAGTTAACTTAGGAGTTCTGTGGGGAGGGGAATACATTAAATTCCAGAGACACAAAGTGGCAATAGGAATAAAATAAAGGATGATGTCAAATAGGATGAATTTGGTCCATGTTGAGTAGAATAAAACCATGGCACTGAGGACCAAATGTAAGTGTAGATGAGAAGGAGAAGTCATCAATGGAGATCATTAATGTGAAGACATTTGGAAAGCAAATTAAAATTAGTTATGTAAAGCAGGGATTTTTATGTGTGTGTTTGGGATTAGAGTCATGATTGACAAAAAAAAATGTGGAAAAATCAACCCTATTTTCCACACTTGATTTTGTTTTGAGAGTCTTGAAAACACAAGGATCTGGGACAACCATGAGGATCAGAGTTAGGGTCTTTGCAGAGTTCAGTGATTATTGGAGGAGGAAGGAACAGGTGGGTCTGGTGTGCACAGGTGATGGGAAGACGATGTGGACCAGAGAGGGGGAGAAAGAAGGAAAGCATGTCTGTTTAGTGCAAACAAAATGGTCAATCATGGATATTTTTGAGCAGATGCTGGAAAAGATGACCATTCAATTTAAGAAACCAGCAGTTATCTAAGAATGCAGAGAGAAAGTTAAGCACTTGAGACAAGGGAGGGTTGCTTGGTATAATTGGAGCTATTTTATTTTATTACTTTATCTGGACACAAAGACAAATAAAACTATAAGTAAAATTCAATTTCCCCAAATTGCCTTAAAATAAAAAAAAATTGAAGAGGAAATAGATTCTTCAATCCATCAAGGGTTTTCCAAAATATTATTCTATTTATGGAAAGCATCTCTAATTTATAATAGATCCCATGTGTACAAGACCAGATATCACACATTAAAAGGCTACGAGGTGTCAAAAATATTCAGGCACTTTGTTAGCAGGAGCTACATCACTGGAATGTTCAAAATCTGAAGCTAAGAAAATGTATCTATCGGTATTTATATTCATAAAACAAGGATGAAAAATGACTTAGGTAATCATAAAACCTGATTCAGAGAATGGTATCTTACACCCAAGTAAAGCGTTTTGTCAAATTTCATTGTGTTCACTCAATGGCAGTAGCCAACATTTTAAATGATGCTGAGATTTATTTTTATTGGGAAGGCTAAAACTTAAGGTTTCAATAAGGGCACCGGTTTGAGTCCTGGGTGCTCCACTTCCGATCTAGCTCTCTGCTGTCGCCTAGGAAAGCAGTAGAAGACAACTCAAGTCCTTGGGCCCCTGCACCCGCATGGGAGACCTGGAGGAGGCTCCTGGCTCCTGGCTTCGATATACTTCCAGTGTTGTAATAAAAGCCAATGTTTTCAAGCACAGAGGGAAGAGAGGTAATGAACAAAACATGGTTTTTTCAGTTTAAGATTAGAAATCAGCTTACAGGGTGTCAACATAATGGCCTCCATTCATAGTTACTATTAAATAAAGATTAAATGTTAAATATTTAGCATCAAATTTCTAATCTGAAGGAAAACATATATTGTCATATCTTGCACTTAACGGTTTTCCTTTTCAAATATTTTAGAGACTTACACAGAACTGGAAAATATTCCCATTTTTATTTACATTCTTCCTTTGATTCATTGATGACTTTCAACAGTAAAGCATCTTCATTTCAAAGAGTTCTTACCCCGAAATTAATCTACTACTCCAAGAAAAAGATTCTATAGCTTAGAGACTTTTAAATTGTTCAACATTATCCTTAATCTTTGAGATGCAACAGGGTATTTTTTTCTACTCTAAAGCAAATACTAAAATATACAACTCAGTAACACAGAAATGAATAGTAAAACACAATGATGGAATATCTAGGAAAAATTACAATATGATGCACAATCAGTTTGAGTAAGATGTAACTTAGAGTTTAACTTTCAGTTTATTAAGTGCACTGTGTACCTGTCATTCTACAATGCCAGGCATATAGACAAACACTGTTCCACAACAAATGCTTTATGAGTTGGTAGTTATAAATAAAATATTTGCCATTCTACAAAAATCTAATATAATGCAACATCTAATAAAATTCATGTCCCCAAATCATGTCCTGTTTTGGATCAAGTTCTGATTTTTAGGAAATACATACTTATATTCACTAATTTGAGAGAACATACTTACAATATATATTGTATATCCCCCACAAAAAAAAATAAAACTAGCATTACACCGATTAATCAATTTTAGTTATTTTAACTGAAAGTGGCAGTTTAACTGAAAGAGAGCATGGAGGTGAGCAGGGCCAGGCCTTGGAGGGTGAGGAGGGGAGTGGGGTCAAGCCCTGGTTGGTAGCAAGGGGATCCGGGCAAGGAATTGGAAGGCAGGGAGTGGAGCAGTGTAAGGCCCTGGAGGGCATGGAGGAAAGCAGGGTCAGGCCCAGTAGGGCAGCGAGCGGAGCAGGGCAAGGCCATGTAGGGCGAGGAGGTGAGCAAAGCCAAGCCCTGGGGGGTGAGGAAGGCAGCAGGGTCAGGCTCTAGAGGGTGGTGAGGGGAGTGGGGCAGGGCTATGGAGGTTGAGGAGGGAAGCAAGGTCAGCCCATGGAGGTCTGTAGGGGAGCGGGGCCCAGCCCTGGAGGCAAGGAGGTGAGCTGGGCCTGGACCTGGATGGCGAGGAGGGCACCGAGGCCTGGCCCTGGAGGGCATGGAAGGGAGCTGGGCTCAGGCCATGGAGGGCGAGGAGGGGATCAGGGCCAATCCCTGGAGGGCGAGGAGGGGATCAGGGCCAATCCCTGGAGGGCAAGGAAGAGAGTAGGGTAGGCCCTGGAAGGTGGCAGGGGGAGCAGGGCCTGCTCCCCTGTTCGCCCTCCAGGGCTGGGCCCTGCACCCCTCCTTACCATCCTGGGCTAGGCCCCCCTCTATTCCTTGCCCTCCAGGGTCAGGCCCCACTCCCCTTTGGCATTGCCATCACTGCCCTCCAGGGCATGGGCCCCACCCCCTCCTCATCCTCCTGGGCCTGTGCCCCATTTCCCTCCTTGCCCTCCAGGGCCTGGCTCTGCTCAACTCCATGCCCTCCAGGTCCTGCCCCGCTCCACTCGCTGCCCTGCATGGCCTGACCCAGTTCCCCTCCACTCCCTCCAGGGCCGGCCCCCGCTCCCCTGCATGCCTTCCTTGCCCTCCAGGGCCGGCCCCCACTCCCCTGCACGCCTTCCTTGCCCTCCAGGGCCACACCCTGCTACCCTCCTGGCCCTCTAGGACCTGGACCTTGCTGCCCTCCTAGCCCTCCATGGCCTTGCCCTGAATACCTCTACGCCCTCTAGGGCAAGGCCCCATTCCCCTCAGTCATGACCATCACTTCCCTCCTGGACATGGGTCCCGCTCCCCTCACTGCTTTCCAGGGCCTGACCCTGCTGCCTTCCTTGCCCTCCAGGGCCTGGGACCACTCCCCTTGATGCCCACCAGGGTCAGGCCTCGCTATGCTACTCAGGCCCCAGGGCCCAGCCCTGCTCCCCTCCTCACCCTCCAGGGTCAGGCCCCACTCCCCTCAGGCATGGCTATCACTGCCCTCCAGGGCATGGGCCCCACTCCCCTCCTTGCCCTCCAGGGCCTGTGTCCCATTCCCTCCTCAACCTCCAGGGCATGGCACTGCTCACCTCCACACACTCCAGGGCCTGGGCCTCATTCCCTCTGCACGCTCCAGGTCCTGGCCCCACTTCCCTCCTTGCACTGCATGGCCCTGCCCAGATCCCCTTGCCACCAACCAGGGCCGGTCCCGCTCCCCTACTCGCACTCCAAGGCCTGGCACTGCTCACATCCATGCCCTCCATGGCCTGGGCCCCAACCCCCTCACTTCCTTGCAGGGCCTGGCCCTGTTCCCCTGGACACCCTCCAGGGACTGACCCCGCTGCCCTGCTAGTCCTCCAGGACCTGACCCGCTCCCCTCCTCGTTCCAGCACCTGGCCCTGTTCACATTCACGCCCTCCATGGCCTGGGCCCTATTCGTTCCTAGCCCTCCAAAGCCTGGGCCCAGTTCCCTCCTCACCCTCCTGGAACAGACCCTGCTCCCCTCCTCACCTCCAGGCCTAGGCCCTGCTGCCCTCCTCACCCTCCAGGGCCAGTCCCTTCTCTCCACAGAAACAGCCATCACTGCCCTTCAGGGCATGGGCCCCGCTCCCCTCCTCACCTCCAGGGGCAGACCCGCTCCTCTTGCCAACCTCCAGGGCAGGACCCTACACCTCCCCCGCCTCTCTCCTGTGCAGGACACCACTCCTCTCCTTTCCCCGGAGGGCCGGGCACTGCTCCCCTCCTCATCCTCTAGGGCCTGGACCCTGCTACCCTCCTTGATTTCCAGGGAAGGGCCTTGCTCCCCTCCTAGCCCTCCAGTGCTGGGCCCTGCTCCCTTCCATGCTTTCAGGGCCTGGGCCCGCTTCCCTTACTGCCCACCAGGACCTGACCCCGCTCCCCTCCTTGACCCCCAAGGCCTGGCCATGCTCACCTACATATCCTCCATGGACTGGGCCCCGATCCCCTCACTGCCCACCAGGACCTGACCCTGCTCGCCTCTTTGCTCTCCAGGACGTGGCCCTTCTCACATCCATGCCCTCCACTGGCCTGGGCCCTGTTCCTTCCTAGCTCTCCAGAGCCTGGTTCCCTCCTCACCCTCCAGGACTGGAACCTACTCCTCTCCTCACCTCCAGGGCCAGGGTCCTGCTCCCCTCCCTTACCTTCCAGGGCCTGGCCCGGATCCCCTCGCCACCAACCAGGGCCTGACACTGCTCCCCTCCTCACCCTCAAGGACCTGGCAATGACACATCCATGCCCTATGTGGCCTGGCCCTGTTACCTACTCACCCTCCAGGGCCTGGGCCCTGAACCTCTCGCCAACATCCAGGGCCAGGCCCTGCCCCCCCGCTTGCACTCCAGGGCTGGGACCCCTCCGCTAATCGCACCCAAGGACCAGGCACTGCTCCCCTCCTCACCATCCTAGGCAAGCCCCACTCCTTTTCTTGCCCTCATGGCCCAGGCAGTTTCCCCTCCTTGCCCTCCAGGGCTTGGCCCCCATCCCCTCTCACCCTAAAGGGCAGGGCCACGCTCCCCTCATCACCCTCCAGGGCCTGACCCAGCTCCCCTCCTCGCCCTTCAGAGCTGGGCTCTGCTCCCCTCATCACAGTCCAGGGCCAGGCCCCACTCACTTCAGGAACAGCCGTCACGCCCTCCAGGGCATTGGCCCCGCTCCTCTCCTCGCCCTCCATGGCCAGTCCCCGCACCTACTGCCACCCTCCAGGGCCAGGCCCAGCTCCCCTTGCTGCCCACCAGGGCCAGGCCCTGCTCCCCTCCTAGGCCCCCAGGGCCTGGCCATGCTCCCCTCCTCACCCTCCAGGGCCTGGGCCCACTCACCTTGATGCCTACAAGAGTCAGACCTGGCTCCCCTACTTATGCTCCAGGGCCCAGCCCTGCTCCCCTCTTTACCCTCCAGGGCCAGGCCCTGCACCCCTCCTTAAAATCCTGGGCTAGTCAGAATCAGCCCTAAAGGCATTCGGAGCTGGCTGAAAAGCTCATGAGAGTATTTCAGGCATGGAAAGCCAAGACACTCTGGCAAAAGATCTCTGCGAGTGAGATCCCAGTGGAAAGAACAGGTCATCAAAGAAGGAGGTACCTTTCTCTGAAGGGAGGAGAGAACCTCCACTTTGACTATGACCTTGTCTAAACAAGATAAGAGTCGGAGAACTCAGAGGGCTTCCATAGCCTTGGAAACTCATGACTGGAGCATAGGGAGATTACTGATGCCATAGACAGGAGTGTCAATGTTTAAAGTCAACAACAGGAGTCACTGTGCACTTACTCCTCATGTAGGATCTCTATCCTTAATGTGCTGTACATTGAGATTTAATGCTATAACGAGTACTCAAACAATATATTTCACTTTGTGTTTCTATGGGGGTGCAAACTGTTGAAATCCTTACTTAATGCATACTAAACTGATCCTCTGTAAAAAAAAAAAAAAAGAAATTATCAATTCAGAACTTGACTCTCACTGGGATTAAACATGGCAATAGGTCTGCTCTGATTTCATCATCATTTAAAAAAATCATCTATTATTTTTCACTTTATGTTTCTGTGTGGGAGCAAACTGTTGAAATCCATACTTAATGTATACTAAGCTGATCTTCTGTATATTAAGATAATCGAAAATGAATCTTGATGTGAATGGAAGGGGAGAGGGAGTGGGAAAGGGGAGGGTTGTGGGTGGGAGGGACGGTATGTGGGGGAAGCCATTGTAATCCATAAGTCGTACTTTGGAAATTTATATGCATTAAATAAAAGTTTAAAAAAAAAAAATCCTGGGCTAGGCCCCCCTACTCTCCTCGCCCTCCAGGATCAGGACCCACTGCCCCCAGGCATGGCCATCACTGGCCTCCAGGGTATGGGCCCCGCTCCCCTCGCCCTCCAGGGCCTGTGCCCCATTCCCTCCTCGCCCTCAAGGGCCTGGCCCTGCTGACCTCCCTGCCCTCCAGGGCCTGGGCCTCATTCCCTCCTCGCCCTCCATGGCCCTGCCCTACTCTACTCACTGCCCTCCAAAGCCTGACCACACTCCCCTCTTTGCTCTTCAGGGCCTGAATCCGCCCCCCTACTGTCTTTCAGGGCCTGGCCTGGCTCCCCTCCTTGCCCTCCATGGCCTCACCCCTCTCTCCTGCCTAGACCTGCTCACCTCCATGCCCTTCATCGCCTGGGCCCCAATCCCCTCACTGCCTTCCAGGGCCTGGCCCTGTTCCCCTCGCCACCCTCCAGTGCTGGATACCACTCCCCTCCTAGCCTTCCAGGACCAGGCCCTGCTCTCCACCTCACCCTCCAGGGCCTTGGCTATGCTCCCCTTGTCACCCTCCAGGGCAAGGCCCAGTTCCCCTCCTCACCCTCCAGGGTCTGGGACCTGCTCCCCTCCTTTCCTCCAGGGCTGGACCCCACTCCCCTTATTGCCCTCCAGGGCGGGACCCCACTTCCCTCTATGCCTTCCATGGCCCTGCCCTGCTCCCCTTGCTGAGCTCCAGGGGCTTACCCTGCTCACTTCCTTGCCCACTAGGGCCTGGGCCATGCTCCCCTTGCTGCCCACCTGGGCCACGCCCACTCCCCTCCTCACCCTCCAGGGCCAGGCACTACTCCCCTCCTCACCATCCTGGGCCATCCCACTCCCCTCCTCCTCCTCCAAGGCCTGGGACCTGATCCCCTCGCCGCCCTCTAGGGCAAGGCCCTGCCCTCTCCTTGTCCTCCAGGACCAGCCCCCCTCCCCTAATTGTCCTCATGGACCAGGCCCTGATCTCCTCACCATCCTGAGCCAGGCCCCCCTCTTCTCCTTGCCCTCATGTGCCAGGCCAAATTCCCCTCCTTGCCCTCCACGGCCCTGCCCTATTCCTTCCTCGCCCTCCAGGGCCTGGCCCTGCTCCCCTCCTCGCCATCCAGGGCCAGGCCCTGCTCCCATCCTCACTGTCTAGGGCCTGGGGCCTGAACCCTGCTCACCCTCCAGGGCCTGGCCCTGCTCCCCTCCTCGCCTTCCAGGGCCTGGGAACTGCTGCCTTCCTCACCCTCCAAGGCAAGGAGGGGAGCGGGTCTCATATCCTGGAGGGCATGATGGCTGTGCCTGAGGGGAGTAGTTCCTGACCCTGGAGGGCGAGGAGGGGAGCAAGGCCAGAACTTAGAGGGCGAGGAGGGGAGCGAGGTCAGGCCCTGGTTGGTGGCAAGTGGAACAGTCCATGAACTGGAAGTGGAGAGAGAACGGGGCCCAGGCCCTGGAGAACAAGAAGGGGAACAGGCCCATGTCCTGGAGGGCAGTGATGGCCGTGCCTGAGGGGAGTGGGGCCTGACCCTGGAGGGCGAGGTGGGGAGGGGGGCCTAGCTTAGGATTTTAAGGAGGGGTGCGGGGCCTGGCCCTGCAGGGCAAAGAGGGGAGCAGGGCTGGGCCATGGAATATGAGAGGGGAGCGAGGCCAGACTCTGTGGGCATCAAGGGGAGCAGGCATAGACCCTGGAGAGTGAGCAGGGGAGCATGGCCTGGCCCTGGAGGGTGAGGAGGGGAGCAGGGTCAGGTCCTGGAGGTTGGTGAAGGGAACAGGGACAGGCCCTGGGAGGCAGTGAGAGGAACTGGACCCAAGCCCTGGAGGGCAAGGAGGGAAGCAGGGTCAGTCCCAGGAGGGCAAGGAGGGGCGGGAGTCCCAGGCCCTAGAGGGTGAGGATGGGAGGAAGGGCTGACCCTGTAGAGTAATGAAGGGAGCTGACCCTGCCCTAGAAGTCAAGGAGGAGAGCAGGGCCAGACCCTGGAGGGCAAGGAGGGGAGCAGGGCCCATGCCCTGGAGGGCAGTGATGGACATACCTGAGAGAGTAGGGCCAAGCCCTGGACTGTGAGGAGGGGAGCAGGGCTCAGCCCTGAAGGGCTAGGAGGGGAGTTGCGCCCAGGCCATGGAGGGCGAGGAGGGGAGCAGGTCCTGGTTTGGAGGGCGTGGAGGGGAGATGGGTTAGGCCCTGCAGGGTAAGGAGGGCAGCTGGGCCTGCCCTGGAGGGTGAGGACTGGAGCAACACCTGGCCCTGGAGGGCGATAAGGGGTCGTGCCCAGGCCCTGGAGGGCAAGGATGGGAGCAGGGCCTGACCCTGTAGGGTGAGGAGGGGTGCTGGGCCCAATCCTAGAGGGTGTTGAGGGGAGCATGGCCCGGCCCTTTAGGGAAAAGAGGGGATGGGGCCCAGGCCCTGGAGGGTGAGGAAAAGAGCGAGGCCCATACCCTGGAGGGCGATGTTGGCTGCTCCTGAGGGGAGAAGGTTCTGGTCTTGGAGGACGAGGAGGGAACTGGGCCCAGGCTCTGGAGAGCTAGGAAGAAACGGGGCCAGGCCATGGAGGGCATGGATGTGAGCAGGGCCAGGCCCTGGAAGGCGAGGAAGGGAATGGGGTCAGGTCCTCTAGGGCAAGGATGGGAGTGGGGGCAGGTCCTGGAGGCTACAGAGGGGAACAGGGCCAGGTCCTGGAAAGCAATGAGGGGACTGGGGCCCAGGCCGATGATAGCATGGATGTGAGCAGGCCAGGTCCTAGAAGGTGAGGTGGGGAGCAGGGCCTATGCTCTGGAGGGTAGTGATGCCCTTCCTGAGGGGAGTGGGCCCTAGCCTGGAAGGCAGTGAGGGGAGCGAGACCGAGGCCCTGGAGGGTGAGGAGGGGAACAGGGCCCCGGCCCAAGAGGGCAAGGAGGGGAGCAAGGCCTGACCCTGTAGGGTGATGAGGGGAGCTGGCCCAGCCCAGAAGGTTAAGGAAGGGAGCTGGGCCTGGACCTGAAGGGCAAGTTGGAGAGCGGGACACAGGTCCTGGAGGGTGAGGAGGGGAGCGGGGTCAGGCCCTGGAGGGTGGCGAGGGGAACAGGGCCAGGCCCTGGAAGGCAGTGAGAGGACCGGGACCCAGGTCCAGGAGGGTGAGGAGGGGAGCAGGGTCAGGTCCTTGAGGGCGAGGAGGGTAGAGGGGGCAGGCCCTGGAGGCTGGCAAGAGGAACTGGGCCAGGCCCTGGAAGGCAGTGAGGGGAGTGGAACCCAGGCCCTATGGGCCAGAAGGGGAGTGGTGTCCTGCACTGGAGGGAAGCAGGGTCAGAAGGGTCCAGCCCTGGAAAGCTGCTAGAGGAGCAGAGCCAGGCCCTGGAGGGTGAGGTGGGGAGCGGGGCCCACACCCTGAAGGGCAGTGATGCCATTCCTGAGGTGAGTGGTGCCTAGCCCTGGAAGGCAGTCTGGGGAGCAGGACCCAGGTCCTGGAGGGTGAGGAGGGGAGCGGGGTCAGGCCCTGGAGGGTGGCGAGGGGAACAGAGCCAGGCCCTGGAAGGCAGTGAGGGGATCAGGGCCCAGTCCAATGAGGGCATGGAGGTGAGCAGGGCCAGCCCTGGAGAGCGAGGAAGGGAGTGGGGTCAGGTCCTGGAGGGTGAGAAGGAAAGCGGGGTCCCAGGTCCTGGAGGCTGAGGAGGGGAGCGGGTTCAGGTCCTGGAGGGTGAGGAGAAGAGAGGGGTCAGGCCCTGGAGGGTGGTGAGGGGAACAGCCCCAGGCCCTGGAAGGCAGTGAGGGGAGCGGGACCCAGGTCCTGGAGGGCAAGGAGGGGAGCAGTGTCCTATACTTGAGGGCAGCATGGGGAGCAGGGTCCGGCTCTTGAAAGTGGCAAAAGGAGTGGAGCCTGGCCCTGGAGGGTGAGGTGGGGAGCAGGGCCCAGGCCCTTAAGGTCAGTGATGCCCTTCCTAAGGGGAGTGGGCCCTAGCCCTGGAAGACAGTGCGGAGAGCGAGACCGAGGCCCTGGAGGGTGAGGAGGGGAGCAGGGCCCAGTCCCAAGAGGGCAAGGAGGGGAGCGGGTCCCAGGCCCTGGAGGTCAAGGAGGGGATCGGGGCCTGGCCCTGGAGGGCGAGGAGGGGAGTGGGGCCCATGACCTGGAGGGCAGTGATGAACATTCCTGAGGGGCATGGGGCCTGGCGCTGGACTGTGAGGAGGAGAGCAGGGCCCAGCCCTGAAGGGCTAGGAGGGGTGTTGGGCCCAGGCCATGGAGGTTGAAAGGAGTGGGTCCTGGTTTGGAGGGCGTGGAGGGGAGTTGGGTCAAACCCTGTAGGGCGAGTAGGGGAGCAGGGCCTGGCCCTGGAGGGCGATGAGGGATCGTGCCCAGGCCCTGGAGGGCAAGGATGGGAGCAGGGCCTGACCCTGTAGGGTGAGGAGGGGTGCTGGGCCCAGCCCTAGAGGGTGTTGAGGGGAGTGTGGCCCAGCCCCTTAGGGCAAGGAGGGGATGGGGTCCAGGCCCTGGAGGGTGAGGAGGGGAGGCTGGCCTGGCCCTGGTATACAGCATGGGGAGCAGGACCCAGGCCCTGAAGGCAAGGAAGCGAGCAGGGCCCAGCACTGGAGGGCTAGGAGGGGAGCAAGGCCCTTCCCTGGAAGGCAGGGAGGGTAGCAGGGTCCAGGCCCTAGAGGATGAGGAGGGGAGCAGTGCCTGGACCTCTTGGCCAAAGAGGGGAGCGGATTCCTGACTGGAGGGCAGCGGGGGAAGTAGGGCCCTGCCCTGGTGGGCTAAGAGGAGCAGGCCTGGCCCTGGAGGGTGAGGAGGGTTGTGGGGCCCATGCCCTGGAGGTTAGTGTTGGCTGTTCCTGAGGGGAGAAGTGCCTGGCCGTGGAGGGTGAGGAGGGCAGCAGGGACTAGGCCTGGAGGTGAGGAGGGGAGAAGGTTCCAGTCCTGTAGGGCGAGGAGGGGGCAGGGACTGGCCCTTGCGGGCCGCAAGGGGATCAGGTCCCAGGCCCTGGAGGCGGAGGTGGGGAGGAGGGCCTGGCCCAGCATGGTGAGGACGGGAGTAGGGTCTAGCCCTGGGGGGCAAGGAGGGAGCAAAGCATGGCCCTGGTGGGCAGCAAGGGGAACACAGCCCAGGCCCTGGTGGGCAAGGAAGTGAGAAGGGTAAGACCCTGGAGCACAACGAGGGGAGCAGGCCTGCACTGGAGGGCGACAGGGATAGTAGGGCCCTGCCTTGGCTGCGGAAAGAGGAGCGGGCCTGGCCCTGGAGGGTGAGGAGAGGAGCAGGGTCAGGTCCTGGAGCGTGAGGAGGGGGCAGTGCCTGGCCCTTGAGGGCCGCGAGGGGATCAGGTCCCAGGCCCTGGAGGGGGAAGTGGGGAGGAGGGCCTGGCCCAGGACGGTAAGGAGGGCAGTAGTGCGTAGCCCTGGAGGCCTAGGAGGGGAGTGGGGCATGGCCCTGGTGGGCAGCAAAGGGAGCACGGCCCAGGCCTGGTGGGCAAGGAAGTGAGAAGAGTAAGCCCCTGGAGTGTGGCGAGGGGAGCAGGACAGGGCCATGGACAGCATAGAGGGAAGTGAGGTCCTGCACTGGAGGGCAACAAGGGGAACAGGGCCCAGGCCCTGGAGGGCGAGAATGGTAGGAGGGCCTGACCCTCTAGGATGAGGAGGGGAGTTGGGCCTGGACCTGGAGGGCCAGGAAGGGACCATAGCCAAGGCCCTGGAGGGCTAGGTGGGGAGCAGTGTCCAGCACTGGAGGGTGGCGAGGGGAACTGGGCCAGGCCCTGGAAGACAGGAGCAGGACCCAGGTCCTGGAGGGTGGCGAGGGGAACTGGGCCAGGCCCTGGAAGGCAGTGACATGCTCAGGGCCCAGTCCATCGAGGGCATGGATGTGATCAGGGCCAGACCCTGGAGGGCGAGGAGGGGAGCGGGGTCAGGTCCTGGAGAGTGAGGAGGGGAGAAGCTCCAGGCCCTGGAGGGTGAGGGGAACTGGGCCAGGCCCTGGAAGGCAGTGAGGGTAGCAGGTCCCAGCCCTGGAGGGCAAGGAGGGGAACAGGGTCCTGCACTGGAGGGCAGCGGGGGAGCAGGTTCCTGCCCCTGGAGGGTGAGGTGGGGATCAGGACCCATGCCCTGGAGGGCAGTGATACCCTTCCTTGGGGAGTGCGGCCTAACCCTGGAAGACAGCGAGAGAAGTGAGCCAGACTCTTGAGGGCGAGAAGGGGAGCAGGGCCCAGGCCCAAGAGGCCAAGGATGGGAGTAGGGCCCTGGCCCTGGAGGGCAAGGATGGGAGCAAGGCCTGACCCTGTAGGGTGAGGAGGGGAGCTGGCCCGGCCCAGGAGGTCAAGGAGGGGAGGGAGGCCTGGGCCTGGAGGGCGAGGAAGGGAGCAGGGCCCACGCCCCGGAGGGCAGTGATCGTCATTTCTGAGGGGAGTGGGCCCCAGCCATGGACTGTGAGGAGGGGAGCAGGGCCCAGCCCTGAAGGGCTAGGAGGGGAGCTGGGCCCAAGCCATAGAGGGTGCGGAGGGGAGCTGGGCCCAGACCTGGATGACAAGGATGGGAGCAGGGCCCAACCCTGGAGGGTGAGGAGGGCAGCTGGGCCTGCCCTGCAGGGCGAGGACTGGAGCAACACCTGGCCCTGGAGGGCGAGGACTGGAGCAACACCTGGCCCTGGAGGGCGATGAGGGGTCATGCCCAGGTCCTGGAGGGCAAGGATGGGAGCAGGGCCTGACCCTGTAGGGTGAGGAGGGGTGCTGGGCCCAATCCTAGAGGGTGTTGAGGGGAGCATGGCCCGGCCCTTTAGGGAAAGGAGGGGATGGGGCCCAGGCCCTGGAGGGTGAGGAGGGGAGGCTGGCCTGGCCCTGGTGGGCAGCAAGGTGAGCAGTGCCCAGGTCCTGTAAATGAGGAAGTGAGCAGGGCTCAGCACTGCAGGGATAGGGGGGAACAAGGCCTGACTCTGCAGTGTGAGGAGGGCTGTTGGGCCCAGTCCTTGATGGTGTTGAGGGAAGCATGACCTGGCTTTTTAGGGCGAGGAGGGGATGGGGGCCAGGCCCGGTGGGCGAGGATGGGAACTCCCCATGGCCCGTGAGGGCAAGGAGAAGAGGGGGGCCTGGCCCAGGACTGGAAGGAGGGGAGCTGGGCCTGGTCCTTGAGGACAATTAGGGGAGGGGGGCCAGCCCTGGAGGGCAAGGAGGGGGTAGTGTCTGGTCCTGGAGAGCTGTGAGGGGATCAGTTCTCAGGCACTAGAGGGGGAGGTGGGGAGGGGTCCTGGCCCAGGATGGTGAGGAGAGGAGTAGGGCCTGGCCCTGGAGGGCGAGGAAGGGAGTGGGGCGTCCCTGGTGGGCAGCAAAGAGGAGCACGGCCCAGGCCCTGGTGGGCAAGGACATGAGCAGGGTAAGCCCCTGGAGCTCGGGGAGGGGAGCAGGGCGGGGCCATGGATGGCATAGAGGGAAGTGGGGTCCCGCACTGGAGGGCAACAAGGGGAACAGGGCCCAGGCCCTGGAGGGCAAGGAAGTGAGCAGGGTCTGGCTCTGGAGGGCCGCGAGGGGAGCAGGGCAGGGCCATGGTGGGCATAGAGGGAAGCAGGGTCCCGCACTGGAAGGAAATTAGGGGAGTGGGGTCTGGCCCTGGAGGGTGAGGTTGGGAGCAGGGCCTGACCCTGGAGGGCAAGGAGAGGAACGGGGTCCAGGAGCTAGAGGGCAAGGAGGGGAACAGAGCCCGACCTTCCTAGGCAAAGAGGGGAGCAGGATCCTGTCTGGAGGGCAGCAGGGGGAGTAGGGCCCTGCCCTGGAGGGTGGCAAGAGGAGCAGGCCTGCCCCTGGAGGGCGAGGAGGGGAGTGGGGCCATGCCCTGGAGGGCAGTGTTGGCTGTTCCTGAGGGGAGAAGGTCCTGGCCGTGGAGGGTGAGGAGGGCAGCAGGGCCTAGGCCCTGGAGGTGAGGAGGGGAACAGTGTCAGGTCCTGAAGGGCGAGGGGGGGGAGTGTTGTCAGGAACTGGAGGGTGAGGAGGGGTGAGGGGGCAGGCCCTGGAGGCTGGCGAAGGGAACGGGGCCAGGCCCTGGAAGGCAGTGAGGGGAGTGGATCCCAGGTCCTGGATGGGAAGGAGGGGAGCTTGGTCAGGCCCTGGAGGCTCACAAGGGGAGCAGGGCCAGCCCCTGGAAGGCAGTGAGGGGAGCGGGGGCAGGCCCTGGAGGCTGGCAAGGGGAATGGGGTGAGGCCCTGGAAGGCAGTGAGGGGAGCAGGACCCAGGTCCTGGAGGGCAAGGAGGGAAGCAGGGTCCTGCACTGGAGGGCGGCGAGGGAAGCAGGTCCGGCTCTGGAGGGTGGCAAGGGGAAAGGAGCCTGGCCCTGGAGGGCAAGTGGGGAGCGGGGCTCATGCCCTGGAGGGCAGTGATGCCCTTCCTGAGGGGAGTGGACCCTAGCCCTGGAAGGCAGTGAGGGGAGTGAGACCCAGGCCCTGGAGGGTGAGGAGGGGAGCTGGGCCCAGACTTGGAGGGCAATGTTGGGAGCAGGTCCTAACACTGGAGGGCGAGGAGGGAACTTGGCCCAGGCTCTGGAAGTCTAGGAAGGAATGGGGGCCAGGCCATGGAGGGTGGGGATGTGGAGGGCGAGGAGGGGAGCGGAGACAGTTCCTGGAGGGTGAGGAGGGGAGTGGGGTCAGGTCCTGGAGGGCAAGGAGGGGAACAGTTCTAGGCCCTGGAAGGCAGTGAAGGTATCGGGGCCCAGACCATGGAATGCATGGAGGTGAGCAGTGTCAGGCCTTGGAGGGTGATGCGGGTGGTGTGCCCAGGCCCTGGAGGGCAAGGATGGGAGCAAGGCCTGACCCTGTGGGATGAGGAGTGGTGCTGGGCCCAGCCCTTGAGGGCGTTGAGGGGAGCATGACCTGGCTTTTTAGGGCAAGGTGGGGATGGGGACCAGGCCCTGGAGGGTGACGAAGGGAACTCAGTAGCCCGTGAGGGCAAGGAGAGGATGGGGGCCTGGCCCAGGACTGTGAGGAGGGGAGCTGGGCCTGGTCCTTGAGGGTGATTAGGGGAGAGGGGCCGGCCCTGGAGGGCAAAGAGGGGGCAGGGCCAGGCCCTGGAGGGCTGGGAGGGGATCAGGTCCTAGGCCCTGTAGGCGAATGTGGGGAGGAGGGCCTGGCCTGGATGGTGAGGAGGGGAGTAGGGCCTAGCCCTGGAGGGCGAGGAGGGGAGTGGGGCGTGGCCCAGGTGGGGAGCAAGAGGAGCACAGCCCAGGCCCTGGTGGGCAAGGAAGTGAGCAGGGTAAGCCCCTGGAGCACAGCAAGGGTATCAGGGCGGGGCAATGGAAGGCATAGAGGGAAGCAGCGTCCTGCACTGGAGGGCAGCAAGGGGAGCGGATCTGGCCCTGGAGGAAAGGAGGGGAGCAGGGCCCAGGCCCTGGAGGGCGAGGAGAGGAACCGGTCAGGTCCTGGAGGGTGAGGAGGGGAGCGGGGTCAGGCCCCGTAAGGCAGTGAGGGGAGCAGGACCCATGCCTTGGAGGGTAAGGAGGGAAGCGGGTTCAGGTCCTGTAGCACAAGGAGGGGAGCAGGTTCCAGGACCTGGAGGGTGAGGATGGGAGCAAGGCCTGACCCTGTAGGGTGATGAGGGGAGCTGGCCCAGCCCTGGAGGTCAAGGAAGGGAGCGGGGCCTGGGCCTGGAGGGTGAGGATTGGAGCGGGGCCCATGCCCTGGAGGGCAAGGAGGGAAACTGGGCCCAGGTCCTGGAGGGCGAGGAGGGGAGTGGGTCAGGTCCTGGAGGGCAAGGAGGGGAGCGGGGTCCTGCACTGGAGGGCGAGGAGGGGAGCACGGTCCTGCACTGGAGGGCAGCGTGGGGAACGGGGTCCAGGTCCTGGAAGGCAACAGGTGAGCTGGGCCCGGCCCTGGAGGTGAGAGATCTGAGCCTAGATCACGGTTCACTTATTTTAGACTGAGCCTCCATCTTGTTATTTGGGCCTGATAGCCACCCTCCAGGCCAGACACCACTCCCCTCCTCACTCACCAGGGCCTGGGCCCTGCTCCCCTCAGCGCCTTCCAGGGCTAAACCCAGCTCCCCTCCTTGCCCTAAAGGGCCTTGGCCTGCTCCTCTGCTTGCCCTAAAGGGACTGGGCCCTGCTCCCCTCCTTGCCTTCCAGGGCCAGAAAATGCTCTCCTAAGGTGCAGGCCTCCTCGCCCTCCAGGGCCCGGCCCAGCTCAGCTTGCTGACTTCCAGGGCTGGAGGATGCTCCCCTCACAGCCCTCCAGGTCCAGACCCCGCTCCCCTCCTCACACTCCAGGGCCTGGGCCTTGCTCCTCTGCTCGCTCTCAAGGGGCTTGGCCCCACTCCCCTTTTTGCCATCCAGGGAATGGGCCCCGCTCATGTCATCACCCTCCAGGGCTGGACCCCGCTCCCTTCCTCGCTATCCAGAGCCTGGGCCCCGCTCCCCTCCTCACTCTCTAGGGATGGCACCACTCCCACCTCACACTCCAGGGCCGGTGCCGTGCTCCCCTCACCGCCCTCCAGGGCTGGGCCCTTCTCCCCTCTTTGCCCTCCAGGGAGTGGGCCCCGCTTCCTTTCTAGCCCTCCAGGGCCTGTGCCATGGTCCTTTGCTCGCCCTCCAGGCACTGGGTCCTGCTCCCCTCGTTGCCCTCCAGAGCCCAGCCGGCATCCCCTCCTCACCCTCCAGGGCTTGGGCCCTGTTCCCTCCTCACCCTCCAGGGCCATACCCTACTCCTCTTCTCACCCTCCAGGAAATGGGCCCCACTCCCTTCATCGCCCTCCAGGGACTGGACCCCGCTCCCCTCCTCACCCTCCAGGGCCAAACTCTGCTCCTCCTCTAGCCTTCCAGGGACTGGGCCCCGCTCCCCTTGCCACCCTCCAGTGCCGGACCCTGCTCCCCTCCTCGCTCTCCAGGGATGGGTGCCACTCCCCACCTCCCACTCCAGGGCCTGGGCCCTGCTCCACACCTCGCCCTCCAGGGCCTGGGCCCTGCTCCACTCCTCGCCCTCTTGCCAAGCTCTGCTGCACTACTCGCCCTTCAGGGCCTGGCCCTGCTCCCCTCCTCACCCTCCAGGGTCTGGGTCCAGCTCCCTTCATCGCCTTCCAGGGCCAGACCCCGCTGCCCTCCTTGCCCTCCAGGCACTGGGCCCAGCTCCCATCCTCCCCCTCCAGAGCCGGACTCAGCTCTGCTCCTCATTCTCCAGGCAAAACCCCGCTCCCCTCTGGCCCTCTAGAGCCTGGGCCCACTCCCCTCCTTGCCCTCCAGGGCCTGGCCCTGCTCCCCTCTGGCCCTCCAGGGCCTGGGCCCCACTCCCCTCCTTGCAATCCAGGGGCAGACTCTGCTCCCCTCCTCAGTCTCCAGGGCCTGGGCCCTGCTCTACTCATGACCTCCAGGTCCGAAGCCCGCTCCCCTCCTCGCCCTCCAAGTCCTGGGCCTTGCTCCCCTCCTTGCCCTTTTTCCTTTTACCTGCTCTGACTCCCCATACTGAAGGCCTCAATGAACGCCCATGCAAATACAGCCTGTTCAGGCTGCACTGCTTCACTCTGCAATCTGTTCATCAGGAACTCTATGCAGTCACTGCCACAATTCTCCTGCTTCTTAAAGTCGTTCTGACCCACAGCTGATTTTAATTTCCTCCCACTCTACCTCGTTAATGAGCTCTACCCTCTTCCCCCCAGCCCTCCAGCCCACTACTCTCCTAAGATAGAGAATCTGCAACAATCTTGCCTCACTGCCAGCCATTCCTACCAGGTGTGAGAAGAGCAATTTTCAACTAGAAAAAATTATATCCCTCTTAAAACCTATCACTATTCACCAAATCTATCGATTCAGATGCAAGCAATTATTTTATTTCGCTCTCAACCATTCAGAGAACATACAGATGTATGCACATATGACATTCCTGATGGATGTATCTAAAAATAAATTTCTATTTAATATTAACCTATGAAAACAGATCATAACAATATGCTCCTGAATTATTTGGAAACAGAGTCACTAAGTAGTTTCTATACAAGTGTTACCTATTAAATCTCCTTTTTATAATTTCTTTCAGTGCTAGTTCCTTATAGCATTCATAAAAGTATATAATCTTGTGGCCAGCACTGTGATGTAGCAGGTAAACACATCACCTGCAGTACTAGCATCCCATACGGGTGCTGGTTTGAGTCCTGGGTGCTCCACTTCTGATCCAGCTCTCTGCTATGGCCTGGGAAAGAAGTAGAAGATGGCCCAAGTCCTTGGGCTCCTGAACTCCCATGGGAGACCCAGAAGAAGCTCCTGGTTTCTGGCTTTGGATCAGCACAGCTCCAGCTATTGTGTTCATCTGGGGAGTGAACCAGAAGATGGAAGACCTCTCTTTCTCTTTCTGTTTCTCTTTCTCTTTCTGTTTCTGTTTCTGTTTCTCTTTCTCTTTTTCTCTGCCTCTGCCTCTGCCTCTCTGTAACTCTGACTTTTAAATAAATAAATAAATCTTGAAAATATAAATCATCTAATATGGTTTCCTCCTCCTATCATGAATCTGAATAAAATGTGAATGTGAATAAAACATAAGCTGGACAGTGGCCATGGGGTAGGGGATGGAGGGAGAGTTGACGAGGTCAAGGTGGGAAGGCTAGGTTAACACTGTGACTCGCAGGGTTTTATAGTAACAGATTGCTGGTTTACTCACTGTACAGGTCCGTCATTTGTGGCAGGGGACTCTCCTCACAGAAGTCATACTATCTTTGTTACCCAGGCATGCCAAGCAAGCATAGTAGAATCCTGTCCCATGACAGCACAAGGAAAAGGGAACATGGTAACACAAAACCTATCCCTTTCAACTTCTGCCTCACATGGCTCTCATTAGTCAACACAAGTTAGTCAAGCCTAACCTACACCTGGGAGGGGAAGTGGCTGCTGATCAAGTGTATCTTTTTAAAATTGAATTTATTTCTTTGTATTGCAGATCAAAAGCAACATTGAGAGAAAAAGGGAGAGAGAGATTTTCCAACTGCTGGTTCACACTCCAAATACCCGCAACAGCTGGGACTAGGCTAGGCCAAAGTCAGGAACCAGGAACTCACTCCACAAGGGAGGCAGGAACTCAAAGACTTGGACCATTTTCTGTGTCTCCTGGGCACATTCATAAAAGCTGGAAAAGAAGAGTAGCAGGGACTCAAACTAAGCATTTGATACGGGACATGGGCACTGTAAGTGTTGACTTAACCTACTGTGCCACTACGCTCACACTAATAAAGTTTATTTTATGAAGTTTCTATGTGCAGCAAAACTCATGTTCAATTCATATGAATAAGAATTATGAGCATGTTCTTAATTTTCTTTGTTGTTTTCACCTGAATCTTTACTGTTTCTGAAGGTAAGTTCTTTCTCTCACTAAATAAAAAGCTTAAAATTTTAAGAAAAAAAAAGACAAGTGCTAAAACTCTTCCCATATTAACCTACATAAGAATTTAGAATTCTATATCTTCCCACTGAATTGATAACTATATCATTATGAAATCTCTCTGAATATATCTAGTAATAGTTCCTGCATGAAAGTCTGTCTTGTCAGATCTCAAGAGAGTCTTCTATTCAAAATGTGTAGGTATATTTTCAACATTTTTACTCTTAAACATTTAAGGATTGTATCCTAAATAGCAAATAATTAACTGGTTTTCCATTAAATAAGAAAATTTTGATTTCTAGCTGGATCACTTAGTTAATTTACATTTAAAAATTTGTGATATGTTTTACCTGAATTTAGCATCTTACTTTGTTTCCTGTTTTAGTAGTTTCCTCTTCTCCCTCATTTTGAATCTATATAGTTTGTTACTTAATTTCCTCTCCATTGGTTTGTTTTTTTTTCTTTTTTTTTAACTTTTATTTAATGAATATAAATTTCCAAAGTACAGCTTATGGATTACAATGGCTTCCCCCCCATAACGTCCCTCCCACCCGCAACCCTCCCCTCTCCCACTCCCTCTCCCCTTCCACTCACATCAAGATTCATTTTCGATTCTCTTTATCTCAGAAGATCGGTTTAGCATACATTAAGTAAAGATTTCAACAGTTTGTCCCCACACAGAAACATAAAGTGAAAAATAATAGATGATTTTTTAAATGATGATGAAATCAGATCAGACCTATTGTCATGTTTAATCCCAGTGAGAGTTTAGTTGGGAATCAATAATTTTTTTTTTTACAGAAGATCAGTTTAGCATACATTAAGTAAATATTTCAACAGTTTGCTCCCCACAGAAACATAAAGTGAAAAATACTGTTTGAGTACTTGTTATAGATTTAAATCTCAATGTACAGCACACTAAGAACAAAGATCCTACATGAGGAGTAAGTGCACAGTGACTCCTGTTGTTGACTTAACAAATTGACACTCTTGTTTATGGCATCAGTAATCACCCTAGGCTCTTGTCATGAGCTGCCAAGGCTATGGAAGCCCCCTGAGTTCACTGACTCTCATCATATTTAGACAAGGCCATGGTCAAAGTGGAAGTTCTCTCCTCCCTTCAGAGAAAGGTACCTCCTTCTTTGATGACCCATTCTTTCCACTGGGATCTCACTCGTGGAGATCTTTCATTTAGGTTCCCCCCCCCCCAGAGTGTCTTGGCTTTCCATGCCTGAAATACTCTCATGGGCATTTCAGCCGGATCCGCATGCCTTAAGGGCTGATTCTGAGGCCAGAGTGCTGTTAGGACATTTGCCATTCTATGGGTCTGCTGTGTATCTCACTTCCCATGTTGGATCATTCTCTCCCTTTTTTATTCTATCAGCTAGTATTTGCAGACACTATTCTTGTTTCTGTGATCCCTTTGGTTCTTAGTCCTATCATTATGATCAATTGTGAACAGAAATTGATCACTGGGACTAGTGAGATGACATTGGTACATGCCACCTCAATGGGATTGAATTCGAATCCCCTGGTATGTTTCTAACTCTACCGTTTGAGGTAAGTCAGCTTGAGCATGTCCCGAATTGCACATCTCTTCCATCTCTTATTCCCACTCATATTTAACAGCGATCACTTTTCAGTTAAGTTTCAGCACTTAAGAAGAATTGTGTATTGATTACAGTATTCAACCAAAAGTATTAAGTAGAACAAACAAAAAAAATACTAAGAGGGATAACATATTAAGTTGTTAATCAACAGTCAGGGCAAGGATTGATCAAGTCACCTTTTCTCATAGTGTTCATTTCACTTTAACAGGTTTCCTTTTTGGTGCTCAGTTAGTTGTCACCTATCAAGGAGAACAAGTGGCATTTGTCCCTTTGGGATTGGCTTATTTCACTCAACATAATGTTTTCCAAATTCCTGCTCATCACATGAATTATTACTTTGGTTCATTTTTGGAAAGAAGAATGAGATTTCATAAGATTGGTTTTAATAATATCAAGAGATTAATGTTTCTTACATCAAATTTTATTTGTCACAACAAGAGTTATTGATTTTTTTGTTTTGACAGGCAGAGTGGACAGTGAGAGAGAGAGACAGAGAAAGGTCTTCCTTTTGCCATTGGTTCACCCTCCAATGGCCACTGCAGCAAGTGTGCTGTGGCTGGTGCACCACGCTGATCTGAAGCCAGGAGCCAGGTGCTTCTCCTGGTCTCCCATTGGGTGCAGGGCCCAAGCACTTGGGCCATCCTCCACTTCACTCCCTGGCCACAGTAGAGAGCTGGCCTTGAAGAGGGGCAACCGGGACAGAATCTGGAGCCCCGACCGGGACTAGAACCTGGTGTGTGGGTGCCCCAAGTTGGAGGATTAGCCTAGTGAGCCGCAGCGCCAGCCTAAGAGTTATTTATTTTTCAGCATGTTATTTATCCATGGCTCACAATAGCTAGTGAGTATTCAGTTTTCTTAAAAGCATGGGGGGGGGGAGGCACTTGGTGTAGAGATTAAGACTCTGCTTGGGACACCTGCAATCTCAAATTAGAGTGACTGGGTTCAAGTCCTACCTCCATTCTTGATTCCAGTTTCCTGGTTAGTGCACATCCTGGGAGGCAGCAGGTGAAATCTCAAGTTTTTGAGTCTCTGCCACACATCTGGGATATACTGACTAATTCTTTGTTCCTGGTTCAACCTGTCCCAGCCTTGGCAGTAGCTAGCATTTGGAGAGTGATCCACTGTGTGGGAGATCCCTCTTTGTTGCCCTCTCCATATGTGTGTGTTTGAAATAAATAAAAATGCAAAAACAGTGGGATAGTAAAACTTGTATGACTATATCAAAGAGCCTGTTTTACAAGATTGATTTGTAAAGGGGAAAACAAGTTTCAGATCTGAAAACTATAGAGACAGAAAAATGATTCATCTATCACCAGCTTTGTGCTAAAATCAATGATAAAGGCAAGAGGCAGCCCAATAAATAGGGTTTCAATTGTTAGTCATGCAATGTATTCTGTCCCTATACCCCTTCCATCAAGCACCCCCAACCTCAATGCACAGCTGCAGATCTGCAGAGCAGAGTTTGCTGGTGGCTTGGAACTAGCTGAGGGACCCCACTGGCAGGCAGACATATGTCTATCCTTGCAGGCAGAAGTGGAGAAGCTTTCTTTTCTTTCTTTTTCATTCTTACCTTAAAGCATTCTTGGTTCGAATTCTTCACTTCAACTCCCCACTTTACCGCTGAACTACTTGGTTAAGTCTGCAGGGCCTGTTGACATTGGGTTGTCTACATTAACTGCCAGAGCTGCTTTAGTCACTGGGATATGATTAAATCTGAAAATTGTATTTGTACAATGATTCTTTCCATGTTTTCACATCTTTATGATGTGAATAAATATTTGTTAGACAGTGTCTACAGTGTTTCAAGTGCCCAGACAAAAATGGAAGCAGTTGGAACATTAAATCTAAAAATTCCAGATGTGTGGAGATATCTGGATATGTCACTGAAATTTTCAGATTTCATCCAGATGTTTGGTGTTATGGTTGCTTGTTTCTACAAAAGTCATACATTTATGGTACAATATAAATATGGATTATGACATTATATAGATTCAGCTTCCTATTAACCTAATTCACTGTGGCCACCTTAGGAAATTAGGAGACACTATAGATTCATATATAATTTGTTTTCTTCTCTAATCTAATGTAAACCTAGGAGACCAGATATTATACACATTAAATGCAAATGTGTTTCACAAATTCTAATGTACTCATTGAAACAAATTTCAAAGCAAAATTCTCTTGGCTGCTTTCTTCATTAAATAGAGTCAAGATTGAGAACACATATTTTTCTATTTACTTGAGGAGTAATTGGATCATCTAAGCAATGTAAATATTAAATACTTAATTGACTAAGGAGACTTCTTCATGGTAGTATGTTCTGAAGAGTAAAGTCTATAATTGGGGATTTTAAATATTTACCACTATAACAATCTATTTCATGGTTTAGTTATTTTTATTAGGCAGATTTTGTTGAAAAATACCACCTGCATGCACAGATATTAATAACTTAGAAGGTTTGGCTCGTGTATTTTTAGTTCATGAATAACAACCTCTCTACATTATTCCTATTTGGATTTGATTTTATCTAATTTGTTAATCACACTCCATAACATGACACATTTTACACAGTCTTACCTTAAATCCAGTCTTGAAAAAAGGGAATTATTTAAAAACCCTCCTTTATTCAGCACTTTTCAGAAAAGTTGCAGATCAGAAGATATCATTGACTTGAACTTCAAATAAAATCAACATCAGCACTCATAAAATGCATGTACCATGCTCAAATAGTTTATTTGCTTTGCTGTGTGTAATATATTTGGTAAGTCAACTTTCTAGAACCCAAGGTTCTAGCCTAGGTTACTGGAGTAAAAAAAATGTGGAAGGCACACAGGATGCTAACAATGGCAAGGATGTGTGATTCTCAGAGGGAAAATCTCTGTGGTCACAGTCATGTGACAGCTCAACAGTATAGAGTTTTAGGCCACCACTTGGATGGGGGACTTTTAATGACACTCACAGAACAGTGAATGGTTTAGGAACATTCTGTAGAATATGAGTATGGAGCTAACCTTTTACAATTCTCATCACTGATGAAAGCCTCATGCATTGCCAACAACCATCTGTTGTTTACAAGCCTCCCATTTATTCATTGGGAATGCCTTAAGGGCAAGGTCTGCATTTTATTTTCTGTGCATTCCTCACTCAATCCCTCTCATCATGGTTCTACACAGTACTGGTACCTGGACATTAAGTAACATCTTAGAACCTGTGAATGGATGAATAAATAGAGATCACAAGTCATCAAGAAAACATGGATTCTTTTCATTCTATATAGCTTATATGGTTTGTAAATTCAGCATACTGTATGTACCATGCTTGTATATTTTCACTAAAAATCATTAGAATACTTATTTTGAAAAGCTGAAGTCTTAGGCATTTGGATGAATATACAAAGGAATTTCAAAAAGTTTGTGGAAAACAAAATTAAAAGTTTATCTTGGTGCAAAAAGTTTTGAACACAGTGAATAATTTTTTTCAAAACACACTCTTTCCCTAAACAGTTGAAGACACTTCATACTTCAGCTGCCATCAAAACAAAAGTAGAAAAATAATTTTTTTTCATTCCAGTCAATGAAGCTGGATTAATAGTCATACTAACTTGAACTATAAAAATTTTTATGTATAAATCTACCATGATGTCATTATTTTAATAGAAATATTTATAATCTGGAATTATTTTTTCAGATTGTGTTTGCTCATCTTGAGATGAAGATAAAGAAACATGTCTCCTCCAAATTTTCCTCTTATTTCAACTCACTCCAATCTTCTTAGTATATTTGAATGGAAATGGAAATGTGTTGACTTTTGGAGTTCTGTACTTGTCCTTCCATTTTCTATAACATGTGTCCATTATGTATCTGTTGCCTTTTTTGTTCCATTACTAACTTTGTGGAATTTTGGTATCAAATATGCAGTGTAACTCTCAAAGAAAATAGTATATAAGGCATTACAATTACTATAAAATCATCAAAGGTTTTCCCCATATAAATATGTGTATATAAATGTATATGCATATTTATGTGTAAATGTGTATTAATATTTATAGCTATGTGGCTCTTATTTTCCACTATGATGTCTATTTTAAAAATTGAAATGGAAGTCATTTGTTGTGCTGCACCTGTTAAGCCATTGTTTGGGATGCCCATGTAGTGAAGTGTCTGGATTCCAGTAACACCTCCACTTCCTATACAACTTCCTGCTAATGCTCACCCTGGGAGGCATCACTTGATAGATGAATTACTTGGGTCCCTACCACCCAGGTGGGAGACAGAGGTGGAGTTCTTGGCTCTTGACAATGGTATGGCCCACTCCTGGCTCCTGTGGTTATGGGGAGTGAACCAACAGATGGAAGATAATCTCTTTCACTCTCACTGTCTCATTCTGCCTTTCAAATGAATAAAAACAAAACAATTTTTAAAAATAAAATGGTAAAATGTCATATGGTGAGAAAGAAAACTAACGGACATACTTTCTTTTAAATACAAAGTGGTATTCCTAACATCCATACCTTCTTCTTAGAATTTTCTCACATGAAATTGCACATGACAGATGGATGCTGGTATTACAGAATTACTGTACCTCCTCTCCTAGAGAAGAACATCAGCATGGATTTCAATAACTCTATTCCTCCCATTTTTTGTTTCCTGTCAAGATTATTTTGCATGAACATTTCAGTTTTGGTGACAGTGATTATGATGATGACTTATGTGTTTTTTTTTTTTTTCCCAATCTGGAATGGTCAATGGAGAAAATATCCCTATGGAGAATCTTGAAAGCCTCATTATTACAATATCACAAATATGAAAATTGAGACAGAGAAAAGCGTAGTTTTCCCAAATTCACACAAAAATTTAGAAGTGAAGCCAAGAGTAGTACCCAGCTCATGTGCAACAGATCTAATGTAACCTGCACTGTCAAGCTCATATGGTGATTAGGCTGAGTAGTGTAATTACCTAAAGTACAGGGCAGGAAAATAGCGCCCCATTTACCAACCCATTCACAGCAAGTGGAGGAATTACATGAATGACAGTCACCATATGGATGGTGCTCACACATTTCACAATCCTGTACTTTACCTTCTTATCCTGAATGCTCTAAAAACAGGAGTTTGAGATAGAATTCAAATAAAAAAACCAAACCCCAATTCTGGAGCCAGATAAAGACATAGGTGTTTAAATCCTGGGGTTAGAGTTTCCATCTGTGTCATGTTCATGTAAACTTTACCTCAATTGTCTCATTTATAACATAGAAATAATGTTCACAAGATGAGGGGAAAGTGTATTAGAAATAAAGCACAGGTAGCACATATGCTGTAACATGATGCATGTAGTGATCCTTATGAGTAGTAAGCAGTAATAATATGTCAGTTCTCATCAAATATTTTTAAAGATTTATTTATTTATTTGAAAGGCAGAGAGTTACAGAGAGGCAGAGAGAAAAAGAGGGAGAGAGAGAGAAAGAGGGAGGGAGAGAGAGAGAGAGAGGTCTTCCATCCGCTATTTCACAGTCAATGATTATAGGCTGGCGACGTGGCTCAACAGGCTAATCCTCCACCTGCAGCACCGGCACATTGGGTTCTAGTCCCAGTCGGGGCACCAGTTCTGTCCTGGTTGCTCCTCTTCCTAGTGTCTAGCTCTCTGCTGTGGCCCGGGAAGGCAGTGGAGGATGGCCCAGGTGCTTGGGCCCTGCACCCACCTAAGGGACCAGGAGAAGCACCTGGCTCCTGGCCATTGTGGGGGTGAACCAATGGAAAAAGGAAGACCTTTCTCTCTCTTTCACTGTCCACTCTGCCTGTCAAAAAGAGAGAGAGAGAGAGAGAGAGAGAGAGAGAGAGAGAGAGAGAAGTCAATGATTATATTAACTTAATACATTTTGTGTCATGCATGGTTGCACATGGATTGGATGCCTAAGACCTACTTACAACTATATCATGTTATTTTTTAACTGTTCCACATTTAACCAGAAGAATTTGGAAACATTACCATCATTCCTCCTTCCTCCATAGAAATAAACAGAAAACTAATTCATAAACATTTCCAAATTACTCATTATTCGATTTTGTTTCAGAATGATTAGATTGACCAAAATATATTGATTCTATTCTAACTTAGTCTAGCAAGACATATATGAGTATTCAAGAAATATAGTAAATTATATTTTTGTATCATATTTTCTCTTTGTGAGATACATTTTATCACACTGGTAAACAATCTAATTTAATTTTGGGGAGATCCTGTTCAAATTGAAGGTACAAAACATACTTTTCTATCAATCACTTGAAGGAATAAAAATTATGCTTGTATTGATATCTATTTCTTTTTGTAGAATAACTCTGACTTTCAAAGAAAATAAATCTTAAAAAACAATTCTATAAAACTATTCAGTTAACATTTGAGGTAAGTGATACTTAGGTGAAAATATGATGTTTGCAATATAAATACAAACAATTGGCATAGTTATTATTTGAACCATCTGGGGAACAGTGTATTTTGCTGTCAGTCCCTTATGCTGCATTCTGTTTGTAAAAAGCAATTCAGAAATAAAAAGAAAGCCACAGAGAATTTAGCATGAGAGCGGTAGTCTAAACATTCCAAACCTGAAAACATTTGAAGTCTGCAGAACTGATCTGCAAATGCTCTTGAGAAAGTGGTGTTTGTTGTGGTGGTTGTGGTTGTTTCCTGATTTCTTACCTAAAACTGGCCAGGAAAATTGAGTAATAATTCTCTCACGTGTACCTCAACGTTCAACTTTTGCCAAATAATGCTAACAGGCCTGGACAAAGGAACAAACGTGGTCCCAGAAAAAATAGATTGCTACATCAAGTTTTGAGAGCCTATAAAAAATTCAATAAGAATTTTTGAAATAAATCTAATAATTCTCTATTACCATGTGTTTTCTCAATAATCTCATTTTGACATTTGATATGCTTAAAGATATAGATACATTTAAAAATTAAAAAGTTTTTCTTGTATGCCTTATTTCCCACCTTTAGTAACTTTTTAAATTAAATCTGGCTTCAAACTGTGATCAAGAATTCCAGAAAATATTTTATTATATGATGGTTAGTAATTCCCCTTTAAAATATTGTTTACTTTTTAAAAAATATAGTTTTCAGAAACAGTTCTTAAAACGAATTTTCAAAGATAATTATTGTCATATCCAGTTCATGTAAGGGGCTTTATTTTGTATTTCTGCCCTTTTGGAAATGGTTCGTTGAGATAAACATTCATTTCCTTTATTTAAACACTAATCACATGATTTTGGAACACATTTTTGTAGAACTATTCAAGCATCCACTGCTTTTGCAAATGTGTAATATTGATGGTTGAAAATATTTTTACATCTTTTTTATGTTCAGTGTATATTGATATTGAAAATCCATCACTTATCTAACCTGATGAAACATGAAACTCAAACTATTATTTTATTCAAGCTAATACTTCTAATTAAATAATTCGTTAGGCTTTCATTTTTTTTTTTTTTTGTAAGAGCTCCACTTTCATTGGCTTTGCCAACATTGGAATTGGTAATTTTTGTGATCCTGGGCCTATGTAATGCAAGAGAGTGGTGTTTAAAAAGTAGTAAGCAGGAGCTAGCATTTGGCCAAGTGGTTAAGAATCCCCTTGAGACAACCTTGCTACAATGGAATGAGGGCGTCTGAGTGTTGTTTCCATTTTAACTTCCTGCTAATGCAGACGCTGAGAGGCAGCACAGGAGGGCTCAAGGAATTGGGTTCCTGACACACACACACAGTAGAATTACTCTCTGCCTTTCAAATGGATACATGAAAACTAAAATATAGAAATATAAAACGTGGAGAAAGTTATGTCTAAAATTATCAGGCTTTAAAAACACACACCCTGTATATTCATTAGACAATCGGCTCCTAACACTGCTACACCTGCAGGTCCAATTGGGACTGTCAGATGGACCAACATCAGCATGACCAGTGCCAGTCCTGCCGGCTCAAGAAGTGCTTCCGGGGGGGTTGTGCAGAAGGAGGGTGAGTGGCCCCCAGCCCCGCTGCAGCCTAGGGGGGGCGTGCGGTAGGTGGGTGAATGGCACCCCAGCCCGCTGCAGCTGGTGGGGGAGGCCTGCGGAAGGAGGGTGAGCGGCCCCCATCCTCCCTGCAGTCGGCTGGTGGGGCCCGGGGTTGGCACCTGCTAACCACAAGACCAGGGCCATTGCACCCTGTACTGGCGCAGGAATGCAATTACAGCTGTGGCCAGGGCCTGGTCCCCTGCCCAGGCCTGGCCACTGCGTCCTGAAGAAATACACAGACACACACATACACAGACACACACATACATGGACACACACATACATGCACACACACGCACAAACAACACACGCACATACACACATTTATTTGGTTTCCGTTGCCCCCACCCATGCCTCTGTTTGCTTAAGGCAGGAGCCGGGCAGCCTGAGCCCATGGAGACCCCACTCTTGTTCCCTCCCCTAGAAGCCCCAGCCTGGCCCAGGGCAGACACAGTCCAAGCAGCGTGGCCCTAAACGCCAATGCCCTGCAGTTTCTCCAGGCTCCACACAAAGGGGGGGGGGCGGCAGTGGT
The DNA here is from genome assembly GCF_051225735.1 of Oryctolagus cuniculus. NCBI lineage: Eukaryota > Metazoa > Chordata > Mammalia > Lagomorpha > Leporidae > Oryctolagus > Oryctolagus cuniculus. Next base: position 20,001,302 of record NC_142885.1, on the reverse strand, counting down.
CTCGGGGTAGAGGTGGGGGTGGGGTTCCAGCCTCAGGATAAATGCGCACCCCATACCTGCTTTCTGTCTGCCGGTTCTTCCCAGGGTCTGACCCCAGTCTCTCGCGCTTTCGAAGTCCTCCCCCCTCACTGCGTCTGTGAGGGAAGCTGATAAAGTTGGCTCAGAGCCCCTTGGAAAAGCCACTCCCTTCAGTTTGGGGGGGTTCACCTGTGCCCCCTCTTCTCACGTGGCTGATCTGAAATCCCGCTGGCCCGGCCCTCAGGTGGGCGCGCCTACAACCACGTGCTGCACCCCCCACCCCATGCGCGGCTTCCCACCATCACAGCTCACAACCCCTTACTTTGCTTTGGAACCCAATGACTTCTCCAGGGACTCTCTTTGTCTTGTGCACTGTTGTGCCCCAGGGTCCCTGCATACAGTTGGCCCTCAGTAAATAGCCCATGGCTTCAGTTGCCACCAGGGTAGCCCTTCCTCCATGGCCAATACTGCTCTAAAGCAGATTTGTTAATTCGGAGGTTGGTGTTAAACAGGGAGTTGTGGGTGGGATTTGAACCCCATGCCCCAGCCTGGGCTGGAGGAGGAAGAGTTGGGGTGAGGGTTTGAAGAAGGGGGGTGAGCAGGTGCAAAGGCCCTGGGGTAGGATGGGGTGGGTGGTGCAGGCGGGGCTTATAACCAGGGCAGCACTTTTGGGCTCCATTTGGCCACTCCTACTGCACAGCTGACCCCCACCCCCGCAGGACTCAGCCCCACCTCCAGCCCCAAGTCCCCTCCAGGGCTGGTAATGAGCCCTGCATGAGGCTGGCCCAAGGCTGGAGCTCACAGATTCGATCAGGCCAGGTGGGCGGGCTCATTAAGGCTCCTTAATTTGCCCTGCCTGGCAGCCAGCCCTCCCTGCCTCGGTTTCCCTCCTCCCACCTCACCTGCTTGCTGCGGGCGAGGCCCCAGCTCCCAGTCCCACCTGGGGAAGACCCCAGGCCCCCTCCCGACCCGGCCTCTCCCGGAGCTGGGGTGGGGGGACTCTGAGAGAGCCTAGCTCTGGCTGTCTTCTCCCTGCCCTTCTCTCTCTCTCTCCCTCCTGCTGCCCCGCAGCGCTGCAGCGTGGCCGCATTCCGCAATCCCTGCCCGCTGGTGGCGTGGCTGCTCTTAGTGCTGCCCCTGCCTGCACAGGGCACCACTGCCGGCCAAGCGCGCGGCCTTCCTGGACCAGGAGCAGGTGGAGGAGATGGGCCGCCTGCAGGGGGACTCCATGGAGCCCGGTGCCTCAATGTCATGGCGCTCTCGGCCTCTGCACGCGCTGAGAGGCTGCAGGAGCAGGTGCAGGTGGCGCTCATGGAGTATTGCGCGCCCAGTACCCGTCCCAGCTCCAGTGCGCCTGGCCCTGTGCGCACTCCAGGCGCCCCTCATTGCGCAGCTCCACTTGCTGCGCCTGGTGGGCAAGACGCCCGCCCAGACGCTCACCCGGGACTCGCTGCTGGCGGGCAGCCCCTTCAACTGGCCCTAGGGCTCTGGCCGGTGACCGCCGCATCAAGAAGACACTCTCTGCTCTGATTTCGGTATCACAGATTGCACAACACCTGGAAATAGTTTCTTTAAATGTGACGATCGGTTACAACGCAGAGAGGTTAAATGAAAAAGTGTCTAATCACGACCACATTCTTTCTTAGTAACTTCAGGCAGATTTAGCATCTCTACAATATATTAAATAATGGCCAGATATTTCCCAGGAACACCATGTTTTTCTGATGGATTTCAAAATTTCATGGGAAATAGAAGTAGAAGATAAGTTTATGTTGGTGCATAACATTTGAAATATGTATTTCTCATAATACATGTTTTCCATGAACTTTTTAAATAACCCATGTATATATAAATTTCAACATGTTTTGAACCAAAATAAATTTAACTTTTAATTCCATTTCCACAATCTTTTTAAGGTACGCTTATGTGAGTCAAACAGATGGCTTCGCTCACGTAACACAGGCTTGAGGAAATGTATCTGTATAAACATGTTTTGGGGGCTGGTGCTGTGGTGCAGCAGGTTAACGCCCTGGCCTGAAACGCTGGCATCCCATATGGCCACCAGTTCAAGACCTGGCTGCTCCACTTCCAACCCAGCTCTCTGCTATGGCCTCGGAAAGCAGTGAAAGATGGCCCAAGTGCTGCACCCTTGTGGGAGATCCAGGGGAAGCTCCTGGCTCCTGGCTTGGGATCAGCGCAGCTCTGGCCATTGCGGCCAATTGGGGAGTGAACCAGTGGGTGGAAGACCTCTCTCTCTCTCTCTCTTTCTTTCTGCCTCTGCTCTCTCTGTGTAACTCTTTCAAATAAATAAATCAATATTTAAAAAATAAATAAGCATGTTTTTGAAAAATAGTGGATATATATATAATACATCCTGTTTTGCAAGGTTTTTTTTTGCTTAATAATGTAAATATATTTTATAGCTAAACTATGTTTCTTCATATGGATTTATCATATACTATTTAATGAATACTGTACTGTTAGATATTTACTTTTCTATCCTCAAGTTTCCCTAAGAAAAAGTTCCCATAGACACTTCTGAAACCTATTTTTCCAAAGAAAGATTTTTTTAAGAAGTGCTTATTTGGGACAAGAGTATATAATAACATAATCTGTGTTGCTAAGACTTTTGGTACACATCACCGATTTCTTTTGCAAATTCACATTCTATTCAATGGCCATTGCCTCATATATGTCAAAATGTCAACAGTTGCAATAATTGTTTTGAATCTGCTGAAAAACACATACTTTAATTTGTATTTATTCAATTTTTAAATAAATTAAACATCTTACTGAGTTTGCTGATAATTATATATATATATTATACATAGTTATATTATATATTATATTATAGTTAAGATATATAATATATAGTCTAATGTGATATATTCTAATATATAATTATGTTATTATAAATTATATAATTATTATATATGTTATGTAACTATATAACTGTGTTATATTGTATAACTATATAATATATAATATAATAATATATGCATATATGTGTATATATATATGTACACACACACTCATAGATTTATTTTTTTGACAGGCAGAGTTAGACAGTGAGAGAGAGAGACAGAGAGAAAGGTCTTTCTTCCATTGGTTCAACCCCCAAATGGCCCCCATGGCCGGCAAGCTGAGTCAATTCAAAGTCAGGAGCCTGGTGCTTCCTCCTGGTCTCCCATGCATGTGCAGGGCCCAAGCACTTGGGCCGCCCTCCACTGCCTTCCTGGGCCACAGCAGAGAGCTGGACTGGAAGAGGAGCAACCGGGACAGATTTTTCATTCATTTCTGGAAATATTTTTTAAGATTTATTTATATATTTGAAAGGCAGAGTTACAGAGAGGCAGAGGCAGAGAGAGAAAAAGGTCTTCCATCTACTGGTTCACTCTCCAGAGGGCTGCAACAGCAAGAGCTGCCCTTATCTTAATTCAGGAGCTTCTTCTAGGTCTCTCACATGGGTGCAGGGGCCCAAGGACTTGGGCCATCTTCTACTGCTTTCCCAGGCCATAGCAAAAAGCTAGATATGAAGGGGAGTACCTGGGACTTGAACTGGGGCCCATATGGGATGCCAGCACTACAGGTGGTGGCTTTACCAACTATGCCATAGCATCAGCCCCAGGATATACTTTTTAATTTTAACAAAATTAATAAACTATGAGTAAAAGTAATTGAGGAAACACAGGGAAAAGTAACACTAGTGTCCATTTTCATGTATTAAAACAATTGTTTACAGAGAAAAGAGCTTTGTCAAGATCAGAAAAAAATATTGTAAAACTCTTAGGGGTAAGGCCAGCGCTGCAGCCCACTAGGTTAATCCTCCGCCTGCAGCACCAGTACCCAGAGTTCTAGCCCTGGTTGGGGCACCGGATTCTATCCTGGTTGCTCCTCTTCCAGTCCAGCTTTCTGCTGTAGCCCAGGAAGGCAGGGGAGGATGGCCCAAGTCCTTGGGTCCTGCACCCATATAGGAGACCAAGAGGAAGCACCTGGCTCCTGGCTTTGGAATGGTGTATCTCTGGCCATAGCGGCCATTTGGGGGGTCAACCAATGAAAGGAAGACCTTTCTCTCTGTCTCTCTCACCATCTAACTCTGCATGTCAAAAAAAGAAAAAAAAAAACCTCTTGGGATAAAAACTTGACTAGAGATAAAAATCCACTATACTTTGAAAATCAAATTCCCAAACACAAACACAAATATAAAGTCCTAAAATCCAATATAAGAAGTATAAAATAGGAAAACTCCAAATTAAAACAAGCAAGTTGAATCCCAGTTTGAAGGCCACCAGCCAATAAAACAGTTAGAGAAACAAAACTTCAGGTATAGAAACACAAAATATTTCAAACATTTAAGAAATAAAAAAACCTATATTTCTCAGATGTATCAAAGTATAAATAAGCAAAGCATATTTTCAGATTTCTTTTAGAAAGCCAGCATTACATTGATAATGATGCAATATAAATTAAGAACTTTCAATATAAATTAAGTATAAACTCTCTTTCATATACAGATGTATAAATCCTTAGTATTTGTATAATAAATGAAATCGCATATGAAAATGTAATGAATAACAAGTCACATATAATAAAAAATACAAGAGGTGGTTAACATTTCTTAACAAGTCATGTAAATTTTCCAGGTAGGTGAAAAATTCAAGGAGAAAATCACATGACAATTTAATGTTCAAAAACATTTAAAAATCAGCATGTAATTTTTAAAAACTGCTTGCAGTATAGTAAAAAAGAGCAATGGCTTTCTTATTCAGATCAAAATTTTTAAAAGGATCCTACAACGAAAACCATGATTAATACAGAATCATTGACAGCTTTTACCCTGGAAGTAAACCTAGACCAGAAGTCTCCACTACTGCCAACTTCTTATTGGAGGAGTAGTTGGGGGCGAGGGGGAGAGCAAAAAGAAATAAAATAAGATGTAAAGATCAATTTCTTAACAATAAATTGCCAATATATTGGAGATATTTATTTAGGGAGAATCCATAAAATCTAAAAACAAATAAACTGATAAATGAATTTAATGTTGTGGGAAAGATCGATGTTTTAAAAATCCATTAGATTACCAAGTGCCAGCAAGAAATAACTAGAAAATATAAAAGATCAATAGGCAGAGTAGAAAACAGAAGAAAAGAAAAAAAAGAGTAAATTATGTTACATCTAAGTGTTATTCAAATCAATAAGTAATACAAACGACCCAACAGAATGAGCAGAAATACAAGGAAAACGAAAGCGCCGGAAGCGGATAAACAGAACTGTAACTCACTGCAACAGGTTACCGCCAGCTCCAGGCAGCATCCGCAGGGAGAAGGACGGGGACCCAGGGCGAGGCCAGTGGGTAGCAGGAGCTCCGAGGTGAGAGCCCTCCAGCCGCGGGGAGGCAGAGCCCAGGGGCGGCCATTTCAGACCTGAACCCAGGTCTGTCTCTCGCTGTTCCCATCCAGGACAACTTGAAGTTAGGGGTCCTTGCTATGGGGGACGCTGATTGGCTCCGTGCTTTGTGACGTTCCGTGCACTCAAGGCTGGCAAACTGTCCAATCAGGCAAGGTGACGTCCACAGTGCATCAGCACGCGGGGCCTGGACGTCACAATCTTCTCCGAGTTTTGCCTGCAGAGTGAACTCCTGGGAGACAGCTCTGCCGCCAGGAGGCTCCCAAGCGAGGTCGACCTCTGCAGCTCTCCACCTTCACTCACCGGGGACACTGGGCACCTAGGAAGCTGACAACCGCGACATGGTGAGTGTGTGGACCTGGTTGTACCGAGAGGGGAAAACGGAGCCGAAGGCCAGGAGGACACAGCCCTCCGGCATCTGTGGGCTCCATATTGGCGCTGGCACAGGGCTTCCCCTCGGTCCCCTCAGACCCGTGGGTTGGGGGTTTTACCGGCACCCAGCACCCCCGAGGTCCTGCCCCTTCCCTGCTTGGGTGAGACTTCTCAGCCCGGAGCCATAGCAGGCCAGCTGTGTGACAGTAGCTCCACGTCTCCCCCGATTGTGCAGTGGGGACTGGGTGGTCTCTAGGGAGAATGTGGGCTCTGTGTATGTGGTTCATGCGGGACAGGCGCTGTCGGTTCCTCCTTCCCTCCCCACAGGGACCTGGTTCCCCCGAGTTTTCTCAATATGTGGCCTGCAGGGTACTTTCCAGGGCATTGACCTCTTTACACAGCTGTTTCTAGGATGTCTCACTCCTTCATATGTTTCCAATATCACAGTAACATAGACTGAGTAAGGTAGAGACAGAAGTTTTATTTGGCTTGGGGTTTTCACCCAGGTTTTAGAGAAGCAGAAAGACCCTGTAATTTGGTACTTGGGCAACGTCTTAGCACTTGCACTTTCTCTGTACAGGGTGCCATCTCTATTTGCACTTTCAAAATAGAAATTTTGACCACTCAAATTTATGTGTTTTTTTTTAACTTTTATTTAATGAATATACGTTTCCAAAGTACGAATAATTGATTACTATGGCTTCCCCTCCATACCGTCCCTCCCACCCACAACCCTCCACTTTCCCACTCCCTCTCCCCTTCCATTCACATCAAGATTCATTTTCGATTATCTTAATATACAGAAGATCAGCTTAGTATACATTAAGTAAGGATTTCAACAGTTTGCTCCCACACAGAAACATAAAGTGAAAAATAATAGATGATTTTTTTTAATGATGTTGAAATCAGATCAGACCTATTGTCATGTTTAATCCCAGTGAGAGTCAAGTTGGGAGTTGATAGTTTCTTTTTTTTTTTTTTTTTACAGAGGATCAGTTTAGTATGCATTAAGTAAAGATTTCAACAGTTTGCACCCCCATAGAAACACAAAGTGAAATATATTGTTTGAGTACTCGTTATAGCATTAAATCTCAATGCACAGCACATTAAGGACAGAGATCCTACATGAGGAGTAAGTGCACAGTGACTCCTGTTGTTGACTTTACCAATTGACACTCCTGTCTATGGCATCAGTAATCTCCCTGTGCACCAGTCATGAGTTTCCAAGGCTATGGAAGCCCTCTGAGTTCTCCGATTCTTATCTTGTTTAGACAAGGTCATAGTCAAAGTGGAGGTTCTCTCCTCCCTTCAGAGAAAGGTACCTCCTTCTTTGAAGACCTGTTCTTTCCACTGAGATCTCACTCACAGAGATCTTTTGCCAGAGTGTCTTGGCTTTCCATGCCTGAAATACTCTCATGGGCTTTTCAGCCAGATCTGAATGCCTTTAGGGCTGATTCTGAGGCCAGAGTGCTATTTAGGACATCTGCCATTCTATGAGTCTGCTGAGTATCTCACTTCCCATGTTGGATCACTCTCCCCTTTATTTATTCTATCGGTTAGTATTAGCAGGTACTAGACTTGCTTATGTGCTCCCTTTGACTCTTAGTCCTTTCATTATGATCAATTGTGAACTGAAATTGATCACTTGGACTAGTGAGATGGCATTGGTACATGCCACCTTGATGGGATTAAATTGGAGTCCCCTGGTATGTTTCTAACTCTACCGTTTGGGGCAAGTCAGCTTGAGCATGTCCCAAATTATATATCTCTTCCCTCTCTTATTCCTACTCTTAAGTTTAACAGGGATCACATTTCTGTTAAATTTCAACACTTAAGAATAACTCTGTATTAATTACAGAATTAAACCAGTCATATTAAGTAGAACAGACAAAAACACTACTAATAGGGATAATGTATTAAGTTGTTCATTAACAGTCAGGGCTATGCTGATCAAGTCACCGTTTCCCATAGTGTTCATTCCACTTCAACAGTTTTCCTTTTTGATGTTCAGTCAGTTGTCACCGATCAGGGAGAACATATGGTATTTGTCCCTTTGGGACTGGCTTATTTCACTCAGCATGATGTGTTCCAGATTCCTCCATTTTGTTGCAAATGACTGGATTTCGTTGTTTCTTACTGCGGTATAGTATTCTAAAGAGTACATATCCCATAATTTCTTTATCCAGTCTACCGTTGATGGGCATTTAGGTTGGTTCCAGGTCTTAGCTATTGTGAATTGAGCTGCAATAAACATTAGGCTGCAGACTGCTTTTTTGTTTGCCAATTTAAATTCCTTTGGGTAAATTCCAAGGAGTGGGATGGCTGGGTCGAACGGTAGGGTTATCTTCAGGTTTCTGAGAGATCTCCAGACTGACTTCCATAGTGGCTTGACCAGTTTGCATTCCTACCAACAGTGGGTTAGTGTCCCTTTTCCCCCACATCCTCGCCAGCATCTGTTGTTGGTAGATTTCTGAATGTGAGCCATTCTAACCGGGGTGAGGTGAAACCTCGTTGTGGTTTTGATTTGCATTTCCCTGATTGCTAATGACCTTGAACATTTTTTCATGTGCCTGTTGGCCATTTGGATTTCCTCTTTTGAAAAATGTCTATTGAGGTCCTTGGCCCATCTCTTAATTGGGTTGTTGGTTTTGTTTTTGTGGAGTTTCTTGATCTCTTTGTAGATTCTGGTTATTAACCCTTTATCTGTTGCATAGTTTGCAAATATTTTTTCCCATTCTGACGGTTGTCTCTTCACTCTCCTGTTTCTTTTGCAGTACAGAAACTTCTCAATTTGATGAAATCCCAATAGTTAATTTTGGCTTTGACTGCCTGTGCCTCCCGGGTCTTTTCCAGAAACTCTTTGCCTGTGCCAATATCTTGAAGGGTTTCTCCAATGTTCTCTAGTAACTTGATGGTGTCAGGTCATAGATTTAGGTCTTTAATCCACGTTGAGTGGATTTTTGTGTAAGGTGTAAGGTAGGGGTCTTGCTTCATGACTCTGCACGTGGAAATCCAATTTTCCCAGCACCATTTATTGAATAGACTGTCCTTGCTCCAGGAATTAGTTTTAGATCCTTGATCCAATATAAGTTGGCTGTAGATGTTTGGGTTGATTTCTGGTATTTCAATTCTGTTCCATTGGTCTATCCATCTGTTTCTGTACCAGTACCATGCTGTTTTGATTACAACTGCCCTGTAGTATGTCCTGAAATCTGGTATTGTGATGCCTCCAGCTTTGTTTTTTTTGTATAAGATTGCTTTAGCTATTCGAGGTCTCTTGTGCCTCCATATAAATTTCAGCACCAATTTTTCCAGATCTCAGAAGAAGGTCTTCGGTATCTTGATTGGTATTGCATTGAATTTATAAATTGCTTTTGGGAGAATGGACATTTTGATGATGTTGATTCTTCCAATCCATGAGCATGGAAGATTTTTCCATTTTTTGGTATCCTCTTCTATTTCTTTCTTTAAGGTTTTATAATTTTCATCATAGAGATCTTTAAAGGCCTTGGTTAAGTTTATTCCAGGGTATTTGATTGTTTTTGTAGCTATTGTGAATGGGATTGATCTTAGAAGTTCTTCCTCAGCCATGGCATTGTCTGTGTATACAAAGGCTGTTGATTTTTGTGCATTGATTTTATACCCTGCTACTTTGCCAAACTCTTCTATGAGTTCCAATAGTCTCTTAGTAGAGTTCTTTGGGTCCCCTAAATAAAGAATCATGTCATCTGCAAAGAGGGATAGTTTGAGTTCTTCCTTCCCAATTTGTATCCCTTTAATTTCTTTTTCTTGCCTAATAGCTCTGGCTAGAACCTCCAGAACTATCTTGAATAGCAGTGGTGAGAGTGGACATCCCTGTCTGGTACCAGATCTCAGCGGAAATGCTTCCAACTTTTCCCCATTCAATAGGATGTTGGCTGTGGGTTTTTCATAGATTGCTTTGATTGTATTGAGGAATGTTCCTTCCAAACCCAGTTTGCTTAGAGTTTTCATCATGAAGGGGTGTTGTATTTTATCAAATGCTTTCTCGGCATCTATTGAGATAATCATATGGTTTTTCTTCTGCAGTCTGTTAATGTGGTGTATCACATTGATTGTCTTGCGCACATTAAACCATCCCTGCATACCAGGGATAAATCCCACTTGGTCTGGGTGGATGATCTTTCTGATGTGTTGTTGCATTCTATTGGCGAGAATTTTATTGAGGATTTTTGCATCTATGTTCATCAGGGATATTGGTCTGTAATTCTCTTTCAGTGCTGCATCTTTTTCCGGCTTAGGAATTCAGGTGATGCTGGTTTCATAGAAAGAATTTGGGAGGATTCCCTCTTCTTCGATTGTTCTGAATAGTTTGAGAAGAATTGGAGTTAGTTCTTCTTTAAATGTCTGGTAGAATTCAGCAGTGAATCCATCTGGTCCTGGGCTTTTCTTTGTTGGGAGGGCCTTTATTACTGTTTCAATTTCTGTCTCAGTTATGGGTCTGTTTAGGTTTTGTATGTCTTCCTGGTTCAATTTAGGTAGGTTGCATGTGTCCAGGAATCTATCCATTTCTTATAGGTTTCCCTGTTTGCTGGCATACAAGTCCTTGTAGTAATTTCTGATGATTATTTTTATTTCTTTGGTGTCTGTTGTTATGTTTCCTTTTTCATCTCTGATTTTATTGATTTGGGTCTTTTCTTTTTTTAGTTAGTTGGGCCAATGGGGTGTCAATTTTGTTTATTTTTTCAAAAAACCAGCTCCTCGTTTGGCTGATTTTTTGTAATGTTTTTCTTGATTCAATCCTGTTAATTTCTTCTCTGATTTTAATTATTTCTCTTCTCCTACTAGATTTGGATCTGGTTTGCTGTAGGTTTTCTAGATCCTTGAGGTGAATTGAAAGCTCATCTATTTGGTGCCTTTCCAATTTCTTGATGTAGGCGCCTATTGATATAAACTTTCCTCTTAATACTGCTTTTGCTGCATCCCATAAGTTTTGGTATGTTATACTGTTATCCTCATTTACTTCCAGAAAGTTTTTGATTTCTCTTTTGATTTCTTGAATGACTCAGTGTTCATTCAGGAGCATGTTGTTCAATCTCCATGTGTTTGCGTATGCTCTAGGGATTCCTGAGTTGCTAATTTCCAACTTCATTCCTTTATGGTCTGAGAAGCTGCATGGTATGATTCTAATTCTTTTGAATTTGCTGAGACTTGCTTTATGGCCTAGTATGTGGTCAATCCTAGAGAAGGTTCCATGTACTGCTGAGAAGAATGTAAAATCTTTAGCTGTAGGATTGAAAGTTCTGTATATATCTGTTAGATCCATTTGGGCTATAGTGTCGTTTAAATCTACTGTATCCTTGTTGATCTTCTGTCCTATTGATCTGTCTATTTCTGAGAGTGGAGTATTGAAGTCCCCCAGTACTATTGTATTGGGGTCTAAGTCTCCCTTTAAGTCCCTTAACAAATCTTTTAGATAAACTGGTGCCCTGTAGTTAGGTGCATATACATTGATAATTGTTATATCTTCCTGTTGAATTGATCCCTTAATCATTATGTAGTGTCCCTCTTTGTATCTCTTAACGGTTTTTGTGGTAAAGTTTATGGTGTCTGATATTAAGATGGCTACGCCTGCTCTTTTTTCATTTCTGTTGGCATGGTATATCTTTTTCCAGCCTTTCACTTTCAGTCTGTATGGATCTTTGTTGGAAAGATGTGTTTCTTGTAAGCAGCAAATAGATGGGTTTTGTTCCTTAACCCAATCAGCCAAACGGTGTCTTTTAACTGGACAGTTCAGGCCATTCATGTTCAAAGTGACTAATGATAAGTGGTAACTTTGCCCTGCTATTTGCCAAAGGTAAGTTCTAATATATGCTTTGAATTCCCTGTGATCTTTTGCTGTGAGCTTTCCTTCCTTGGTTTCCTTCCTTTACCTTCTTTCATATTGATGGCCGTGTTTCTTTGTTTCTGTGTGTAACACATCTTTAAGCATCTTTTGCAGGGCTGGACGAGTGGCAACAAATTCTTTCAATTTCTGTTTGTTACGAAAAGTCTTTATTTCACCTTCATTCACAAATGATAGCTTTGCAGGATATAATATTCTGGGCTGGCAGTTGTTCTCTCTTAGTACCTGGGCTATATCTCGCCATTCCCTCCTAGCTTGTAGAGTTTCTGATGAGAAGTCAGCTGTGAGTCTGATTGGAGATCCTCTGAGAGTAATCTGACGTTTCTCTCTTGCACACTTTAGGATCTTTTCTTTATGTTTCACTGTGGAGAGTTTAATTACAACGTGCCGTGGTGAGGGTCTCTTTTGGTCGTGTTTATTAGGGGTTCTGTGAGCTTCCTGTACTAGGATTTCTCTGTCCTTCTCCAAACCTGGGAAATTTTCTGCTAATATCTCACTAAAAAGGCCTTCTAATCCTTTCTCCCTCTCCATGCCTTCAGGAACTCCTAGAACCCGAATGTTGGGTTTTTTAATAGTATCCTGAAGATTCCTGACAATATGTTTTAGATTTCTAATTTCCTCTTCTTTTCTTTGGTCTGACTGTATCCTTTCCTGTTCTCTGTCTTCTAAGTCCAATATTCTCTCTTCTGCTTCTCCCATTCTGTTTGTAAGGCTCTCTATTGTGTTTTTCATTTGATCTATTGAATTCTTCACTTCAGTCACTATCCCAGTTTCCTGTTGTACTAGTTGTTTCGTTTCATTTTGATTCCTCCTTAATATTTCATTTTCACGAGAGAGATTTTCTATCTTGTCCATTAAGGATTTCTGTAGTTCAAGAATTTGTTTTTGAGAACTTCTTAATGTTCTTATTAATTTTTTGAGATCTGCTTCTTGCATTTCTTCTATGTCATCATCCTCATAATCTTGAATTGGGGTGTCTTTTTCATTTGAGGGCTTCATGGTGACTTCCTTGTTTTTATTACCTTGGTTTTTGCGTTTGTTATTTGTCATATTGGAGATATTTGGTTTCTTCACTGTGGTGCTTTTTCTTGTTATACTATGACTCTAGATTAAGTGGACTATCTGTTTTTGATGGAGCCTTAGGGCTTGAGATGGGTGTGGCCTGAGAGCTCTGTTTGGTGTGCCAAAGGTGACACTCCCAGGTTAGGCGTGGTAAACCTCTCTCTCTCTCTTTCTTTTTTTTTTAATCTTTTATTTAATGAATATAAATTTCCAAAGTACGACTCATGTGTTACAATGGCTTCCCCCCCATACCGTCCCTCCCACCCACAACCCTCCCCTTTCCCACTCCCTCTCCCCTTCCATTCACATCAAGATTCATTTTCGATTATCTTAATATACAGAAGATCAGCTTAGTATACCTTAAGTAAGTATTTCAACAGTTTGCTCCCACACAGAAACATAAAGTGAAAAATAATAGATGATTTTTTTTAAATGATGATGAAATCAGATCAGACCTATTGTCATGTTTAATCCCAGTGAGAGTCAAGTTGGGAATTGATAATTTCTTTCTTTCTTTTTTTTTTTTTTTTTTTACAGAAGATCAGTTTAGTGTACATTAAGTAAAGATTTCAGTCGGAAGCTCTTTCCCAAGGACCACACAGGGAATCTGTTCGGCCCTCGGAGTGGGCTCAAATTCTCCTTCAGTCTCCCACTGGGTTGCCAAAGTTACGGAATTGTAGCGTCTCTGGAGAGTGCTCACGTGAATTCCGTGAGTTCTCTCCCCCACTGTCTCTTTTTTCACAGTCTCAGTTCAGTAGCACCACAAATTTACTAGGTCCTAATCTCCTGTTAATTCGCCCCGCCCAGAGTCAGGCTTTTCTGCTAGGCTCAGGGCCGGTGCAGACCTGAGGTCGCTCTGCTTATGACGTATGTCCAAGATGGCGCCTGCTCTTTGTCTTGCTCACCCTTGAGAGGTGAGCGGAGAGAGAGAAACCCGTGTCCGTACCAGTCACCTTTTTTTTTTTCCCTCTCTCTCTCTTCCAGTTAGCTTGGTGAAGTCCCCCCCCCGGGGGTCGTTCCCTCTCTCTGCTTGCCTGCCGGTGTCTCGGGTTATTGAGGTTCGGCTCACCTCGCGTTCCAGCGCTGGTGTGTTGAGTCTACCGCTGGTGTCCCGAACTGTGGGCTCCCACGCTCTCCACGCAGGTCTGCTCCCCTTCCAGCGCCAATGTGTGGACTCGGAGCCCTGGACGTCCCAAGTCTCCCCGCTGTTGCACTCCCCTTCGAGCACTTGCACGCAGACCCTGCAGCTTGTGCAGCTCAGTCCCGCGGCTTAAATTTATGTGTGTTTTAAAAATGATTTTTCTTGCATGAAAGTCTTCCAAATCCTGTAGATATGTCTAGTTTACTAAGTTATTTTGGATTTATATTTTAATATAGGAGCCTGTTTAGTTTTGCTTGTTTTAATTTTTTCAAGATTGTCAGAGTATGACTGACACAATTTGTGTATCATCAAGGTATGAAAACTGATGTTTTGCTATGTGAGGGACATTAAAAAGTTATGGACAATTCACATTATCTTTTGATTACATTTTTTCATAAACTTTCTGGAATCCTCTTGTACATATACATTATGAAATGATTAAGACAATCTAATATATCCATCACATTACATCCCTATGTTATTAAAGAATATGTAAGATATTAGCAAGTTGTGAGTATGTGATATCATAATCAACTATTTACTGTGTTGAATATTAAGGTCTTGAAGTGTTAATTTTGTTAATTTATCTCATAGCTGCAAATGTGTGTTCAGCTAACATTTTCCCATGTCCTTCACTCAGCCCATGACAACCACCATTCTATTCTGTGATTAAGTGCGACTTTCTTAGATTACACATATGAGTGATATTGTGTGGCATTTATCTTTCTGTGCCTTATTTCAAATAGCCTAATGTCCACATTCATATTTTTGGATCCACATCCTGACAAAATGGAAGAATTTCCTTATTAAGGTTGTCTGTGATTCCTGTGTATGTGTGTTTATCACATTTTCTTTATTCATATGTTGACAGTGGGGTTGTCTCCATATCTTGTTCTTGTAGATAATGCTGCCAGTAATGTGGAGATAAAAGTATCTATTTGAGATACTGATTTGGTTTCCTTTGGATATACACGCAGTTGTGAGATTGCTTTGTCATATGTTCTATGTTTAATTTTGATTGAAGACCTACATAATGTTTTCTGTATTGGATGTACCAATTTACTTTCTCAGCAACAATTTTTATATTCCTTTATTCTACCCTGGGCCAATGTTATCTTTTTACTTTTGGATAATTGTTTTAACACATATGAGATGATAATCACTGTGGTCTTAATTAGCATTGTAGTCTTCATTAGCTGTTTCTGAACCCCTTTTAAGTTACCTGTTGGCTACTTGTATATATTCAATGGAAAACTGATCAATCCTTTGTGCAATTTTTATTACAATATTTGTTTTTGAGTTGTTTGTGTTCAAACCCAGGTTGTCTAATGTTTTCTTCATTTCTTACTTCATCTGTTCTGTTTTTCCTATCACATGCAGAATATTTCTTAGATTTTTTTCAGTCTTTGCTTTTGTCACCTATGCGTTTAGTGTCATATCTAAACAATCATTGTTGAGACTAATATCAATGAATTTGCTTCCATTTGTAAGGGGTTTTATATTCTCAGACCTTTTATGTAAGCCTTCAATTCATTTTGATTTGACTTTCATGCCTGGGGTAATATAAAGATATTATATTTCAGTTTTTGGCATGTAGATGAACAATTTTCCTCTGCTTCAGATGTGGTCACTAAACACTAAGTGGCAGGATCCAGGCAGAAACTGTCACAGTCCAGTTTTTCCCTAATCTGCCTTGTCTCCCAGACCCACTCTTCTGTGCTCTGCTGCTCTTCCCTGTCTGCATGAAGAGACCTCAGAAGTGAGCATGCACAGAGAGAGACACATGAAGCAGTGTGCAATGTTGGGGAGAAGCAGAAACTATGTAGTAAAGGGGCAGGGCCCAGAAGGCTCTGTCTCCTTTCTCTGAAAGCCTTGGATATACAGAGGCACTTCAAAAATTCACTGAGGGATTGACATTTGGCATGTGTTACAACCCTGCTTAGTATGTCCACATCCTATATTGACATGCCTAGGTTACAGTCACAACTCTCAATTCCAGCTTTATGCTAATATGCACTTTTGGAGGGAGTGATGGCTGAAGTATGTGGGTCCCTGTAACCCACATGAGAGACTCGTATCATCTGGGAAGCAGAGCTGATGGGGTCCTCCATGCAGAGTGGATGAACATAAGGTGTTCCTTTGCTGCAATGTGTGTTGGTGATCTGGAAAATAACACTCCATCATGAACTTTGTATGTCAAACAATGATGCACAACTGAGAAAAGGAGGCCACTGAGGTATTCAGGCATTTTTTCAATTAGTCTATGCAGCTGCCATCCCCACAGGGAAGGGGCCCAACTGGAATAGTCCCAGTCTGACCACATGGATGCAGGGGGTTTATTTAAATTTTGAAAATTAATTTTATTCACATTAAAGGCACAG
Source organism: Oryctolagus cuniculus (assembly GCF_051225735.1). Taxonomy (NCBI): domain Eukaryota; kingdom Metazoa; phylum Chordata; class Mammalia; order Lagomorpha; family Leporidae; genus Oryctolagus; species Oryctolagus cuniculus. The sequence continues at coordinate 19,985,038 of NC_142885.1, read as the reverse complement.
CGATCTCTCATCCACTGTTCTCTCCAGATATTCACAATAGCTGGAATTCAGCCAGGATGTGATGTGAAAACATCAGGTTTTATGAAGTGAAAATCCCAGAACTCAGTGTGGATGGCACAGACCCAAGTATCTGAGCTATTATATGCTGCCTCCTAGGATGCACTTTAGTAGGAAGCTGGATTGGATGTGGAGTGGGACTCAAACCTACACACTCTAATATAGGATGTGGGTCTCGAAAGAGCCATCTTACATGCTGTTCCCCAATGCTCACCTCTCTGTTATTTTAAGAGGAGTCCTACAATAGTCCAAACCAACTCTCCTGGCCCTGATGGTCATAGCACCTGAAGTTAAGCTGTGCAGACCCTCAACACTCTAGAAAATACCCAAGTACATCCACGCAATGGAGTGTTCACAGCAGCAGCTTCCTGCTGTGCTTGTCACTCAGAACTATGAAGCTAAAGGTGTGCCATCAGGTGCTGTTCTGCCTGACACCTCTTCATCCACTTTCCACAAGCTGATACCACATCTGGCCATCCATATCAAAGTGGTCACTATTAGATGCTATGTTGAAGGGGGATCCCAAGTTGTCTCATTTCAGATAAACTTCATGTGTTGCTTCAGACACTCCTTGGCACTGATGTGGCTCATCCCCCCAGATAGTCTCCATAGCAGGTCCCTTGGCACAGTAGTTCATACACCCCACCGGCACCTCTGTGGGTGACACTCATCTGTTTGCTGGGCTCATAGCCTAGATAATTGTGACCTGTGGGCACTGAATCAGGTATTACTTCATCAGTGTGGTGAACCAGCCTGCTGGGTCATTGGCAAAAAGAGGACAAGTCCTTAGTATACCTGCATGGTCAACATATTAAGGCGGGACTCTTCCTTTTACCATGAACGCTGGTATTGTTTCTCCCCACTTCTCATTTACCATTTCTCATCCTTGGTTGGCATGGACAGTCTGGAATATCTCTTCTCCACCAAGCCTAATGCTTTGTACAGGTGGGGTATGCTGACGAAGAGCCTGTGCATTTCCTCAAGTCCCTCTGCACCATCAACACTCAAGCAAGGCCGTAGTAGAATTTGCCTCAGTTAATCACATAGTGAAAGCATGTGGCTTGAAATTTGTATTTGTAACTTATCGCAGGTGGAAGCTTAACATCCTGCCTCACAATCATAATTCCAACCAGCCTATTTTTACAGGTTAAAAAAAGAAATCATTTTCAGACTGCATTGATTTGCAAAAACGTGATAAAATAATTGTAGTGACATTAAGGTTAGATGTTTAATATGTTGGTAAATTTGCCTAGAGAGAGTGCCTGCCTTCTAATTTTGTATTAGGAAGGAAGGCAAGTTAGGGGGTGACAACCATAGCATTATGTAGTGAGTAGTAGACAACTTTTCTGTTTGGTTCACCCCTTTGAACAGCCTGACATGAAATAGAAACTGCTCAAATGTTTGTTGAATGGGTAGAAATATCCAAGGAACCTGGAAGATATGAGAAATACCCAAAAACCTATATTTTTCAGTGATTTACTGTATGCCCAGCTTTGGCTTCATGCTGTGGGAGCCAGTGCTGTGTCTAGGAATACTGATAGCAGCAGCAATTTATTGTGCTTCTTGTGAGCCAAGCATTCTGCACACATTTGTTTTTCATTCTCTCTGCTACTCTGTGAGTTGGGCATTGTGGGTTTTTTTATCCATAAGGAAACTGAGGCCAAAAGAGGCCAAGCAGCTGGACAACAAACAGGAAGGTGTGCCCTTAACTTCTGTATTCTAAGGCCTGCTTGGCTCAGAAAGCATACTTTCTTGTGGGAAGTGAACATAATTAGGACAATTACAAATTAGCATACTAGGGAATAATTGTATAGTATGCCTCTCTTTCTACATATTTGTGTGCTACCAGCATTTCATAAAGTGTGGGGTTTTGTCATGATTAAGGCTGTATGCTCTGGAATTAGATGCATGGATTGGAATCATTCCTGTGTGTGTAAAACTGGACATGTAGCCATGCATTTAAACATTTATTACAACTTCTTATAAAGTGTGGATGATAAAGGCACCTGCCTCCTTGTTGTGAGGGATGTGTAACTTGTGTAAAATAATTCAGTGTGTGGTAGGCATTGCATCTCAGCAGGTTAAGCTGCAGCTTGGAATGCTCACATCTCATATTGGAGTGCTGCTTTGAATGCTAGCAACCACCATTCAGCTAGCTATTGATGTACTTGGGAAAGCAGTAGAGGATGGTGCAAGGGCTTGAGTCCTGCCACACCTCTGGGAGGTTTGGATGGAGTTCCTGGCTCTTGACTTTGGACTGATTCAGTCTTAAAGATGGGCACTTGATGATTGATCCAGTGGTTGGATGCTTTCTCCCTCTATTCTCCCTCATCACACTCTCCCCCATCTCTCTTTATATCCTTCTTTATCTTTTACTTTGCCTTTTAAATAAAAACAAAATGGTTCAGTGTCGGACAAACTGTGGTTCTCATACAATTCAGTGTCTGACAAACTGTGGTTCTCATACAATGTAGGGTTTGCAAAGCCACTGATTTGTATCAGTTTTATTCATCTATCCTACGCATCTCAAATGGTGATTTAAAATAGGTAAACAGTAAGTGTTTAATGAATAATATATTTTAATATGTAAATATCTAGGTCCAGTTACATTAGAAAGATCCTCATTCTATTTTCACATGTAAAGCAAGATTGGGATGGACTGAATATGGGGGAACATAAACCCAGAGGCGGAGGGGAACCAGAAGGAGTGGAGAAACTTTTGCAAAATGAATTATTGGAAAGTATGCTGGACAAATAGCTCATTTACATGTTTTCTTACTAGTTTTAGAATGAGTATACTCTCTATGTTTTTCTAGGCAATCACAATATAATGTGACACACATGTTGTGGCAATAGGACTCCATTCTAATGTTGATCCTACAAAGCTGTTTTACTGTTTCTTAGAATTAACACTGGATTCCATCTCACTTGCAATTTTCATTAGAGAGCTGCTATGGAAAATTTCTATACCTCTCAAGAAAGAGTAATACTGTCATGTAAGGCCAGGTGCATCACACAAATCATCCCAATCAGATTTCTCAATGCTTGATATAATCAGAAAACTGTGTTTTCTTAGCTTCTTGGTAAAGTTCACTCATAAACTCAGAAAGAATTTATTGAAAATATGTGTGTCTGTCCATGCCTGTAGTGTAACAAGTGTAGTCTATGAATTCAGTCCTGTACTTTAGGAGTTCATAGGATTATTGAATGAATTAAGGAGCATAATAGATTTCTATTTAAAATGTATGATGGCTTTTGTACTTAAAATATGTTATAGGTCTTTCATGTCAGTTAATTGACATTAACTGTTATTTTGTATCCTTGGAACTGCATTATGGAATATTTTCCTTTAATATTTCAAAGTAAATACCACAATTCTCAAAGATGGTTTTGTGATTCTGGTCATTGCTTACAACATGTTGCTGTGAAAATAATAGAATGGTTGCAATCTCATGGTTTTATTGACTGTGGGTTTGGGAGATTCCAAAATGGAGGAAAGAATAAGTTGAAATTCTACTGATTTTGCTCTTCATTGGAGCACTGCACAGCATAAAACCACTGCCCCTCCAAGCCTTCTTAACCACCTCATTCTACAAGGGTCTTTCTTTTGCATTGTCTATAATTCCATTTATACAGAAGAGGCAAATATATATGGAGAGATAGCATTTTATGACTTACATGGGTCTGCCGGGTAAAATTGGTATAATTGGAGAAAGACTTCAAAAATGCTTGTAAGAACTTTTGGAGTGATGGGACTTCCCTAAAGCTGGATTGTGGTGATGGTTTCCCACCGGTATCCATTTGCCAAAAGTCATTGAACAGTATTGTTAGAATGTATGATTATTTTATGTATGTGATATACACAAATTTTAATTTCAATCTAAAAATTAAAACAAATGTATGCACAGTCTTTTTACCTTTAACAGAAGAAAAATAATCAATGTTTTAATTCTATCTAGACAAGTAGTATAAAATATCAAATCATATTATATAATATATAAATAATATCTGACAATAATACTAACTAACACTACTACTAGATATGTGCTGAGTATATGATAATTTGCTTGATCCAACCTGCCTATGAAGTAAAATAATCATCTTCATTTTACATTAGAAGGGCACTTATAATGGTTTTATATTTTGCCTAAGGTAACACAAATTGTAGTTGGTAGAGGTACAATTTGATTTTTTTTTGAAAGGCAATGTTAGGCAGTGAGAGAGAGAGACAGAGAGAAAGGTCTGCCTTCCCTTGGTTTATTCCCCTAATGGCCACAATGACTGGTCCTGTGCTGATCCAAAGCCAGGAGCTGGGTGCTTCCTCCCAGTCTCCCATGCAGGTGCAGGGACCCAAGCACTTGGGCCATCCTCCAATGCCCTCCTAGGCCACAGCAGAGAGCTGGACTGGAAGAGGAGCAACCAGGGCTAGTATCTGGCACCACAACTGGGACTACAACCTGGGGTTCCAGCACTGCAGGCAGAGGATTAGCCAATTGAGCCACAGCATCAGCCAGTAGAGGTAGAATTTGAATCCTAACAACCTCTAGAGTCTGGCTGGCAATATCTGATAGGATGATACCATGGATTTGCCATGGATTCTTCTACCTCAGAGCTTTTGCCCATTCTGTTTCCTTTAGAAGAACACACTTACACCCCTTTCTTCCTGTAATAACTCTTATTCATTTTTTGAAGTGGAGAATAACTGTTTTCTGGAGTCTTTTTTACCCTCTTTTTATTTTTTATTTAGTATATATAAATTTTCAAAGTACAGTTAATGGATTGCAATGGCTCCCCCCCATAATTTCCCTCCCACTCACACCCCTCCCATCTCCCACTCCCTCTCCCATTCCATTCACATCAAGATTCATTTTCAATTATCTTTATATACAGAAGATCAATTCAGTATATATTTTTTGTTTTTTTTTATTTAGTAAATATAAATTTTCAAAGTACAGTTAATGGATTACAGTGCCTCACCTCCCATAATTTCCCTCCCACTCACACCCCTCCCATCTCCAACTTCTTCTCCCATTCCATTCACATCAAGATTCATTTTCAATTATCTTTATATACAGAAGATCAATTCAGTATATATTAAGGAAATATTTCATCAGTTTGCACCCACACAGACACAAAGTGTAAAATACTGTTTCAGTACTAGTCATAGCATTACTTCACATTGGACAACACACTAAGGACAGATCTCACATGAGAAGTAAGTACACAGTGACTCCTGTTGTTGACTTAACAATTTGACACTCTTGTTTATGGCCTCAGTAATCTCCCTAGGCTCTTGTCATGAGCTGCCAAGGCTATGGAAGCCTTTTGAGTATGCCGACTTTGATCTTATTCTGAGAGGGTCATAGTCAAAGTGGAAGTTCTCTCCTCCCTTCAGAGAAAGGTACCTACTTCTTTGATGTCCCTGTTCTTTCCACTGAGATCTCACTCACAGAGATCTTCCATTTATGTCTTCTTTTTTTTTTCCCCAGAGTGTCTTGGCTTTCCATGCCTAAAATACTCTCATGGGCTCTTCAGCCAGATCAGCATGCCTTAAAGGCTGATTCTGAGGCCAGAGTGCTATTTAGGACATCTGCCATTCTATGAGTCTACTGTGTATCCCGCTTCCCATGATGGATCGTTCTCTCCCTTTTTGATTCTATCAGCTAGTATTAGCAAACACTAGACTTGTTTGTGTGATCCCTTTGACTCTTAGACCTATCGGTGTGATCAATAGTGAACTGAAATTGATCACTTGGACTAGTGAGATGGCATTGGTACATGCCACCTTGATGGGATTGTATTGGAATCCCCTGACATGATTCTAACTCCACCCTTTGGGGCAAGTCCGATTGAGCATGTCCCAAATTGTACATCTCCTCCCTCTCTTATTCCCACTCTTACATTTAACAGGGATCACTTTTCAGTTAAAATTTAAACACCTAAGAATAATTGTGTGTTAATTACAGAGTTCAACGAATAGTACTAGAACAAATCAAAGAGAAAATACTAAAACGGATATAGTATTACATTGTACATCAACAGTCAGGACAAGAGCTGAACAAGTCATTGTTTCTCATAGTGTCCATTTCACTTCAACAGGTTTCCCCTTTGGTGCTCAGTTAGTTGTCGCCGATCAGGAATAACATATGATATTTGTCCCTTTGAGACTGGCTTAATTCACTCAGCATGATGTTTTCCAAATTCCTCCATCTTGTTGCAAATGACCGGGTTTCATTGTTTTTGACTGCTGTATAGTATTCTATAGGGTACATGTCCCATAATTTCTTTATCCGGTCTACTCTTGATGGGCATTTGGGTTGATTCCAGGTCTTAGCTATTGTGAATTGAGCTGCAATAAACATTAATGTGCAGACAGCTTTTTGTTTGCCAATTTAAATTCCTTTGGGTAAATTCCAAGGAGTGGGATGGCTGGGTCGAACGGTAGGGTTATATTCAGGTTTCTGAGGAATCTCCAGACTGACTTCCATAGTGGCTTAACCAGTTTGCATTCCCACCAACAGTGGGTTAGTGTCCCTTTTTCCCCACATCCTCTCCAGCATCTATTGTTGGTAGATTTCTGAATATGAGCCATTCTAACCGGGGTGAGGTGAAACCTCATTGTGGTTTTGATTTGCATTTCCCTGATTGCTAGTGATCTTGAACATTTCTTCATGTGTCTGTAGCCATTTGGATTTCCTCTTTTGAAAAGTGTCTATTGAGGTGCTTGGCCCATCTCTTAAGTTGGTTGTTTGTTTTGATATTGTGGAGTTTCTTGATCTCTTTGTAGATTCTGGTTATTAACCCTTTATCTGTTGCATAGTTTGCAAATATTTTTTCCCATTCTGACGGTTGTCTCTTCACTCTCCTGTTTCTTTTGCAGTACAGAAACTTCTCAATTTGATGCAATCCCAAATGTTAATTTTGGCTTTGACTGCCTGTGCTTCTGGGGCACAGGAAGTATTTGCCAGTACCTATCTCTTTCAGAGTTTCTCCAATGTTCTCTAATAACGTGATGGTGTCAGGTCATAGATTTAGGTCTTTAATCCATGTTGAGTGGATTTTTGTGTAAGGTGTAAGGTAGGGGTCTTGCTTCATGGTTCTGCATGTGGAAATCCAATTTTCCCAGCACCATTTATTGAATAGACTGTCATTACTCCAGAGATTGGTTTTGGATCCTTGATCAAAAATAAGTTAGCTGTAGATGTTTGGATTGATTTCTGGTGTTTCTATTCTGTTCCATTGATCTATCCATCTGTTTCTGTACCAGTGCCATGCTGTTTTGATAACAACTGCCCTGTAGTATGTCCTGAAAGCCTCTGGCTTTGTTTTTGTTGTACAAGAATGATTTAACTATTCTAGGTCTCCTGTGACTCCATATGAATTTCAGCATCATTTTTTCTAGATCTGAGAAGAATGTCTTTGGAATCTTGATTGTGATTGCATTGAATCTATAAATTGCTTTTGGGAGAATGGACATTTTGATGATGTTGATTCTTCCAATCCATGAGCATGGAAGATTTTTCCATTTTTTGGTATCCTCTTCTATTTCTTTCTTTAAGGTTTTATAATTTTCATCATAGAGATCTTTAAAGGCCTTGGTTAAGTTTATTCCAGGGTATTTGATTGTTTTTGTAGCTATTGTGAATGGGATATATCTTAGCAGTTCTTTCTCAGCCATGGCATTGCTTGTGTATACAAAGGCTGTTGATTTTTGTGCATTGATTTTATATCCTGCTACTTTGCCAAACTCTTCTATGAGTTCCAATAGTCTCTTAGCAGAGTTCCTTGGATTCCCTAAGTAATCATATCATCTGCAAAGAGGGATAGTTTGAGTTCTTCCTTCCCAATTTGTATTCCTTAGTTTCTTGCCTAATAGCTCTGGCTAAAACTTCTAGAACTATATTGAATAGCAGTGGTGAGAGTGGGCATCCCTGTGGTGCCTGATCTCAGTGGAAATGCTTCCAACTATTCCCCAATCAATATGATGTTGGCCGTGGGTTTTTCATAAATTGCTTTGATTGTATTGAGTAATGTTCCTTCCATACCCAGTTTGCTTAGAGTTTTCTTCATGAAAGGGTGTTGAATCTTATCGAATGCTTTCTCTGCATCTAGTGAGATAATCATATGGTTTTTCTTCTGTCTGTTAATGTGAACATTGAACCATCCCTGCATACCAGGGATAAATCCCACTTGGTCTGAGTGGATGATCTTTCTGATGTGTTGTTGCATTCTATTGGCGAGAAATTTTTTGAGGATTTTTGCATCTATGTTCATCAGGGATATTGGTCTGTAATTCTCTTTCAATGCTGCATCTTTTTTTTTTTTTTTTTGGCTTAGGAATTAAGGTGATGCTGGCTTCATAGAATTTGAGAGGATTCCCTCTTTTTTCAATTGTTCTGAATAGTTAGAGAAGAATTGGAGTCAGTTCTTCTTTAAATGTCTGCTAGAATTCAGCAGTGAATCCATCTGGTCCTGGGCTTTTCTTTGTTGGGAGGGCCTGTATTACTGTTTCAATTTCTGTCTCAGTTATGGGTCTGTTTAGGTTTTCTGTATCTTTCTGGCTCAATTTTGATAGGTTGCATGTATCCAGTAATCTATCCATTTCTGATAGATTTCCCTGTTTGCTGGCATACAAGTCCTTGTAGTAATTTCTGATGATTCTTTTTATTTCTGTGGTGTCTGTTTTTACATTTCCGTTTTCATCTCTGATTTTATTGATTTGGGTCTTTTCTTTTTTTAGTTAGTTGTGACAATGGGGTGTCAATTTTGTTTATTTTTTCAAAAAACCAACTCCTCATTTGGCTTATTTTTGTAATATTTTTTGGAGTCAATCATGTTGATTTCTTCTCTGGTTTTAATTATTTCTCTTCTCCTACTAGATTTGGGTCTGGTTTGCTGCAGTTTTTCTAGATCATTGAGATGCATTGAAAGCTCGTTTATTTGGTGCCTTTCCAATTTCTTGATGTAGGCACCTATTGCTATAAACTTTCCTCTTAACACTGCTTTTGCTGTATTCCTAAGTTTTGGTATGTTGTGCTGTTATCCTCATTTACTTCCAAAAAGTTTTTGATTTCTCTTTTGATTTCTTGAATGACCCAGTGTTCATTCAGGAGCATGTTGTTCAGTCTCCATGTGTTTGCATACTTTCTGGGGTTTCCTGAGTTGCTAATTTCCAGCTTCATTCCACTGTGGTCTGAGAAGCTGCATGGTATGATTCTAATTCTTTTAAATTTGCTGAGACTTGCTTTATGGCCTAGTATGTGGTCAATCCTAGAGAAGGTTCCATGTACTGCTGAGAAGAATGTAAATTCTTTAAGTGTAGGATGAAAAGTTCCATAGATATCTGTTAGATCCATTTGGGCTGTAGTGTTGTTTAAGGTTTAGGTCATCACAGTGCTCAGTTTATGTCAATGACAAGTTTATGATGTCAGTTCTTTGTGTGTTCACAATAAACAGTTTATTTATATATATATGTATGTCATATATATGACAAAGTTTTGCATATTGCATCTAAATATTAGTTTATGACATCAAAAATGTTTATGATTTCACATTGATTATGGTATCACAATGGTTTTCTATCGTCACAATTGGCTAAAATATCACAATGATGGTTAATACATCAAAATTGATTATGTCAACATTCTTTACTTCAAATTTGATTATGATATTACAATGGTTGGTTTATGAGAATGATAATTTGTGGCATCTCAACATTAGTTTATGACAACAATGTACTATGACATCACAATTGAATAGGACATCACAATGGTATTATGGCACCACAATTGACTTTGATATTGCAATGATGGTTATGGTATCAAAATTGATTATGATGCCAAAATGGTTTTTATGACAACACAATACATTATTACATCACAGAGGTAGTTTTATGTCATCAGAATGGTGGTTTATCACAAAATGATTTTCACATCAAAACTTTTATTATAATCCAATGGTTTTTAATGACATCAGTATTGATGATTTCATGATGATTCCTTGGTTTATGACATCACAACATATTGTGATGGCACAATAGGGCATGATATTATTTTTGTGGCAGCACAATTGACAAAGATGGCACAATGGTTTATGATATGATAATGTTGTTTTATCACATAACAATTGATTATGGCTACACAGACTATCATGGTTTATGACAACCACATTGATTGTGATGGCAGTGTTTGGTCATTGCAGCTCAGTTCATAATAGCTAAGATATGGAATCAACACAGGTGTCCATCAACTAAAGACTAGATAAATAAATTATTTTTTATATACACTATAGAATACTACACAGTGATTTAAAATAAAATGCAACAAAATGGATGAAACTGGAAACCATTATACTTAATGAAATAAGCCAGCCACAGGAGGACAAATACCATATTTTCTCCCTGATCTATGGAAACTAATAGAGTACCTAAAAGGTAATCTATAGAAGTGAAGTTGCCACTTTTAGATGCAATGGTTTTAAACAGCTTGTCACAATTGTTAAGGGATAATTTTTTCATACTATCCGTAGAACTCTTATATATTGTAGGGTTAATCTTATGAGTATAAAGTTGAGGAGCTGGTGCTGTGGTGCAGTATGCTAATCCTCCACCTGCAGCACCAACATCCCCTATGGGCACCAGTTCTAGTCCCAGCTGCTCCTTTTTCCAATCCAGTGTCTCTGCTATGGCTATGGCCTGGGGCTTCGGATTGGCCAGCTCTGATCATTGCAGCCATTTGGGGAGTGAACCAGTGGACAGAAGACCTTTCTCTCTGTTTCTCCCACAAACTGTTTGTAACTCTATCTCTCAAATAAATAAAATTTTTAAAAAACAAAGTTAATTGAAAATAGATCTTTGTAAAAATAAGAATAAGAATAGGAGAGAGAGGAGGAAGAAGTGTGAGAATGTGGGTGTGAGGGAGGGTAAGGTTGGAAGAATCACATTACAGTGTTTTATGACAATATAATGGTCATTTATGACATCAAAATTGATTATGATGGCATGAGGTAGTTTTATGTCATCACAATTTGAATATGGCAACAAAAAGGTAGGTTTATGATATTAGAAGGGTGGCTTATCCAAACTAATAGACTGATATCACAATTTTTAAAAATATTTAATTTTTTGAAAGGCAGAAGTAGAGAAGGATATTCATTCCCCCAAGTGGCTAAAATGGCCAAAGCTGTACCAGTTCAAAGACAGGAGCCAGGAGCTTTATCCAGGTCTCTCACATGGGAACAGGGACCGAGGACTTGGACTGTCCTCTGCTGCTTTCCCAAGCTCATTAGCAGGGAGACAGATTTGAACTGGGGCAGCCAGGATTTGAACCAGTGCCCATATGAGATGTTGTTTTGGCACATGGCAATTTAATCCATTATGCTACAATGCATGCCTCCACAATTTTTTCTATGATAATGCAAAGAAATTATATGCCATCAAAATTAGTTATTATGGAACACTGTTTATAAAATCACAACTGATTCACAAAGACAGTTTTATGATAGAAGAATGGTGGGTTTTTTTTAAAGATTTTAATTATTTGAGAGGTAGAGTTACAGACAGTGAGAGGGAGAGACAGAGAGAAAGGTCTTCCATCCACTGGTTCACTCCCCAAATGACTGCAACTCCAGCCGATCTGAAGCCAGAAGCCAGGAGCTTCTTCCAGTCTCCCATGTGGGTGCAGGGGCCCAAGGACTTGAGCCATCTTCCACTGCCTTCGCAAGCCATAGCAGAGAGCTGGATTGGAAGAGGAGCAGCCAGGATTCCAATGGGCACCCATATGGGATGCCGGCACCACAGGAAGATGATTAACATACTGTGTCATAGCGCCGGCCCCCAGAATGGTGTTTTATCACTTAACATTTTATTTCAACATTACATTTTTTTGACAAAGCAAGGGTATTTGTGACATCAAATTTTATTATGACACAATGTGTGATGATTTAACAAAAAATTTATGAAAGAAAAATGGTAGCTTTATTACATCAAAATTGATTATGACAAAGACATATTAAGGGTATGTTTCTGATACCAGAATGTATGATACTATATTATTATGGCAATATAACGGGGTTTATTACATCCAAATTGATTATATGGTATAATGTTTATGACATCACAACTAATTATGGCATCAGAAACATTTTTAATATCAGAATTGATTATGATAGAATGTTAGGTTGATATCAGAATGGTAGATTATAACATAAAAATTGATAACAACTTCACAATGTGTCTTATGACAATACCATGATGACACCAAAGTTTATGAAAGAACAATGGTAGGTTTATGATATCACAATTTGTTACAGTAGCACATTGGTATGTTTATACTATCAGAACTATAATTGATCATGTATCAACTGGTTATGACAACATAATGTTTTTTGATAATACAATGGCAATTTATGATTTCAAAACTCATTATGATGTCATAAAATTTGGATTATGACATCACAAATTATTAGGACTTCACAATGGTAGGTTTATGATATCAGAATGAATGTTTATCAGAAACCAATCAATTATAACATCAAAATTAACTATGATTTCACAATGTGGATTATCAAATCACAATCATTTAGGACACCTAAATGGTAAGTTTATAATATCAAAATTTATTATGACATCACAACCATATCAGAATCATATCACAGTAGTAGATTTATGAATTCATTAATTATGACATCACAATATACGAGATATGACAACAGATTTGTTGACATCACAATCACAAATGTAAAATTATGGTATCAGAATGATAGCTTATCACAAACCAATAGATTATATCATGATGTTTTATGACAATAAAGGTGGTACATGACATAAAAATTGGTATGAAGGCAGAAAAGGTTATATCACTTTTGATGATGATATCACAAATGTAGGTTTATGATATCAGAATGGTGTTTTACTCAGACCATTTGATTATACTACAATGTTATTATGAAAATATAAGGTTGATCTATGACATCACAATTTCTTATGATGGCATATTGTTTTCATTATGATAACACCATTGATTATGATATCAATGACAGGATCATGATAACAGAAATGAGGTTTAACATAACAAACATTATAATCTTCCAATGTGTCAAATGAAAATACAACAGTGGTTTATGACATCAAAATTGGTAGATGTAGCAAGATGATTGGTTTATAACATCACAATTTTTATGATGGCACAATGGTAGGTTAATGACATAGCAATTGACATCACAATGGTATTTTATATCAGAACCATGGTTTACCACATAGCAATTGATTATAACATGAAAATTTCTTAGGATAACAATTGTGATTAACAGCATCAAAATTAATTCTGATGCCATAATGCTCTGGCTGATTGCATCATGGTACTTTATTACAGCAACAGCAGGCTTTTACATCAGAATTGATTATATTGGCAAAAGGGAATTCTTAAGTTATCAGAATGGTGGTTCATCATTTGAAAATTTATTATGATATCATAGTGTGTTTTATGACAGTATGATGATGGGTTATGATGGCACAATGGTAGGACTATGATATCACAATTGATTATGACAGCACAATGCTCATCTATCATACCAGAATCATTTATCACATACCAATTGCTTTTTATTAAGTTTTATTTAATGAATATAAATTTTCAAAGTGAACTTTTGGATTATAGCTGCTTCCCCCCCCATAGCCACCCTCCCACCCACAAACCATCCCATCTCTGACTCCCTCTCCCATCCCATTCTTCCTCAAGATTCATTTTTAATTATCTTTATATACAGAAGATCAACGTAGTATATACTAAGTAAAGATTTCAACAATTTTCACCCACACAGAAACACAAAGTATAAAGTACTGTTTGAGTACTAGTTATACCATTAATTCACATAGTACAACACATTAAGGACAGAGATCCTACATGAGGAGTAAGTGCACAGTGACTCCTGTTGTTGATTTAACAATTGACACATTTATTTTTTTTAACTTTTATTTAATGAATGTAAATTTCCAAAGTACGACTTATGGATTACAATGGCTTCCCCCTCATACCGTCCCTCCCACCCACAACCCTCCCCTTTCCCACTCCCTCTCTCCTTCCATTCACATCAAAATTCATTTTCGATTATCTTAATATACAGAAGATCAGCTTAGTATATCTTAAGTAAGGATTTCAACAGTTTGCTCCCACACAGAAACATAAAGTGAAAAATAATAGATGATTTTTTTAAATGATGATGAAATCAGATCAGACCTATTGTCATGTTTAATCCTAGTGAGAGTCAAGTTCTGAATTGATAATTTCTTCTTTTTTTTTTTTTACAGAAGATCAGTTTAGTATACATTAAGTAAAGATTTCAACAGTTTGCACCCCCATAGAAACACAAAGTGAAATATATTGTTTGAGTACTCGTTATAGCATTAAGCCTCAATGTACAGCACATTAAGGACAGAGATCCTACATGAGGAGTAAGTGCACAGTGACTCCTGTTGTTGACTTTACCAATTGACACTCCTGTCTATGGCATCAGTAATCTCCCTATGCTCCAGTCATGAGTTTCCAAGGCTATGGAAGTCCTCTGAGTTCTCTGACTCTTATCTTGTTTAGACAAGGTCATAGTCAAAGTGGAGGTTCTCTCCTCCCTTCAGAGAAAGGTACCTCCTTCTTTGAAGACCTGTTCTTTCCACTGGGATCTCACTCACAGAGATCTTTTTGTCAGAGTGTCTTGGCTTTCCATGCCTGAAATACAAATTGACACATTTATGATATCAGTAATCACCCGAGGCTCTTCTCATGAGCTGCCAAAGCTAGGAAAGCCTCTTGAGTTCAGCAACTCCGATTTATTTTGATAAGGGCATAGTCACAGTTGAAGTTCTCTCCTCTCTTCAGAGAAAAGTACCTCCTCCTTTGATGGCCCGTTCTTTCCACTGGGATCTCACTCACAGAGATCTTTCATTTATATCACTCCTTTGCCATAGTGCCTTGGCTTTCCATGTCTGAAATACTCTCATCAGCTTTTTAGCTAGCTCTCAATGCCTTAAGGGCTGATTCTGAGGCCAGAGTGCTGTTTAGGACATCTGCCATTCTATGAGTCTGCTGTGTATCCCGCATCCCATGTTGAATTGTTCTCTCCTTTTTAATTCTATCAGTATTAGCAGACACTAGTCTTGTTTATGTGGTCCCTTTGACTTTTAATCCTATTATTGGGATCAATTATGAACTGAAACTGATCATTTTGACTAGTGACATGGCATTGGTACATGCCACCTTGATAGGATTGAATTGGAATCCCTTGCACGTTTCTAACTCTACCATTAGGGGCAAGTCCGATTTAGCACGTGCTGAACTGTACATCTCCTCCTCTTATTCCCACTCTTATATATTTTTTTTGACAGGCAGAGTGGACAGTGAGAGAGAGAGACAAAGAGAAAGTCTTCCTTTGCCATTGTTTCACCCTCCAATGGCCACCGCAGCCAGCGTGCTGCGGCCAGTGCACCACGTTGATCCAATGGCAGGAGCCAGGTGCTTATCCTGGTCTCCCATGGAGTGCAGGGCCCAAGTACTTGGGCCATCCTCCACTGCACTCCCTGGCCACAGCAGAGAGCTGGCCTGGAAGAGGGGCAACCGGGACAGAATCCGGCACCCCGACTGGGACTAGAACCCAGTGTTCCAGCGCTGCAAGGTGGAGGATTAGCCTAGTGAGCTGTGGCGCCAGCTCCCACTCTTATATTTAACAGGAATCACTTTTCAGTTAAATTTAAATACCTAAGAATAATCTTGTGTTAATTAAAGAGTTCAACCAATGATATTAAGTAAAACAAAAAAATAGTAAAAAGAATAAAGTATTAAGTTATTCCTCGACAGTCAGGACAAGGGCTAATAAATTGTTTTTTTTTTTTTTTTAAGACTCATTTATTTATTATTTGAAAGGCAGAGTTACCGGAGGGGATCTTCCATCCACTGGTTCACTCTCCAAATGGCTGCAACAGCCAGAGCTGGGCCAATTCAAAGCCAGGAACAAAGAGCTTCTTCCAGGTCTCTGATGCAGGTGCAAGGGCCCAGGGACTTGGGTCACTTTTTACTGCTTTCCCAGGCCATAACAGAGAGCTGGGTCAGAAGTGGAGCCACCAGGACTCAAACTGGCACCATACAGAATGCCAACACTTCAAGAGGCAACTTTACCCACTATGACACAGTGACAGCCCCACAAAATGCTTTTCACAACAGATTTCTAGGTCAATATAATGATGTTTTATTTTATTAAAACTGATTATGATGGGACATTGTTTAGTTTATGACATCACAAACTATACGGTATCATATTGGTAGATTTATAATTGCAGAATGGCTGTCAGATACCAATTGATTATGATATCACAATTTTTATGACAAAACAGTTAATTTTTGACATCACAATTGACTATGATATCACATTGGATGACTTATAACACCAACATTTATGATGACATCTCTTTTTAAAGATTTGTTTGGTTGTTTATTTATAGATTTATTTGAAAGTCATAGTTACACAAAGAAAGAAGGAGAGGCAGAGAGGGAGAGAGAAAGAGAGAGGTCTTCCATCCTCTGGTTCACTTCCCAATTGGCTGCAATGGCCAGAGCAGCACTGATCTGAAGCCAGGAGCTAGGAGATTTTTCCAGGTCTCCCACATGGGTGCAGGAGCCTGAGGACTTGGGGCAACTTCCACTGCTTTCCGAGGCCATAGCAGAGAGCTGGATGGGAAGTGAAGCAGCTAGGACTTGAACCAGTGCCCATATGGGATGCTGGCACTGCAGGCAGCAGCTTTACCTGCTACGCCACATTGCCAGCCCCTATGATGACATCTTAACAATTGGTATATTACATCAGAATTAGTTTTGACATCACAGTTATAGCATTATAGTATCAGAATGGCAGTTTATCACAAAACGTAGATTATATTATGTTTTTTATCACAATACAATGGTTGTGTATGTTTATCAAAATTGGTTATGATGACATAGTTTATATATGACATCACAATTGATAATGACATCACAATGGTATGTTTATGATATAAAAATGTGGTTTATCAGAAAATAGATTATATCTCAATGTTATGATATTAAATGTCAGTTTATGACATCAAAATTGATTATGATGGCACACAGTAGTTTTATGTCATCGTAACTATTTGTGATGGCACACCAGTAAGTTTATTATATCACAATAGTGGCATATCATATATTGATTAGGACATCACACTTCTGAAATATTTTATGGTGGTCTATGACAGGACAATTGGTTAGGATGGCATAATAGATGGTTTTTGACAACACACTTGACTGTGATATCACAATAGTAGGCTTGTGATACCAAAATGTCATCACTATGTAATTATGGCAGTACAATGTTGTATTATGACAATATAATTTTGATTATGATAGCACATTTTGATGTATGATATCACAATTGATTATGACAGCACAATGGTAAGCTTAAATCAGAAAGGGAGTTTATATCCAACATGGGAAGTGGGATACACAGCAGACTCATAGAATGGCAGATGCCCTAAACAGACTCTGGCCTCAGAATTAGCCCTTAAGGCATTCAGGTCTGGCTGAAGAGCCCATGAGAGTATTTTAGGCATGGAAAGCCAAGACACTCTGGCAAAAAAAAGCAAAACCTAAATGAAAGATCTCTGTGAGTGAGATCCCAGTGGAAAGAACGGGCCATCAAAGAAGGAAGTTCCTTTCTCCGAAGGGAGGAGAGAACTTCCACTTTGACTATGACTTTGCCTAAATAAGATCAGAGTTGGCAAATTCAAAATGTTTCCATAGCCTTGGCAACTCATGACAAGGCTACACCAGAGAGCTGGATTGGAAGTAGAGCAGCCGGGACTTGAACTGGTGCCCATGTGGGATGCCGGCATCGCAGGTGGCAGCTTTACCCACTTTGCCACCGTGCTGGCCCCTTTAATTACCTTTATATACAGAAGATCAGCTCTTAGAAAACATTTCAACAGTTTGCACCCACACAGACACACAAAGTATAGAGTACTGTTTGAAAACTAGTTTTACCATTGATTTTCATAGTACAGCTCACTAAGGACAGAGGTCTTATATGGGGAACAAGTGCACAGTGATTCCTGTTGTTGATTTAACAATTGACACACTTATTTATGACATCAGTGATCACCCGAGGCTTTTGTCATGATCTGCTAAGGCTATGGAAGCCTTTAGATTCCACAAACTGACAGTATGTAGACAGGGCCATAATCAAAGTGGAAGTTCTCTCCTCACTCCAGAGAAAGGTACCTCCTTCTTTGATGGCCCCCTCTTAGTATGATATATTTATCACAAATGTATGGTGATGATGGTTTATCACAAATCAATACTATCACAAATACTATCAAAAATCAATACTACAATACAATGATCTTATAAAAATAAAATAATGATATGACATCAAAATTGATTTTGATGGCAAATTGCTTGATTCATGACCTCAGAGGGATACTGACATAATAAAGTTATATTTACAATATGAGAAAGGTTTATGACATCACTATGTTTTTGTGACAATACAATGGTTGGTGTATGACATTACCATTCCTAATGATGATATAATGATTAGTTTATTACATCACAGAGGAGTATATCAGGATGGTAGCTATTTGATATCAGAATGGTAAAATGATCATATTGTTTTATGACCACACAAAGGTGGTTTATGATATCAAAATTATTTATGTTGGCATAATGGTTGATTTACAACATCATAATTGTGGTTTTATGACATAACAATGATAGTATATGGCATCAAAGTTGATTATTACATCATAATAGTGACTTATAACCTCAAAATTTATTATGATATCACAATAGTGGTTTATGATATACACTTGGATGTGACATTACAGTGATGTTTTATGACATCAGAATGGTTTGATGACATCTAAACATTTACAACAGAAAAATATATCATGACCATGGTTTACTTATTATATCACAGTGATAGGTTTATGTGATCACTTATTAGTATATGACATAACAATGTTTTCATAACATCAAAATTGATTATGAAAACACCATGGTGTTTATTATATTGGACTTTTAGGTTTATGTCTTCTCCATGTTGTTGTTTATGACATCATAATCGTTCTTCCTGACACCCTATTGGTTATGTCATCACAATGATAGTATATTATGTCACACAGATTTTTGCATTCTCATTTGATTATCATATCATAGTGCTTTCATGACATCATTGATTTTGACATCAGAGTGAATTTTGTATTCATCACAAGTGATCATCACATCATGATGGAAGGTTTATGGCATAAAATTGGTTTATAACACCATTTCATTACATTGCAATTGGATGATTATCAGAATGTTATCACAATTGATTATGACATCCCAATAATGCTTTATGACATCAGTAGTGAGTATATCACTTGGTACATTTATAATATCACAATGGTTGTTTATCACATCCAAATTGATAATGACATCAAACATTTTTATGAAATTAAAATAGATTTTGACACCACAATATTAGCTTTATATCACACTGGTTTATCATGATGTTACAA
The DNA here is from genome assembly GCF_051225735.1 of Oryctolagus cuniculus. Taxonomy (NCBI): domain Eukaryota; kingdom Metazoa; phylum Chordata; class Mammalia; order Lagomorpha; family Leporidae; genus Oryctolagus; species Oryctolagus cuniculus. The sequence continues at coordinate 19,965,426 of NC_142885.1, read as the reverse complement.
TTGATACTGGCATCAGAATTGTTTTTGTGACCACATAATTGATGTTTATGACAACAGTATGTTTTATTTTACATGACAATGCATGAAAATATCACAGTGATTTTAGGACATCATGATTTATTATAACACAATAGTGGCTTCTGACATCATAATATTAGTTATGAAAAGCCAATTTATGACAAAATGATTGATTTATGACATCAAATGGTAGATTTATGTCATAGAAATGTTTCATGACATGACACATGATTATGACATCATGATGCTGTTTTATGTGATTATTATTGATCATGAAGTCACAAACGCAGACCAATAACCTCCGAATTGGTTATGACATGACAGAGATAGGTTTTTGTTTTCACAATGGTGACATGTTATAAACCAATTGTTTATGACATCACAATGGATTTTGGAGCTAAAAATTAAGTTTTGTTATCACAATGGTAGCTTATAATATCACAATTTTGTTAATGGCATCGAAATTGAATATGACAAAATAAGGGTGGATATATAACAATATTAGGTTTATGACATAACATTTTATGACTTCGCATTGCTTATTTTTTTAATTTATTTATTTGACAGAGTTAGACATTTAGAGAGACAGAGAGAAAGGTCTTCCTTCCATTGGTTCACTCCCCAAATGGCCGCTATGGCCGGAGCTATACCGATCTGAAGCCAGGAACCAGGTGCTTCTTCCTGGGCTCCCACATGGGTGCAGACGCCCAAGCACTTGGGCCATCCTCCACTGCCTTCCCGGGCCACAGCAGAGAGCTGGACTGGAAGAGGAGCAACTGGGACTAGAACCCGGTGTCCATATGGGATGCTGGCACCGGAAGCAGAGGATTAACCAAGTGAGCCACAGTGCCAGCCCCATGACATAACATTTCATGAGTTCACATTGCTTATGACATCACAATGGATAGTTTTGAAATCACAGTTGATTATGACACCACAGTGTTAGTTTATGGCATCACAATAGATTTTGGCATTGTAATCTTTTGTGACATCACAAGTGATTATAACATATCATTGCTCACTGACATGACAAAAGGTTTGACATAATATTTTTAAGGTTTCACAATTGCTTAAGTATCACAATTGTAGTATATGACACCAGAATTAATTATGAAAACAAAGATTGTTTTATCACATTGCAATGGTCTATGTATGACATCAAAAAGTTTTATGGCATCATCATCAATCAGTTGATTGAGATAACATGACAGTAGCTTTACGACATCATAATGGTGGTCAATAATATCACATTAGGTTTAGGATGTCACAATTGACATGATAATGATACAGTGGTGGTTTAGGACATCATAATTGACTATGACAACACAGAAGTCAGTTTCTGATATCACAGTGATAAAATGTTAGTATAATAATGGTAGTTAATATCACAATTGATAATGTCAGCAGTATTTGATTTATAGTAACAGGATGTGGATTTATGACGTAATAGCTGCTTTTAATAATAAAATGTTTTGGTTATGACACCTTAATGGTTGTCTTATGAGATCACAATGGTGGTTAATGACAACACAATGTTTTTTGTTATCATCACGATTTATTGTCATTGCAATGTGGTCTATGACATCACAGTTGAACATGACGCCACAACAAAGGTTTATGGCATCATAATTGATTATGACACCACAGAAATAGTTCATGACATCACAATGTTTGTTTATGACATCTAAATATATATTTATGACATCAAAATTGGTTACAAAATCACAACAGTTTAATAACACCACGATTGATGGCACCAAAGTGGTGGTTTATAATGTTGCTATTGATCATTACAACACAAATGAAGGAAGAACATTCCAATAGATTGTTGATTTAAAAATTGTTTAGGAAAACACAAATGTTCTCAAAATACAACAAAAGGGTAGGCTCATGATATATAAATTTTGGTTTATGATATCATAATATTTTTTATGACATGACAATTGATTGACACCACAAAGTATTATACCATCAATGGTGTCTGAGGATATCCCAAGTGATTATGAACAGATAATGATTGGTTTATGACATCAAAATTGAAGCCTTGTGACAATTCAATGGTGTTTCCTCTGGATATTAACAAAACAGATGTCATGCATTTACCATGTTCAAGTAAAGTTAATGTAGAATACCATACTGCCCTCCCTTCTGTTTTCCATCAAACTACTCCCTCCTTCCCCTGTCTTCTTACATCAGCTTTTGCAAAGACAGAATCTTAAACCATTCTATATTCACAGGCTTCATTTATGGCTAGCCATAATATTCAACAATAAAAAGTGAGAAGACTAAGGACATTAATAGCATGAACAAGTACTAAAAATGGCAATTATATCACAAAGTGTCCATCTCATTCCTACATACTTTTTTGTATTCTATCTTAGTTGCAAAGATCAGGAAAAATATGATATTTGCCTTTTTGGGATTGCTAATGTCCCTATACACAATGGTTTCCAGTTGCATCTGCATCCATTTTGTTATAAAAGCCAGGATTTCATTGTTTCTATGGCTGAGTAGCATTTCATAACATGTGTGTATCATATTTTATTTTTCCATTCATCAGTTGAATTGATTCCATGTCTTAACTATTGTTAGCTGACCTGTCATAAACATGGAGATACAAATAATTCTTTCATATGTCGTTTTCATTTTCATTTTGTTTGAGTAAATTCCAAGGAGTGGGATGGCTGGGTCATATGGATGATTTATTTTCACATTCCTGAGGAATCAACATACTCTGTTCCATAATGGTTGAACTAATTGGCATTCCCTGCAACCTTCAATCATGGTACATTTTTGGCCACATCCTCTCCAGAATTTATTTTTTTTATTTCTGTACGATAACCATTACAAGGTGGTATCTCTTTGTGCTTTTATTTACATTCCTAAGATGGAAAATTACCCTGGGATTCTTTTCATGTGTCGGTTGGCCACTTGAATTTCATCATTTGAAAAATTCATGTTCATGTCCTTTGCCCAATCCAGTTATTAGCTGGATTGTTTGACTTTTTTGAGGTTGTTGAGTTTCTTGAACTCTTAATATATCCTGGACATTGAAGCCAGTGCTGTGGCACAGTGGGCTAGAGCCCAGCCTGTAGCACCGGCATCCCATATGGGCACCAGTTCAAGTCCCGGCTGCTCCACTTCTGATTCAGCTCTCCGCTGTGGCCTGGGAAAGCAGTGGAAGATGGCCCAGGTCCTTGGGCCCCTGCACCCACATGGGAGACCTGGAAGAAACTCTCGGCTCCTGGCTTCAGAACAGCTCAGCTCTGGCCATTGTGGTCATTTGGGGAGTGACCCAGTGGATTGAAGACCGACCTCCCCATCCCAGCTCTACTATTGTATGTAACTCTGTATTTCAAATAAATAAAATAAATCTTTGAAAAATATATAGCCTGGATATTATTCCTTTATCAGTTGTATAGCTTGCAAATACTTTCTCACAGTCTGTGGATTGTCTCTTCATTTTCTTGAGTGTTATCTTTGAAATTCAGAAGATTCTTAGATTGATGCAATCCCATTTTCTCTATATTTACGTTTATTGCCTGGGCTTCTAGAGTCTTTTACAATAATGATTTGCCTGTACCATTGTCTTGTAGTTTTCCCAATGCTTTCCTTTAGTAATTTGAAGGTATTGGGTCATTGATTTGGATCCTTGATCCATTTTCATTGATTTTGCATAAGATGTATGTCAGGAGTCTTGTTTCATGCTTCTTCATGTTGAGATCCAATTTTCCTGGCACCATTTGTTGAAGAGAATATATTATATATTTTCTCCAGAGATTGATTTTAACTCCCTTATCAAAGATTGGTTATAGATACATGGATTGATTTCTGGGGTCTCTGTTCTGTTCCATTGATCTCTATGTCTATTTTTGTGCCAGTACCAGGCTGTTTTGATTATAACTGTCCTGTAGTATGACTTGAAATCCTCTAATATTGTGATGTCTCTGGGTTTGTTTTTGCTGTTTAGGATTGCTTCAGGGTTTGGGACTGTGGCGCTTTAGGTTAATCCTCCACTTGCGGTGCTGGCATCCCATATGTGTGCCGGTTCTAGTCCTGGCTGCTCCTCTTCCAATCCAGTTCTCTGCTGTGGCCTGTGGAAACAGTAGAAGATGGCTTACCTCCTAGGGCCCCTGCACCCACATGGGAGACCAGGAAGAATCACCTGGCTCCTGGCTTCAGTTCGGCACAGCTCCGGCTGTTGCCGCCATTTTGGTGTGAACCAATGAAGGAAGACCTTTCTCTTTGTCTCTGTCTGTCTGTCTGTAACTCTACTGCTCAAATAAATTAAATAAAATCTTTTAAAAAATTGTTTCAGCTATTTAGAGTCTTCTCTGTTTCATATGAATCCTAGAAACATTTTTTTCCTAAGTCATAGTGAGTACTATGAACATTTTCATGATATTAGTTCTCCCAATCCATGAACATAGAGCATATTTTTGCTTTTGTTTTATCTGTTATTTCTTTTGTTAATGTTTTTTATAATTTTTCATTGTGGATATTTTTCACATCCTTGGTTTCATTTATACCAAGGTATTTGAATTTTTGTAGTTATTGTGACTGGGACTCATTTTACAAGTTCTTTCTCAGTCATGGCATTGTTTGTATAAATATATATATATATATATATATGTTATTACCATATATATATATGTGATTGATTTTTGTATGTCGATTTTATATCATGCAACATTACCAAGCTCTCTTTTTATTAGTGGACTTTTTTATATTGAATAGTAGAAAATTTTGGTTCCCCTACACATAGGATCATGTCATCCACTGACAGTGATAATTTGAATTCCTCTTTCCATTTTGTATTCCCGTGATTTCTTTTTCTTCTCTAATGTCTCTGGCTAAACCTTCAAGAACTATATTGACTGTGGATATAGTTGTATGGTTCTGGATGTTAGTGGAAATTTTTCTAACTTTTCTTCATTCAACAAGATGCTGGCTGCGTATTTGTCATGGATTGCCTTGATTGTGTTGTGGAATGTTCCTGCTGTATTCAATTTGCTTCAGGTTATAATCATGGAAGAATGTTATATTTATTCAAATATTGTTTCTGCCCTTATTGAGATGATCATATGATTCTTATTCTTCAATTTGTTAATGTGATATATCACACTTATTTATTAGTGTATGTAGAACCATCCCTGCAAATAAAGGTTAAATCCCACTTGGTCAAGGTGAATGATCTTCTGGTTGTTTTTATTCCGTTAGCTAGTACTTTGCTGTGGATGTTTGCATCTATGCTCATCAGGGATACTGGTCTATAATTTTCTTTGCTGCATCTATTTATGGTTTTGGAATTAAGGTAATGTTGGCCTCCAGGAAAGAGTTGGGAGATTTCCCTCCCCTTAAATTGATTTGAATACTTTGATAATATTTGGATAAATCATTTATTTAAAGGTTTCGTAGAATTCAGCAGTGACAACATCCAGTCCTGGGCTTTCTTTCTTTTTATTTTATTTTTTTAATTTTTTAGGCCAGCGCCGTGGCTCACTAGGCTAATCCTCTGCCTTGCGGCCCTGGCACACCGGGTTCTAGTCCCGGTCAGGGCGCCAGATTCTGTCCCGGTTGCCCCTCTTCCAGGCCAGCCCTCTGCTGTGGCCAGGGAGTGCAGTGGAGGATGGCCCAAATACTTGGGCCCTGCACCCCATGGGAGACCAGGATAAGAACCTGGCTCCTGCCACCGGATCAGCACGGTGCGCCGGCCACAGTGTGCCAGCCGTGGCAGCCATTGGAGGGTGAACCAATGGCAAAGGAAGACCTTTCTCTCTGTCTCTCTCTCACTGTCCACTCTGCCTGTCAAAAAATGAAAAAAAAATTTTTTTAAGATTTATCTACTTATTTGAAATTGAGAGTTACAGAGAGAGAGGAAAGGCAGAGGGGGGAGGTCCTCCATCCAATGGTTTACTCTCAAGATGGCTACAATGGCCAGCACTGCACTGATCCAAAGCCAGGAGCCAGGAGCCTCTTCCAGACTTCCCACATGGGTGCATGGGCCCAAGGACCTGGGCCATCTTCCACTGCCTTCCCAGGCCACAGCAGAGAGCTAGATTGGAAGTGGAGTAGCTGGGTCTCAAACTGGCACCCTTATTGGATGCTGGCACCTCAGGCCAGGGCATTAACCCACTGCACCACAGCACCGGCCCCCTGGGCATTTCTTTCTTAGAAGTATCTTTATTACTGATTCAATCTGTCTTGGATACTTGTCTGTTTAGGTTTTCTATCTCTTCATTAATCAATTTTGGTAGATTGTGCATATCCAAAAATCTATACCTTCCACTTATTTGAGATTTTCCAATTTGTTGGCATAGAGCAATTTCAATTTTATTTCTTTTTATTTTGCTTTATTTCATTTCTAATTTTAATTACTTTTCTTCCAGCTAATTATGATTTGTTTTGTTATTATTTCTCTAGGGCCTTGACATGTATTGTTAGACCATTTATTTGATGCCTTTAAAATTTCTTGATGTTGTCAATAATTGCTATAAACATCCTTCTTAACATGGCTTTTGCTGTATCCCATAAGTTTTGATATGTTGTGTTGTCATCTTCATTCATTTCCAAGATATTTTCCCTTTGATTTCTTCTATGCCCCACTGTATATTTTAAGCTTGTTGTTCAGTCTCCATATGATTGCATATTTTCTATATTGTTGATTTCCAGCTCCAATACATTGTTTTCAAAAAAAGATAAATAGTATGATTTCAATAATTTTGAATTTGCTAAGACTTGCCTTATGGCCTAGTATATGTTCTGTCCTAGAGAAATTCTCATGAACTGACAAAAAGAATACATGTTTTGCAGATGTGGGTGAAACATTCTGTATATACATTTATGTCCATTTGACCCATAGTATAGATGAATTATGTTGATTATTTGTTGATTTTATCTCTAGTTGATCGGCACATTGATGAAAATAAGATGTTGAAGTCCCTCGTTATTATTGTATTGGAGCCTATGTGTCTCTTTAGAACTATTAACATTTGCTTTAAATAGGCATGCATGCTGGAATTGTGTGCATATACATTTCCCATAGTCACATCTTCCTGTACAATTGATCATTTAATCACTACATACTTTTTTTCTTTTAGCAGTTTTTTCATTAAATTCTATCTCTTTCTAATAATAAGGTGGTTACATCTTCTGTTTTTGATTTCCCTTAGCATGGAATATCTTTTCCATTCTTTCACTTTGATTCTGTGGGTATCTTTTCCCACAGAAAAGGGTTGAAAGCTATGTCTAGGATTAGGGTAAGAGCTAGAGCTAGAATTATGAATAGGATTAAGGCTATTCTAAGGTTATCATTCACACTATGTTTTGAGCTAGTATTGGCTAAAGCTTAGCGTTACTTCTATCCCTAGGCCTATTGTTAAGTTTAGAGCTAGTGATAGGGCTATGACTAATTTTAAGTTTCAGGCTAGATCTTGGGTTACCGTTAGTATTACAGTTAGAGGTAGAATTAGATTTGTTGTTGAGATGAGATATAGAGGAAAGATTAGAACTACTGTTAGTTTTAGGGTTAAGCTTAGGTTAATGTGTAGGCTAGGGTTAGGGTTAAGTTTAGGGTAAGGTGTAGAGTTAGAGCTACTATTAATGTTAGGATGCAGTTTGCATCCATGTTATGGTTAGGGCTATACTTATTAGGGTTAGGGCTTGGGCTATGGTTTGGTTAAGTGTTAGGGTGATGACTCATGCTAAGGTTAGGATTAGTTTTCTGGTTAGGGTTACTACTGTGGTTTTGGTTTTTTTTATAATTATTTATTTATTTGAAAGTCAGAGTTACACAGAAAGAGGAGAGTCAGAGAGAGAGAGAGAGAGAAAGAGAGAGAGAGAAGGTCTTCCATCCAATGGTTCACTCCCCAATTGGCCACAATGGCCAAAGCTGCGCTGATCTGAAGCCAGGATCCAGGAGGTTCTTCCAGGTGTCCCATGTAGGTACAGGGGCCAAAGGACTTGAACCATCTTCTACTGCCTTCTCAGACAATAGCAGAGAGCTGGATCGGAAGAGGAGTAGCCGGGTCCCAAACCAGATACCAGCATTTCAGGCCAAGATGTTAACCTGCTGTACCACAGTGCCATCCCCTGTGGTTTGTGTTTTGCCTAGGTTTTCTGCCACAGTTGGACAGGACTGAGATTAGGATTAATGCTAGAATTAGGGCCCTGGCTTGTGTTAAGTTTAGAGTAAATGATAGATTTACGGACTGTGTGTGGATTAGGACTATAGTTCGGATTAGGCTAATTTCAAGGCAGTTGCCTAGCATTGCTGTTAGAGTCAGGGTTTGGGTAAAATTCGCCCTAGGTCTATAGAATTAGCCCTAGGACTTGATGAGGTATAAAGCTAAGCTAGGTTCTTTTTTTAAAATTATGGCTAGAATTAGTTAGGGCCATGGTTAGGTTAGTGTTAGATGTAGGCATAGGGTTATTTTAGGTTTTAGGCTAAACCATGGGTCAGTATTTTAGGGTTAGGAGAATGGTCTGTGTTATTACTACATTTTGATTTAAGATAAGGCCCAAGTTTAGTACTATATTTATTGCTGGGGGTAGAGTTGAATTTTTTATAAGTTTAATTAATTAATTTATTTATTTGAAAGGTAGAGTCACAGACACAGAGATGGAGAGACAAATGTCTTCCATCTGCTGGTTCATTCCCTAAATGGCCACAACCCTTGAGGTGAGCTGATCCAAAGCCAGAAGCTAGGAGCTTCCCGTGGGTCTCCCATGTGAGTATAGCAGCCCAAGGACTTGGGCCATCTTTACTACTTTTCCAGACCATGCCAGAGAGCTGGATCAGAAGAGTAGCAGCCAGGACTAGAACTGGTACCCATATGGGATACCAGCAACACAGGTGGAGGCTACACAACAATGTTGGCCCCTAGAGTGGGATTTTCAGTTATGGTTAGTGCTAGAGCTTTATATTTAGGGCTAGGGTTAGGGTTAGAATTAGTTCTAAAGGAAGGGTAAAGTTAGTCCTTCTGTTATTGCTAGTGTTTGAACTAAGTTTATGATTAGGTTTACTGCTATCATGGGATTAGAGTAGAGTTAGGCCTAGAGGTAGGATTAGGGTAAATGTTATGGATAGGATTGGGTTTAGGGATAAATTTTTTTTTGGTATGGGTAGGATTTTGGTTACTGTTATTGTTATGATTAGGGTTAGGATTATGTTTAATGTTAGCACTGGTATTATGACTCAAGCTAGGATTATTTGGTGGGGTTGGAGTAGGGCATTGTTGTAGTTAGAGTTATGCTTTGCATTAGCATTAGGAATTGGACTAGTGTTAATTTTTAAATAACTGCTATAACCATGATTAGTAACATGGCATGGTATAGTGTTATATTTAAGTTTGCAATAGAGTTAAGACTAGGGTTGTGGTTATTCCTAGTGTTAGAGTTTAGTATTAGGATTAGGGTTACATTTAATGGTAGATCCTAAAGTAGCTTTAAAGTGAGAGTTACTTTTTGATCTGAGGAAGTAGCAGTGTTAAGGTCAGGGCCAGAAGCTAGTCTAGTTAGGTTTATGGTTACATATTTATTGGTAAGGGATAGGGATATGCCTAGAGCTAGGGTTAGGATTCAATTGCAGTTATTGAGGGTGAGAGCTAGGCCTGGAATGAGGTTTTGGGCTAGGTTGGACTGGCCTGTTCTTAGCCTGTGTTCAGGGTTAGAGTTAGAATAGCATTATAGGGTTAGAGTTAGGATCTTGGGTAGGTCTATATTTAGACTTGGGTTTAGTGAAATGGCTGGGGCTAGGCTTAGGATTAGGTTTATGGCTAGGGTGATAGCAAGGTGTAGGGTTAGTGCTAGGGTTTGGTCTAGGGCTATGGTTGGGAGTAGAATTGTACCTAGAGTTATGTTTACAGTTATAGATAGGTTGAAGGTCAAGCAGTGTTTAGAGGTAGGAGAGGGCTCAGGTTAGGACTAGGTTTAAGGGTAGAGCTGGAGTTACAATTATAACTACATTTGAGTTCAGGGTTAGAGCTAGGGTTATAGTCAGGTTAGGTTAGAGTTATGGCTTAGATTATCTTAATGGCTAAGTGTAGATGTAGGGGTAGGTTTAATGCTGCTGTTTGGTTTAGTGTTGGGATTAGTAGAGGACCAGGTTTAGCGTTAAGATTAGGGCTAGTTTTAGGGTTATGGCTACAGATAGCTAGGGTTTGAATTACTGTTAAGTTCAGACTTATGCTTTGCATCAGGGCAAGTGTTAGGGCTTGATCTGTTTAGGTGTAGTGCAAGAGCTACAGTTAGTGTTATCACAGGATTTAGGCTACAATTAGAGTTAGAACTAGTGCTAGGTTTACAGTTAGGTTTCTGATTAGAGTTGCAATTACTCTTAGGTTTGGGGTTAGGTTTCGGTTAGAAGCAAACTTAGGAATAGGGTTAGAATTAGTGTTTTCATTTGGGACAAGACTTATGTAAAGTTTAGAGTAAATGTTTATTAAGTTAGATATTTTGTGAGGCTCAGAGCTAGTGTTAGGTTTAGGTTTATGTCTATGGCCTGGTGTTGTATTATTGTTATGCTTGGAGTTAGGCCTAGGGTTAGCAATATGGATTGAATTTTGGTGAGGTTTAAGGCGAGGGATATGTTTATGGTTATAGTTAGAATTAGTGTTAGGACATGGGTAGAACTATAACTAGATTTAATTTTAGGGTTAGTGTGAAGGCTATGATTATTGTTGAATCTAGGTTTAAGACTAGGATTAGGGCTGCATCTAGGGTTAGCTTTACCATTATGTGTAAGGTTAGGGTGATTATTAGTTTAAGAGTTGGGGCCAGGGCTGTGATAGGGTCTAATGTTAGCTGTAGAGCCAGGACTATATTTTGATTAAGGCTATATTTTGGTTTCAATTTTGACCTACGGTTAGGATTAGGCCTAGAGTTAGGTCTAGGTTTACATTTAGGTATAGGGATAGCATTAGGGTTTTTTTTATATGTTTAAAGGAATGGATACAGCTACTATCAGGTTTATGGTTAGGATTAGGATTAGTTCTAGAGTGAGGGTTAGAGTTATGAATAAATACAGAGTTAGAGGTAGGGTTAGAGCTATTCTTAGGAATAATGTTATGGTTGTATCAGGGTTCATTTTAGGTATTTATCTATGTTTAGTGTTACATCTAGGACTATGGTTAGGCTAAAGGGTTTGGGATTCAGGCTAATGTTAGGATTAGAACAAGCTCTAAGCTTAGGCTTATGTTATGGATTACTGAAAGATTATGCTTAGGACTATAATAGGGTTAGGTTTATAGTTCAACTTAGCTCTAGGTTTAGTGTTGGTACTATCATTAAGGACTGGGATCTAACACAGCAAGGGTTAGGCTTAGAGATTGTATGATGGCTAGGGCTAAGGTTAACTTTAGAGCTAGGTTGAGGGTCTGGTCTAAGGTTAGGTTCCAGTTAGGGCTATTGCTAGAAAAAGCCATAAGTTTAGGGCTTTTATGTGGTTTAAAGCTACAGAAAAGTTTATTATTATGGACTTAATTAGGGATATCATCATGCATAAAAATATGGTTACATTTACATTTTGGGTTAGTGATAGGACTATGACTAAATCTATGGGTAATTGTTGGACTCTGCTTAGTGTTAAAGCTCAGACTAGATCTTGGGTTATAGTGTTTATTACAGTGAAGTTTAGAGCTATGTTTATATTTAGGTTTAGGTGCTAGGGATAGAGTTAATGCTAGAATTAATGTTTAAATTAGGGTTAGGGTTAGTACTAAAATTAGGAAGAGTACTAGGGTCAAAATTAGATGTAGGGTTAAGCTTAATGTTAGGGCTAGGGAAGGAATAAGAGTAGTCTTCCTGGCTGGAACCGTGGCTCAATAGGCTAATCCTCTGTCTGCGGTGCCAGCACCCCAGGTTCTAGTCCCGGTTGGGGTGCTGGATTCTGTTCCAGTTGCCCCTCCTCCAGTCCAGCTCTCTGCTATGGTCCAGGAATGCAGTGGAGGATGGCCCAAGTCCTTGGGTCCTGAACCCTCAGGGAGACCAGGAGAAGCACCTGGCTCCTGGCTTCGGATCAGCACGGTGCACCAGCTGCAGCGTGCCGGCCACAGCAGCCATTGGAGGGTGAACCAATGGTAAAGGAAGACCTTTCTCTCTGTCTCTCTCTCTTTCTCACTGTCCACTCTGCCTTTCAAAAATAAAAAAAAAATTAAAAAGTATTCTTCCTGTCATTGCTAAGGTTCTGGCTAAAGCTATGAAATCCTTACTTAATGTATACTAAGCTGATCTGTATATTAAGATAATCGAAAATGAATCTTGATGTGAATGGAAGGGGAGAGGGAGTGGGAAAGGGGAGGGTTGTGGGAGGGAGGGACGGTATGGGGGGAAGCCATTGTAATCCATAAGTCGTACTTTGGAAATTTATATTCATTAAATAAAAGGTAAAATATATATATTTTTTAAATAAAAAAAGCTATGTTTAGGTTTTTTTGCTAGAATAGGGATAGAGCCAGGGTTAGGTTTAAGTGCTAAGATTAGAGTAAGGGCTAGGGTTGGGTTATGGTTAGGTCTAGTTTTTGAACTAGGCATGGCATTTGGGTAGGGTTAGGATTAGGCAGAGGGATAGGTTCAAAGCTCTGTTAGGTTTAGTGTTAGGGTTAGAGTTTTATGGTCAAAATTGTGTTGGGGTTAGGTTGATGATATTTGGGGCTAGACTCATGTCTAGAGCTACAGTTAGGATTAGGGCTAGGGCTATGGTTAGGTTTAGTGTTAGGGTTGGGGTAGTACTAGGTTTACATTTAGGCTTATGGTTAGTGTTATGACTAGGGTTAGGGTTATGTTAAAGATTAGAATCAGGATTTGTCTTAGAGTTAGTGTTAACATTAGGACCTGGGCTAAGGTTAGAGTTAGAGTTAAATTTGGTTAGTATTATATTGTGGCTTGGATTAGTTTGAGTGCTAGGTCAATAGCTACATTTAGGGCTATGGTTGGCTTAAATTTAGGGCTTAAATTACATAGAAGACATAGACTAGGATCAGTGGTAGAGCAAGCATTACATTTAGGGATAGGGTGTAAACTATGGATAGGTTTTGGTCTAGGGCTTTGTTTATAGTACTGTTAGTATGAGGATAGGACTAGGTTTATTATTAGATATATATTTAGCATTAGAGCCATGACCAAGGCTAGAGTTAGAGCTTGGATTAGGGTTGTTTCTAATTATGGTTAGAACTATTGAAATCACCAAGTCTATTGTTAAGTTTAGAGTAGAGCTATGGCTATGGTTATATTTATGAGAATGGGTAGCATTAGTGGTAGGGCTAGAGTAAACATTAGAAAATTCTTGCCAGTGTTTGTTTTTGTTATTTTTTGGGTTAGGTCCTGGGCTTGGGTAAACCTAGGGTTAAAATTGAGTGTAGATTTAGGGTTATAATGTTGAGTAGGTTTGGGGCCCAGTCTAAGTTTCAGGTTAGGTTATATTTAGGGATAAGATAGGCTTAGGGTTACAATTAATGTTAGGGTTAGAATTAGAGATTAGATTAATGTTAGGGAAGGGGTTAGTGTTAGGTTTATGAGTAAGGCTTTGCCTAGGTTATGGTTGGAGTTAGGTTAGGGCTAGGTTTGTGACTGGGTTAGACTTAGGGCTACAACTGTGGTTAGGGCTGAGTTTAGGTTGATGGTGAGGGCTAGGGTTATTTTTCAAGCCATTATTAGGGCTATAGACAAGTTTTATGCTAGGGATAGCACTAGGTTTTGTACTTGGACTATGGATAACACTGTCTTTGAGACTTGAGTTAGGGATAAGGCTAGGGTTAATGTTAGAATTTGGAATGAGGATAGCCTTTAGGATTAGAGTTAGGTTTAGAGTAATGGTTAGGGTTAGAAAATGAAATGCTGCAAGAGGCTTCTATTTGATATTCTATCTCTAGTCCTTCTGGTACTTCAGGCACACCTACTGCTTCAAGTACAAATAATTTCTATGTTGGAAGCATTGAAGCTGCATTGCTTTTTAAGGGCATTGTAGTTATTGCAGACAATATGCTTAAATGTCTGAGGAAAATCCATGTTGTCAGCCTGGACTTATTTGAGTCTGAATCCCATTCCTTCTCTGAACTTCAGATTTAGCAGCTCTTTTGAGGTTTGCTAATGCACAGTGTGTTCTCATGCTTGAAATAAAAATGCTTGCTATGCAAATTAGGAAAAGCCAGGAATTCATTTATTAGATTATTATCTTCTCAGGAAAAGCAACATTTTAAGCCAGTCCTAGTGTGTACTACAATTGTGTTCTGTGCACCAACCTCAGGCATATCATATCTTTCAGATATTACACATGTATAGTGCAATGCTTACTAAGTTCATACAGTGTAAAAGAAACATTATCTTAAGTTTCCAGGAAACCTAATGCTTAAGCTCATACTGAGTTGGATATAAATTCACTTCCTTGAGGGAAATTGAAACAAAATATCCCTTTTAAACAGTACTCTTCCACTACATTCTCATGTTGTATACTTATAATGTATTAAGTCCTATGTATATCAAGCAATCAATTGTACACACAGAGAAAACTCAATGCAGCCAATGTGTTCTAATGGAGAAGCCAGTTCAATTCCTTCAAATAACTTCAGGCACCAACATGATATTTGAAACATTGAGAATACATTGTTTATTATGGCCTTGGTTGTAAAAGTAGAAAATTCAATTAATCTTTCTTAGGAAAAAACTGTCAGCCTAATCTAATCCGTACCAGCTTGAAACATAATATATTTTTCATTATATATGTAGAGTGTGTTTCTTTATTGGAAAGCACAATGCTTACTAAGTGCAGAGTTTTAATACAAGCATTCCTTGGAAGGAAACCTAATTTTATAAGTTCATACTAAACTATATAGAAAATCCATTCCTATATAGAATTTATGCAAAATACTCTTTTATAGTAGTTCATTTCTGCAGCAACACCATGTTTGTATACTTTTTGCATACTAAGGCCTATGTATATGAACCAACACTTGAAAATACATGGAAAACTGTATATAGCAACATGTCTCAATGACATACTAGAAATATTTTTTATTATGATGTCAAACCCAGTATCTCTTTAAAGTAATGCGTGTGTGTTTGTGTGTGTGTGTGTGTATATGTATACATATATATACACACACACAATTGACGCTTGAAGCATCATGAATATATTTTCAATTGGGCCTCTGTAGCTAAATCAGAGAGTTCAAGTAATATTTCCCAGGAAAGCAAGGTTTTAAGTCTGTCCTACTGTGTACTCCATATCTTTTTTCTGCCAATTACATCAATAACATACCTTTCAGGTATTCTACATGTACAGGGTGTTTTTGTATTTGAAAGCACAATGCTTACTATGTGCACATTGTGTTAACACAACCATGTGCTTGGTGCCTACAAGAAACATGCCCCACAAACAAAGATACACACACAAACTGAAAGTGAAAGGAAGGAAAGAGATATCACATGTTAATGGAAAGTAGAAACAAACAGATGTAGGTATCTTAATATCGATTAAAATAGACTTAACATAAAAATGGATAAAAGAGACAAACAAAGGCAATATGTAATGATTAAGAAATCAATTCAACAGGAAGATGTGAGTATAATAAATGTAAATCTACCCAATTACAGGGTACCTGGCTATTTACCACAAATGTTAATTGATCTAAAGGGAGACATGGACTCCAATACAATAATAATGAGGAAATTCAACACCCCACCTCCTTCAATGTACAGATCAACTAGACAGAAAATCACCAAAAACAACAGAGCTAATCTACACTGTAGACCAAAAGACCTAACTGGTATCTATAGAAAATTTCATTAGATAGTACAGAATATACATTCTGTTCATCAGTGCATGCAACTTTCTCCAGAAAAGATCATATGCTAGGCCATAGAGTAAATCTCAGCAAATTCAAAATGATCAAACAAATCATGAAACTTTTCTGACCACAACTGAATGAAACTGGAAATTAAAATCTCAAGAATATCAAGAACATACATAAACACATGAAGGCTGAACAACATGCTCTGGAAAGAACAGTGGGTCATAGAAGAAATCAAAAAAGAAACAGCAGGTCATCACCATGGCATAGTGTGCAGTGTCAGCATCCTATGTGGGTACTGGTTTAAGTCCTGGCTTTTCCACTTCTGATCCAGCTCTCTACAATAGCCAAGGAGATCAATGAGGATGGTTGAAGTGCTTGGGACCCTGCACCCATGTGGAAGACCCGGAAGAAGCTCCCGGATGGATCCTGGCTTCACACCAGTCCAACTCTGGCCATCATGGCCATTTGGGGGAGTGAACCATTGAATGGAAGCCCTCTCTCTCTCTCTCTCTCTCTGCCTCTGCTGCTCTGTAACTCTTCCTTTCAAAAAAGTAAATAAATAAATCTTGTAAAAATATATAAAATAAAAAATAAATAAAAGAGAAACAAAAATGCTATAAACAAATGAGGATAGCAATACAGCATATCAGCAATACTGGACACAGTAAAAGCAGTGTTAAGAGGAAACATTACAGCAATTGGTGCCTACCTCAAAATTAGGAAGGCACTAATTAAATAAGCTATCAATGCATCTAAGGATGTAAAAAAACAACAAACCAAACCCAAAATTAATAGGAGGAAGAAAATAAAAATTAGAGAAGAAGTAAGCAAAATTCAAACCAAAAAGCAGTATAAAAACAATGAAATGAAGAGTTATTTACTTGAAAAAAAAGTTGATGCATCATTGGGCAAACTAACCAAAACAGAGGGGAGGGATAGACCCAAATCAGTAAATTAAGAGATGAAAAAGGAAATGTAACCAGAGATATCACAGAAATAAAAATGATAATCAGGAATCACTTATAAAGAACTATATGCCAACAAATTGGAAAATCTAGGATAAACAGATAGATTTCTGGACACAAACAATCTAATAAACTGAGTCATGAAGAATTAGGAAACCTAAACAAGCCAATATCCAGACAGAGATTGAATTAGTCATAAAGGCTCTCACAACAAAGAAAAGTCCAGGAATGGCTTCCATACTGAATTCTACCAGACATTTAATGAACTAATTACAATATTTTCTCAAGTTATTCAAAACAATTGAAAGGGAGAGAATCATTTCAAACTATTTCTATGAAGCCAACATCACCCTAATTCCTAAACCAGGAAAAGATACAACAGAGAAAGAGAACTATAGTCTGGTATCCCTGATGAACATAGAAGCAAAAATACCAGCTAAGTGAATCCAATAGCACATCAGAAATAGAATTCACCTTGAGAAAGTGGGAGTAATGTCTGTATGCAGTAATGGTTCAAAATTTGAAAATCAAAAATGTGATAAATCAGATTAACAAACTGAATAAAAATCATATGATTATTTCAATAGATGCAAGACAGCATTTGATAAAACAAAACATCCTCTCATGATGAAAACCTTAAGCAAACTGGCTATAGAATCAACATTTCTCATCAATCTCGGCAATTTATTTCAAAACCACAGATAGCATCTTACTGAACGCAGAAAGTTGGAGGCATTCCAAAAAAGATCTAGAACCGGGGCGGAGCCAAGATGGCGGAATAGTGAGGGCATGCACCGATAGTCCGGGAAAATTTAGTTTAATAAAAGGGGAGTTACGGTAGCCTCAGAAAAAAAGAATCAGGAAAATATTGCAGAGGAAACTCTTTTGGATCAAGTGGCTGTGAATCGGAGGACCTATTGGGAGAACAAGGTCGCCCACCACGCGGAAGCCGAGCCGCGGGACCGAGCCGCGGGACCGAGCAGCGGAAGCCTCAGGGTCTGCGTGCCAGTGCTCGAAGGGGAGTGCATGCCACACAGACAACAGTGGGGAGACTTGGGATGTCCAGGGATCCGAGTCCACACATCGGCACTGGAAGGGGTGGTGAGCTCAATAACCCGAGACATTGGTGGGGAAACGGGGGTCAGAATCTAGAGGGGGGCCGGAAAGTGCAGCAGACTCACTACCGGAAAGAAGGAAAAAAAAAGATTGGGGGTTTCTCTTTCCCCTAACCTTGCAAAGGTTGCAAGGCTGCAAGGCTTGAAGAATTCACAAGAGACAAAGAGCAGGCCCCCTCTCTGGATTTACATATCAACGGGGGAGAGCTAAGGAACTGAGTCACTACAATTCAGTAGTCTAGGCAACCCAGTGGGAGTCCAGAGGAGCCTAAAGAGACTCTGTGGGTAGAAGCCAGAGACTGGAAGCTAAATACCATCAATTCTGCACAGCCGTGCCGTGCGGTGTTACTTACACCCTGAATAAATGAATAAAATAAATAAATAAATAAAAAGAGAGTGATTTAACACGCATAACCTGAGGGTGTCACCTTTGCACACCCTTAACAAGGAAGAACCAAGCAGAGCTCTCAGGCTGCACCCATCTCAAGCCTCCAAGGCTCCTCCAACAGCAGGCAGTCCACTTAACACGGACATAGTATAAAATAAAAAAAAAAACGCACAGTGACGAAAGAAGAATTAACTATGCCAACTAACAAACACAGAAATCGAGGGAACAAGATCAACGATGACACTATGATGCCTCCAAATAAACAAAACACCCCAAACCAAGATTATGAAGATGATGAGATAGAAGAAATGCAAGATATGGATTTCAAAAAATTTATGATAAGAACATTTAGAAGTTTTCAAAAGCAAATCCTTGAACTACAGAAATCCTTATTGGACAAGATTGAAAATCTCTCTCATGAAAATGAAATTTAAAGGAAGAATCAAAATGAAATGCAGAAACTAGTAGAGCAGGAAAGTGTGATAGTGAAGAGAAATCAAAATGAAATGAAGAGCTCAATAGATCAAATGACAAACACATTAGAAAGCCTTAAAAACAGAATGGGTGAAGCAGAAGAGAGAATATCAGACTTAGAAGACAGAGCACAGGAAAACATACAGTCAAACCAAAGAAAAGTAGAGGAAATTAGAAATCTAAAAAATATTGTTGGGATACTATTAAAAAAACCAACATTCGAGTTCTAGGAGTTCCTGAAGGCATGGAGAGAGAGAAAGGATTAGAAGGCCTTTTTAGTGAGAAACTAGCAGAGAACTTTCCAGGTTTGGAGAAGGACAGAGATATCCTAGTACAGGAAGCTCATAGAACCCCCAATAAACATGACCAAAAGAGATCCTCACCACGACACGTGGTAATTAAACTCACCACAGTGAAACATAAAGAAAAGATCCTAAAATGTGCAAGAGAGAAACGTCAGATTACTCTCAGAGGATCTCCAATCAGACTCACAGCAGACTTCTCATCAGAAACACTACAGGCTAGGAGGGAATGGCGAGACATAGCACAGGTGCTAAGAGAGAAAAATTGCCAGCCCAGAATATTATATCCTGCCAAGCTCTCATTTGTGAATGAAGGTGAAATAAAGACCTTTCATAGCAAACAGAAATTGAAAGAATTTGTTGCCACTCGTCCAGCCCTGCAAAAGATACTTAAAGATGTGCTACACTCAGAAACACAGAAACACGGCCATCAATATGAAAGAAGGGAAAGGAAGAACACCTACCAGTAAAAGAGCATGGGAAGCTCAAAGCATATACTAGAAAATATTTCCCGGAAAATGGCAGGGCAAAGTCACTACGTATCAATAGTCACATTGAACATTAATGGTCTGAATTCTTCAGTTAAAAGACTCCGTTTGGCTGACTGGCTCAAACAACACTACCCAACTATTTATTGCCAACAAGAAACACATCTCTCTAACAAAGAGGCTTGCAGACTGAAAGTGAAAGGTTGGAAAAAGATATTCCATGCCAACAGAAACCAAAAAAAAGCAGGTGTAGCCATATTAATATCAGACAAAATAAACTTTAATACAAAAACTGTTAAGAGAGACAAAGAGGGACACTATATAATGATTAAGGGTTCAATTCAACAGGAAGATGTAACTATTATAAATGTATATGCACCTAATTACAGGGCACCGGTCTATTTAAAAGATATGTTAAGGGACTTAAAGGGAGATTTAGATTCCAATACAATAGTACTGGGGGACTTCAATACTCCACTCTCAGAAATAGACAGATCATCCGGACAGAAGATCAACAAGGAAACAGCAGATTTAATCGACACTATTGCCCAAATGGATCTAACAGATATCTACAGAACTTTCAACCCTACATCTACAGACTTCACATTCTTCTCAGCAGTGCATGGAACCTTCTCTAGGATTGATCACATAGTAGGCCATAAAGCAAGTCTCAGCAAATTCAAAAGAATTAGAATCATACCATGCAGCTTCTCAGACCATAAAGGAATGAAGCTGGAAATTAGCAACTCAGGAAACCCCAGAAAGTATGCAAACACATGGAGACTGAACAACATGCTCCTGAATGAATACTGAGTCATTCAAGAAATCAAAAGAGAAATCAAAAACTTTCTGGAAGTAAATGAAGATAACAACACAACATATCAAAACGTATTGGATACAGCAAAAGCAGTATTGAGAGGCAAATTTATAGCAATAGGTGCCTATATCAAGAAATTGGAAAGGTACCAAATAAATGAGCTTTCAGCACAACTCAAGGACCTAGAAAAACTGCAGCAAACCAAACCCAAATCTAGTAGGAGAAGAGAAATAATTAAAACCAGAGAAGAAATCAACAGGATTGAATCCAAAAAAACATTACAAAAAATCAGCCAAACTAGGAGCTGGTGTTTTGAAAAAATAAACAAAATTGACACCCCATTGGCCCAACTAACTAAAAAAAGAAAAGACCCAAATCAATAAAATCAGAGATGAAAAAGGAAACATAACAACAGACACCAAAGAAATAAAAATAATCATCAGAAATTACTACAAGGACTTGTATGCCAGCAAACAAGAAAATCTATCAGAAATGGATAGATTCCTGGACCCATGCAATCTACCTAAATTGAACCATGAAGACATCGAAGCCTAAATAGACCCATAACTGAGACAGAAATTGAAACAGTAATAAAGGCCCTCCCAACAAAGAAAAGCCCAGGACCAGATGGATTCACTGCTGAATTCTACCAGACATTTAAAGAAGAACTAATCCCATTTCTTCTCAAACTATTCAGAACAATCGAAGAAGAGGGAATCCTCCCAAATTCTTTCTATGAAGCCAGCATCACCTTAATCCCTAAGCCAGAGAAAGATGCAGCACTGAAAGAAAATTATAGACCAATATCCCTGATGAACTTAGACGCAAAAATCCTCAATAAAATTCTCGCCAGTAGAATACAACAACACATCAGGAAAATCATCCACCCAGACCAAGTGGGATTCATCCCTGGTATGCAGGGATGGTTCAACATTCGCAAATCAATCAATGGGATTCTCCAAAATTAACAGGCTGCAGAAGAAAAACCATATGATTATCTCAATAGATGCAGAGAAAGCATTCGATAAGATTCAACACCCTTTCACGATGAAAACTCTAAGCAAATTGGGTATAGAAGGAACATTCCTCAATATAATCAAAGCAATTTATGAAAAGCCCATGGCCAGCATCCTATTGAATGGGGAAAAGTTGGAAGCATTTCCACTGAGATCTGGCACCAGACAGGGATGCCCACTCTCACCACTGCTATTTAACATAGATCTGGAAGTTTTAGCCAGAGCCATCAGACAAGAAAAAGAAATTAAAGGAATACAAATTGAGAAGGAAGAAGTCAAACTATCCCTCTTTGCAGATGATATGATTCTTTACTTAGAGGATCCAAAGAACTCTACTAAGAGACTATTGGAACTCATAGAGGAGTTTGGCAAAGTGGCAGGATATAAAATCAATGCACAAAAATCAACAGCCTTTGTATACACAGGCAATGCCATGACTGAGGAAGAACTGCTAAGATCAATCCCATTCACAATAGCTACAAAAACAATCAAATATCTTGGAATAAACTTAACCAAGGGTGTTAAAGGTCTCTACAATGAGAATTACATAATCATAAAAAAAGAAACAAATAGAAGAGGATACCAAGAAATGGAAAAATCTTCCATGCTCATGGATTGGAAGAATCAACATCATCAAAATGTCCATTCTCCCAAAAGCAATTTATAGATTCAATGCAATTACAATATGGATACCAAAGACATTCTTCTCAGATCTAGAAAAAAATGATGCTGAAATTCATATGGAGGCAAAAGAGACCTCGAATAGCTAAAGCAATATGGAGGCAAAAGAGACCTTGAATAGCTAAAGCAATCTTGTACAACAAAAACAAAGCCGGAGGCATCACAATACCAGGTTTCAGGACATACTACAGGGCAGTTGTTATCAAAACAGCATGGCACTGGTACAGAAACAGATGGATAGACCAATGGAACAGAATCGAAACACCAGAAATCAACCCAAACATCTACAGCCAACTTATATTTGATCAAGGATCTGAAACCAATTCCTGGAGCAAGGACAATCTATTCAATAAATGGTGCTGGGAAAACTGGATTTCCACGTGCAGAAGCATGAAGCAAGACCCCTACCTTACACCTTACACAAAAATCCACTCAACATGGATTAAAGACCTAAATCTACGACCTGACACCATCAAGTTACTAGAGAACATTGGAGAAACCCTTCAAGATATTGGCACAGGCAAAGAGTTTCTGGAAAAGACCCGGGAGGCACAGGCAGTCAAAGCCAAATCAACTATTGGGATTGCATCAAATTGAGAAGTTTCTGTACTGCAAAAGAAACAGTCAGGAGAGTGAAGAGACAACCGACAGAATGGGAAAAAAATATTTGCAAACTATGCAACAGATAAAGGGTTGATAACCAGAATCTACAAAGAGATCAAGAAACTCCACAAAAACAAAACCAACAACCCACTTAAGAGATGGGCCAAGGACCTCAATAGACATTTTTCAAAAGAGGAAATCCAAATGGCCAACAGGCACATGAAAAAAAGTTCAAGATCACTAGCAATCAGGGAAATGCAAATCAAAACCACAACGAGGTTTCACCTCACCCCGGTTAGAATGGCTCACATACAGAAATCTACTAACAATAGATGCTGGCGAGGATGTGGGGAAAAGGGACACTAACCCACTGTTGGTAGGAATGCAAACTGGTCAAGCCACTGTGGAAGTCAGTCTGGAGATTCCTCAGAAACCTGAATATAACCCTACCGTTCGACCCAGCCATCCCACTCCTTGGAATTTACCCAAAGGAATTTAAATTGGCAAACAAAAAAGCGCTCTGCACCCTAATGTTTATTGCTGCAAAATTCACAATAGCCAAGACCTGGAACCAACCTAAATGCCCATCAACGGTAGACTGGATAAAGAAATTATGGGATATGTACTCTTTAGAATACTATATGGCAGTAAGAAACAATGAAATCCAGTCATTTGCAACAAAATGGAGGAATCTGGAACACATCATGCTGAGTGAAGTAAGCCAGTCCCAAAAGGACAAATACCATATGTTCTCTCTGATCGGTGACAACTGACTGAACACCAAAAAGGAAACCTCCTGAAGTGAAATGGACACTATGAGAAATGGTGACTTGATCAGCATAGCCCTGACTGTTAATGAACAACTTAATACATTATACCTATTAGTATTTTTTTTGTCTGTTCTACTTAATATGACTGGTTTAATTCTGTAATTAATACACAGTTATTCTTAAGTGTTGAAATTTAACTGAAATGTGATCCCTGTTAAACATAAGAGTGGGAATAAAAGAGGGAAGAGACGTACAATGTGGGACATGCTCAAGCTGACTTACCCCAAATGGTAGAGTTAGAAACATACTGTTACAGTCGAATTAGAGTTGAATTGCTCTTGCCACCCCAAAAACGCTCCAAGAGACCTTCTCTCATGTAATTAACAAAGGGTAAAGTTTATTGATGTTCCGACATGTCGGGGCCCCCGTCCCAGTACAGGCGAGCGGCCTCGAATAGTCTTGGGTTGGGGTTTTTATACACATTGAAACAAAGAAAATCAATCATTGCATAGAGCAGACAGTGGTATAGAGTAAACAATTGATACAAGTTAAGTGATTTTACAACCAGTTGATTTATGAATACAGGGAGTGATACCTAGGAATGCAGCCGAATGGCGATAAGGGACACATGGTGGAGTCAGGGGTCCAGGAGGCAGAGATATATGGTGACTTCTTTTATCTCACTTAGGTGAAACTGAGGTTACGCTCACATTGGGGTAATTTACTGACTAATGGCTATGCAGAGCAAATCTAACAAGGTCAGGAAAGTTCACCAGAGGAGGTTGGGGGGGAAGCGGCTTTTAACTTTTTAACCCTTCATTCCCCACTCCTCTTAGGCCAGGGTCTCTAATCTTAGAGACCATCTGTTTCCCCTTCTCCGTGTGTTACATATTGTTGATGAATTACCATGAGTTTAACATTTTTAGCTAGGGAGACTTAGTGAACCACGACTCAAATCATCCCTGTTGCTGAAGTCTGTCCCACTGTCTTTTCTCTAAGCGTTTACGTAGTTGAGCCATGTTGTCCCTCGCCACCCCTGTCTTGTCTACATAGAAGCAGCATTCCTCCTTAAGGGCTGCGCATAACCCCCCCCCCTATGAAAATGAGATTCAACCCCGCCTGTTCTGCAATACTGAAATGCAGATACTGGGCTGTATCTGGGAGGTTGTGGAAGATTTGTCAGGCAGAAGGGGTGGGGATCTCCACCTGGCAGGTTATCAGGTAGAAGGGGGCAGGGCAGGATGCAAAGACTGGGCTTCCAGTGAAACATTGTCAGGATGACTGAGGTGCAGATGCATATGCTGGACACATTAGGCCTTTATGTCATACACACATAAGCTCATAACTGACTTTTTGCCTAATATTTTCCCCTCAAGAGGTAATACCCAAAATTCTTCTTTGGGATTATGGATGGAGTTCCGTTTTCTGTAACTTCTTCGAAGCTGGCATGTGGGCGTCGAGGGGGGTTTGGGTATTTCCTCTTGCTACCTGTCTTATGGTGTGCAACAGTGGCCTTGGAAAGACGGTGCCGCTCGGTCCAGAGGGCTGCTCAGGTAGTCCAGTGAAATGGGGTGGAAGCCTTGCCTGATGACCATTTAGAGTTTAACAGCTTTTAGTCTGTTAGAGACAAAACGAACAAGGGCATTAAAAACACACAGTGCAAAGAGAAGCATCAAGATTGCAGAAGTTATTGGGCCAAGGAGAGGAAACAGCCAGGATTTCTGTGACCAGATATCAGGCCAGAAATTCCAGCCCTGCTTTGCCTGGTCCTGGAGCTGTTTGGCTTTTTCCAGGAAAAGTACAAATTTGGATTTGTACCTGTCTAGTCTGATTGACCCAGAGACAACATTTTTCCTGGAACATGGCATAAATAGCTCCTGGAGCAGTAGTTAGCATGTCCAATATTTCTTTCTTTCATAACCTTTTGTGACTTTCACACACCCTCTTCAACTTACTTGAAACAGTCCATCATTTCCATTCCAGTCTAGAGTAAACTAGCCATCAGGATTCTTACAAACCATGTCCTTCCTTATTTAAAAAGCTCTTTTTTTTTTTTAATCCTTTCTACCAAGAACACTCTTTCCTTCTAAACCTTACTTACCAAGCACACATTTCTATCCTTGTGATGTTTTTCATAGAGCCTGGTTGGCTCTTTCTGCCTTACCGGAAGACTGAGGTCTCCATGCAGAGTGAAGGTGCCTTACAAATCCCTTGTGTGATCTAGAGCTCTGGTTAAAAGTTCCTGGGGGCAGAGCATGCTGTAACTGTTGCATACCCTGAGAAGCAGGTCCAGTCTGACAAAGCTGCTTCCATCTATGTACCAAACTTCATCTGTGTCAGGGGACTGTCTCTTGGGTCCCTTCTGCTGGCATAGATCAAGTCTATAGTCTCAGTACAGGAGTGGAGGGGACCACTTTCCCCTGGAACTGGCAGGGAGGGCTTTTTAAGTTTAATACTATTGGATGGACTTTTAAGGCCTGGCTGGGTGTGTGAGGCCCAGACCTATCCATGGGGTGCTGTTAAGAGAATTGTAAGAGATGCAAATCTCCCTTAAGGGAGGCACCCTGTTGACTTGCATTACATGGCTGGACTAGGAGGAGAGCTGAATAGGAGGCTGATAGAAATAGGCAACTTGCATTTTACTGACCCTAGGCCATCCCCAATAGCAGTGGCTGGAGCTGGAAGCTGGGCAGAGCCAAAGGCTTTTTAACTCGGGGCCACAGGGTCTGCGGTTCTGAACCAGGAGTCCTTCGACACCCAGGGCAGTTCCATGTCCAGTAGTCTTGCTCTTGGCAGAGTTGACAGAAGGCAGTCGCTGTTACAACAGCTGCTTGCCCAATGCCCTGGCTCCTTATGTCAGCAACAGGTGCCATTTGGGGTGCATTGGCTTTGCTGGGTTTTCTTGACAGTGGATCACTGTGTAAAGCAGCCACTGATTGGCCTGTTGCCCATCCTTACATCGCTCCTGCTGCTAGCTTGCTCCTCAATTTCCTGGTCTCTAATAAAGTGGACCAAGGAGACAGCCTCTATGATGTCAGTCAAGGGGGTGCTCAACCCCGTCCCTGATTTTTGGAGTTTTTTTTTTTTTTTAATATCAGGGTGAGCTAAAAAACTATGGTCATGGGCAAATTCTGACACTTAGTATTTTCCTGCGAGTTAAGACCGTGCCCATGAGGAGAACTATGATCTTTTAGGTAAGAACAACTGTGGTGACCTGCTTGCATACTTTGAGGTCATTAGTACAACTTCCTATCTATCACTTAATTTGGTTTAAAAGGGGAGTTCTGCCCATTTACCGCGTACACCAAAAAATCAATCTAGCTGTCACATTTTAACCTCTTATTCTGGCTATGCTGTTTGGTCCTCTATACTGTGACCAGGCATTATTATAGAAATGGTCAGTCATAACTTCCCTTCTGGAAAAGAAAAGAGGAGAAGTGAGGCAGTGAGTCAGGTCTCTAGCCTGACTTCCTGGGCTTTCAGATTTAACCAGCGTTTAACCAGTGCTTACTGCGTAGCCTGACTTAGAGGAGAAATTGTGGCAGAGGTCTCTGCCATTCTTTGGCCTCCGGACATTTACTGTGTAGTCAGTGGCCTATGGGCCTGGGTTTCTGGGCTTTCACCGCGCAGCCTGTGGACACCAGAGACTTCCCGGGCTCCTGGAACCCAGCTCTCCAGCACCCGCTGCATAACCATCTCCCGTCGTCTCTAAGTCTCTTTTGGCACACTTTTTCCCTTTTGGCTAGACCTCCATTTGATCTACATTTGAACTAGCAATGCCTGGTTGTTACACAATAAATTACTTAGGCAGAACATGAATTTTATGTCTTTTGTTGTCGAATAAACCAGAAATAAAAACCCTGAACATTAGAGTTAGTACACAAAATTACAGGACCTAATTTTAGAAATGGCAGGGTAGCTGATTAAGCAGACACTGTTAAAATAGACATTACAGTTTTTGTGAAAACAG
Organism: Oryctolagus cuniculus; assembly: GCF_051225735.1. Taxonomy (NCBI): domain Eukaryota; kingdom Metazoa; phylum Chordata; class Mammalia; order Lagomorpha; family Leporidae; genus Oryctolagus; species Oryctolagus cuniculus. Next base: position 19,938,031 of record NC_142885.1, on the reverse strand, counting down.
ATTTTAAGATTTATGATTTAGACCATTTTTAAACATTTTAAAACTTTTTATGACTTGTTTATATCTTTGGAAACTTTACACCCGTAGTTACTTTTATATAGCCTTGAATTGTCATGTGTGGACAATCTATGAGAATACATGCTAACAAACTCAAACAGTCTCTCTTATCAAATTTGAGATGTTAAAAGTACACATCCAAGTTTTACTTAGTACTGATGCCTAGATGACTTAAGACACAGAGTTATTCATGAATACCATACCAGTATCTGAAATAGAAGTCAAAATTATATTTCCATGCTTTTAAGTAATATAAGGACAACACCTCCTGAGCAGCAAACATGGTCACTAGTGCATGGTTACAACTTTGAAAAGATCTTTATCATTAAAAGAAACAAGTTTAAAGCACATCAAAGACATGTAAAACTGAGCAAGCAAGCCACTGAGCAAACCGAAGGGTATTTGCATTACCTCAATTTTCTGAACCAATCTGTATTGGCTTACTTTAGTTAACAACATAAAGGCTTGTATATACAGAATTTACTCTTATTTTTATAAGACCATTTTAGCTGGAAAGCAAAAACATGAATACAGCATAGGTCTGACACCATTTATAACATTTTAATATATTTTATATAATCTGAATTGACTCAAGCAGCTGTTACTTTAACAAATTCAGAGTCTCATCCTTTGAGAGTTCCAGGGATCCGACTGGAAGCCCAAAGTTGGAAGACTCGATTTAGAATTTAAGCTGTCAGAGTCAAACCATTTAGCCAAAATTAGTACATTTTTGATCAGTTGGGTAATCACTCAAACATTAAAAACAGATAAACAACGTAGTCTCAGTACTACAAAGAGAAAAACATGAAACCTTTAAGACAAATGAAACTCTTATCAGCTAAGTCAGGGACAGCAGCACAGAAAAGAGCTGATAAAAACCCATTTACATTTTGGAATAACCTGTTAAGAATTTTTAAATTAAGACAACATTTTTAAAGTTTTTATTATACAGTTTAGAACAGTTGGTTTTGAATGGAATTTTCCCATAATGTGTCCCCCTTGGTTGTACAAAACAAGAGATAAAGACCTCCGGAACAGGCACTGATCCAGAGTGAGATTGCTTCGCCCGCCTGGTGAACACGGAGCTGCAGGTTACGGCCTTTAGACTCTGTAGCTGCAGGGCCGTGGAGCCACAAACACATTTACACCACACACACGCTCTTTTTCATTGCAGACACCAGGCAGGTCCCTGGTAGAGGGGCAACAGAAGCCCCCCTTCCGCACAAAGGCGGGCCTGAGTACCGAGTGCCCCAGGGTGACTTACCGGGTCCTGAAGTCCAGGAGATCCATCCATTTGCCCTATTTGGTCGGCCATGGGGAGTCAGTCTGGGGGGACGGGTATGGCTCGGGGAGTTAGGATCCTGAGGAATAAGTCAGGAGGCGCGCCTTCCCATCCTCCGCCTGCCATTCCTGGGCCCCAGCTGAGTCCTGCAGGTTGAGGCTCCAAGGGCCAGCTTTGTTTGAACACACAGGGGGTTTCAGCACTTGCTAATGGCACAGCAGGGGTTTCCCTGCTGCCTGTGAAGGGAGAGTGGAGGGATCTGCTGGCCCCTGAGGAGCTGCTTCTCTTAGCCCCTCCTGTGGCCCCCGCTGCCGGCCCCACAGCCAGGGCCGGGCGGCTGGTAGGGAGGAGGGAAAATCAAATCTTCAGAGTCGCCCTGTAAAACAGAATAGAGCGGCGCCGAGGCTGAAGTCTTAGTTTGTTTTATCTGCTTTGCTGGGACGGTCCTGGACGACTAAAATCTTTTTTTGAAGGTTGTTTCTGAGGGAGTAAAAGAGGCTTTAACCAGGAAAGGGAGTTTTTACCAGATCTTGCCAGACCAGGATGTCAAAGGTGCCCTTAGGCGCCCATCCTACTTCAAAGGTAGGCCAATCTGCAGAACAAAGGGTGGTTAGTCTCCCTTTCTAAGAGTTGTCTAAATCCGTCCCATTGTCTGAATTTCAGAAAGGCAAATACAAATAGCCAAAAACAAACACCAAAGAGACTCACAAAAAGGCACTGAACAAAACAAAAAAGACAAAAATGGAACATCGGCCTCACGCCTGCATAGCGACCCGCTTCGTTCCTACAGAGGTGGGGAGCCTGCCCCCCTACAGAGTCCCAGATGGGGTCCGAGAACCACACTGACACACAGACACAGATACGAATGCAAGTTCCGAACCACTTCAGAACCTACAAATGCAGACTCCGGGACCACTTCAGAGTCTCGCGACTATGCCACACACAAACAAACAAACACAGACTCCGGAACCACATCAGAGTCCTGTGACAATGCCGACAATACAAATGCAAGTTCCGGAACCACATCAGAACCTACAAATGCAGACTCCGGGACCACATCAGAGTCTCGCGACTATGCCACACACAAACAGACAAACACAGACTCCGGAACCACATCAGAGTCCTGTGACAATGCCAACAATACAAATGCAAGTTCCGGAACCACATCAGAACCTACAAATGCAGACTCCGGGACCACATCAGAGTCTCGCGACTATGCCACACACAAACAGACAAACACAGACTCCGGAACCACATCAGAGTCCTGTGACAATGCCGACAATACAAATGCAAGTTCCAGAACCACATCAGAACCTACAAATGCAGACTCCGGGACCACTTCAGAGTCTCGCGACAATGCCACACACAAACAGACAAACACAGACTCCGGAACCACATCAGAGTCCTGTGACAATGCCAACAATACAAATGCAAGTTCCGGAACCACATCAGAACCTACAAATGCAGACTCCGGGACCACATCAGAGTCTCGCGACTATGCCACACACAAACAGACAAACACAGACTCCGGAACCACATCAGAGTCCTGTGACAATGCCGACAATACAAATGCAAGTTCCGGAACCACATCAGAACCTACAAATGCAGACTCCGGGACCACTTCAGAGTCTCGCGACAATGCCACACACAAACAGACAAACACAGACTCCGGAACCACATCAGAGTCCTGTGACAATGCCAGCAACACAAAATGTGAGTCTGAAAACAGTTTATGCAATAGAAGTAAAACCTGAAAGACAAAGGGTGAATACTGATGCTGGCACCGAATTCCCGACCGCGGGAATTCCAGATGGGAGTTTCGCTGAGCGTCCTCAGTCTCCCGGTCCTCCCGAGGCGTCCCTCGAGGCTGTAGCGTTGTGGCTTCTGGGCACGTCTGCCACCCAACGTCTACCGTGCCAGCCCGAAACCGCTTCAGGCCTGAACCAGATACAGAAACAGAAATGCACGTGCACAGAGTCCCTATCCTTTAGGCGCCTTTACTTACCCTGAGAGATGTCCGTTGGAGACGTCTGTGGGCAGCAGAGCCATCTCGGTGGAACCTCCATATGTTACAGTCGAATTAGAGTTGAATTGCTCTTGCCACCCCAAAAACGCTCCAAGAGACCTTCTCTCATGTAATTAACAAAGGGTAAAGTTTATTGATGTTCCGACATGTCGGGGCCCCCGTCCCAGTACAGGCGAGCGGCCTCAAATAGTCTTGGGTTGGGGTTTTTATACACATTGAAACAAAGAAAATCAATCATTGCATAGAGCAGACAGTGGTATAGAGTAAACAATTGATACAAGTTAAGTGATTTTACAACCAGTTGATTTATGAATACAGGGAGTGATACCTAGGAATGCAGCCGAATGGCGATAAGGGACACATGGTGGAGTCAGGGGTCCAGGAGGCAGAGATATATGGTGACTTCTTTTATCTCACTTAGGTGAAACTGAGGTTACGCTCACATTGGGGTAATTTACTGACTAATGGCTATGCAGAGCAAATCTAACAAGGTCAGGAAAGTTCACCAGAGGAGGTTGGGGGGGAAGCGGCTTTTAACTTTTTAACCCTTCAATACCAGGGGATTCCAATTCAATCCCATCAAGGTGGCATGTACCAATGCCATCTCACTAGTCCAAGTGATCAATTTCAGTTCACAATTGATCATAATGAAAGGAATAAGAGTCAAAGGGAGCACATAAACACGTCTAGTACCTGCTAACACTAACCGATAGAATAAATAAAGGGGAGAGTGATCCAACATGGGAAGTGAGATACTCAGCAGACTCATAGAATGGCAGATGTCCTAAATAGCACTCTGGCTTCAGAATCAGCCCTAAAGGCATTCCGATCTGGCTGAAAAGCCCATGAGAGTATTTCAGGCATGGAAAGCCAAGACACTCTGGTAAAAAGATCTCTGTGAGTGAGATCTCAGTGGAAAGAACAGGTCTTCAAAGAAGGAGGTACCTTTCTCTGAAGGGAGGAGAGAACCTCCACTTTGACTATGACCTTGTCTAAACAAGATAAGAGTCGGAGAACTCAAGGAGCTTCCATAGCCTTGGAAATTCATGACTGGAGCATAGGGAGATTACTGATGCCATAGACAGGAGTGTTAATTTGTAAAGTCAACAACAGGAGTCACTGTGCACTTACTCCTCATGTAGGATCTCTGTCCTTAATGTGCTGTACATTGAGGCTTAATGCTATAACGAGTACTCAAACAGTATATTTCACTTTGTGTTTCTATGGGGGTGCAAACTGTTGAAATTTTTACTTAATGCATACTAAACTGATCTTCTGTAAAAAAAAAATTATCAATTCCCAACTTGACTCTCACTGGGATTAAACATGACAATAGGTCTGATCTGATTTCATCATCATTTAAAAAAATCATCTATGATTTTTCACTTTATGTTTCTGTGTGGGAGCAAACTGTTGAAATCCTTACTTAATGTATACTAAGCTGATCTTCGGTATATTAAGATAATCGAAAATGAATCTTGATGTGAATGGAAGGGGAGAGGGAGTGGGAAAGGGGAAGGTTGTGGGTGGGAGGGACGGTATGGGGGGGAAGCCATTGTAATCCATAAGTCATACTTTGGAAATTTATATTCATTAAATAAAAGTTAAAAAAATATTATATTAGGAAACAAAAAGATCCCCATAAGAGACTATCAGAATTATAAGAGAATTCAGCAGCTTCAGGATGCAAAATCAACACAAAACATAATATCATTCATACATGCCAACAACTACCTGAAAAAGGACTTACAAAAACCACCTCACTGGCTGGCGCCACGGCTCACTAGGCTAATCCTTCACCTTGTGGCGCCGGCACACCAGGTTCTAGTCCCAGTTGGGGCACTGGATTCTGTCCCGGTTGCCCCTCTTCCAGGCCAGCTCTCTGCTGTGGCCCGGGAAGGCAGTGGAGGATGGCCCAAGTGCTTGGGCCCTGCACCTGCAGGGTGCAAAAAGAAGCAAGGAGAGCCAGGAGAAGCACCTGGCTCCGGGCTTCAGATCAGCGTGATGGGCCAGCCACAGCGGCCATTGGAGGGTGAACCAACGGTAAAAAGGAAGACCTTTCTTTCTGTCTCTCTCTCTCACTGTCCACTCTGACTGTAAAAAAAAAAAAAACAAAAAACAAAAAACAAAAAACAAAAAACAAAAAACACCTCACTCACAAAAACTACCAAAATAGTGATAAATTTAATAAGGAATGTGAAAGATCTATACAATGAAGATTCTAAAACATTAGTGAAAGAAACGGAAGATATAAAAAAAGAAACAAAAAAAATTCATGTTTCAACTACTGGAGGAATTAATACCCCCAAATGTATATACCATAACCAAAATTTACAGATTCATTGCAATCCCCATCAACACTTTAGGTCTATTCTTCACAGATATAAACAATCCTAAAATTTAGATGGAAATACAAGAGACACTGAATGGCAAAAGTAGTATTAACCAATAATAACAATGACAGAAGCATTACAATATCAGATTCCAAGACACATTACAGGGATATTGTAATCAAAACAGCAAGGCATTGGCATAAAAATAGACATGTAACCCAATAGAACAGAATAGAAACACCAGAAATAACTCTGCACATCTATAACCATTTAATATTGGACAAATTGCTAAAAATTCCTTGAAATGTTACTGGGAAAATTGGATTTCTGCATGCAGAAATTTGAAACTAGACCCATACTTATATTCTATACATAATATTTATTAGAAATGAATCAAGGATCTAACTTTAAGATCTGAAACTATCAAACTACTAAAGGAAAGCATAATAGAAATATTGCAGGACACTGGCTTAGGCAATGACTTTGTATAATGTCTCAGAAGCACAGTTAAGAAAGCTAAAAAGAGAAATGGGATTCTATCAAATTTAAGATGTTTCCGCACTACAAAGCACAGAGTGAAGACAGAAATGACAGAATGGAAGACAATCTTTGAAAACTATGCATTTGATAAAAGATTAATATCCATAGTATATAAGGAGCTCAAGAAACCAACAATGAAATAAAAGAGTTGAGAAATGGGCAAAGGATATCAATGGATTTTATTTATTGCATTTTCTTCAACCATTCATGCATCAATAGACACCTAGGTTAAATCCTTACCTATTGTGAGTTATGTTGGAAATTGGAGCTCAGGTATATCTTTCAGCTGCTTATTTCACCTCAATGAAACATATGACTAGGTGTGGGATAAATGGGTCATAGATAATATCTATTACTAATTTTGTGGAGAACATGCACTCTGATCTGAAAAATGGCTGTACTAACTTTCATTCTCACTAACAACGTAAAAGGGCTCCTTTTTCTTCACATCCTCACAAACTTTTATTTTTTTCTGAGAATAGCTACTTTAACAGGAGTTCTAGTTTGCATACTTCATTCCTGAAGGCATAGAAAACCTAAACAGAATAATAAACAAGATGTAGTTTGAATAAATAACAAAGAACCCATTGTATGGGTTCTATTAAAATTTATTCCTCAAGCCACAGAAAACAAAACAGATCAGTAACCAAGATGCCAATCAAGACAGAACAAAGACCTTCCCAACAAAGAAAAGCCCAATACCAGATGGCTTCACTGCTGAATCCTAACAAACTTTTAAAGAGGAACTAATTCCCTAATCTCAATTCTTCTCAAAGTATTCAAAACAATTAACAGGGAGAAAATCCTCCCAAATTGCTTATAGGAGGACAGCATCACCTTAATTCCAAAAGCCAGAAAAAGATACAACAAAGAATGATAATCACTGACATTTATCCATGATGAACAGAGCAAAAATATTCAACAAAATATCACATAATTGAATCAAACAAAACTTCAGAAATATTGTTCACCTGGAACAAGTGGGATTTATCGCCAGTACACAGAAAAGGTTCAACATATGGATATCAATATAAATGACACATCACATTAACAAACAAGTAGAATAAAACCATATGATTATGTCAACAGATGTAGAAAGTCATTTGATGAAAGACAACATCATCTCATGATAAAAACCCTTATTTCTTACCGCCATCAAGGCAATATATGACAAACACACAGCAAGCCTCATACTGAATGGGGAAAAGCTGGAAGCATTTCCACCAAGATCCAGAACCTGACAAGGATGTCCACTCTCACCATTGCTATTTAATATAGTTCTGAATGTTTTAGCCAGAGGCATAAGGCAAAAAAAAAAAAAAAAAGAAATCAAAGGGAAAGGAGGAAGTCAAATTGTCACTGTTTGCAAGATGGCATAATTCTATATATATATAGAATTATATATATATATTTATAAATATATATATATATATTAAACCAAATGACTCCACCAGGAGACTACTGGAACTCATCACAGAGTTTGACAGTGTTGCAGAATATAAAACCAATGCACAAAATCAATATCCCTTGTATACACAATGCCATGGCTGAGAAAAACTTGTAAGATCATTACTATTCACAGTAGTTCCAACAAACTTAAATACTCTGGAATAAATTTAATCAAATATAGGAAAGATCTCTACAATCAAAATTACAAATCAATAAAGAAAGAAATAGAAGATGCCACAAAAATGGAACACTCTTCCATGCTCATGGATTGGAATAATTAATATCAAATGTCCATTATATCCATTGCAACTTACAAGCTCAGTACAATGTCATTCTTCTCATATGTAGAAGAATGATGCTAAAATTCATATTTAAACAACAGAGACCTGGATAGCCTAAACAACTAAAACAAGACTGGTGGCATCAAAATACCAGATTTCAATACAGAATATACAGGGTAGTTATAACCAAAACAGCCTGGTACTAGAACAAAAATAGAAATGTTGACAAATGAAAAAGAATCAAAATACAAGAAACTAACCCACACATCTACAACCAACTAATCTTTCACAAATGAGCTAAAATTAGCCCCTGGAGAAAAGACAGTCTCTTCACCAAATGGTGCTGAAAACATTAGATCTACACATATAGAAGTGTGAAACAAGACCCTACCTTACACCTTATACAAAAATTAACTCAAAATGGACCAAAGACCTAAATCTAGGACCTGATACCACCACATTACTAGAGGAAAATATTGGTGAAACTCTTCAATGCATTGGCATAAGCAAAAACTTCATGAAAAAAGCCTCAGAAGCACAGTCAGTAAAAGCAAAAATATAGAAAAATGAGATTATGTTAAGCTAGGAAGTTTCTGCACTGCAAAGGAAACACTCAAAAACATGAAAGACAACTGACAGAATGGGAAAAATTTTTTGAAATTATGCAATAAAAGACCAATATCCAGAATTTAGTAAGAACCCAAGAAACTCAACAACAAAACAAAAAATCCAGATAAGAAATGGCCAAAGGACATAAACAGTTACTTTTCCAAGGACGAAATGGCCAATGATGAAAAAATGCTCATGATCACTAGCCAAATAAAAACCACAATGAAAGGGTAGCACTGTAACATAGTGTGTAAAGCCACTGCCTGCAAAGTGAGCATCCCTATGGTAACTCTGCCTTTCAAATACATTTTAAAAAGTCTTTAATTTTTTTAAATTTTGAAGAACAAAGTGTTTTTATTTGAAAAAAGCTAATATTGTAATTGAAACATATCCTGAGGAATTCACAAAAAAAATTTACAATGCAGCAGAATATAGGATAAAGATACAAATATCAATTACATTTCTGTATAGTAGCAATGAACATTATGAAAATATAATTAACATTCAAGATAGCATCAAAGTGAAAATACCACTAAGAAATTTAAGAATAAAAACACTGAATTTTGTAATGGAAAAATAAAAAATATAGGAACATATCATTTTTAAAATCAGTTACTTCAATAAGACATTTAATAATGCAAAAAGATATGATTACTATTAGTCATTGGGTAAATGCAAACAAAACCTAAAGATATCACTTAATATTCAGTAGGATGATTCTGATTCAGCCATAGATAAATGCTGACTGAGACAGATGGACAACATGGAACCCTCATACACTTTCAGTAAAATAGTGCAACCATTGTGAAAAATAATTTGCAGTTTCTTAGCAAGTTCTAATAATAATAATAAATAGGATTATTTCTTAACTCAGCAGTTTCTCTCCTGTATGCCAAAAGATAAAAAATCCACTTGCTCACGTCTGCTCACTGCAGCAATATTTATGAAAGCCAAATGTGAAATCAACTCAAATACTGAATGTAAGAATAACAGTGTGTAATATATCTTTTATAATGGTACACCATTTGGCAATAAAAATTAATTAACAAATTACCGACTACAAAAGTAAAAACTCAAGAGAAGAAATTAGAAGCAAAACCCCACATACTGCAACATTGTACAATTTCAATTATAGGATATGTCCATAAAAGGCCAATCTCTGGAGATAGATTTTAGATTAGTGCCTGTCTGGGGCTGATGGTAAATGAAACTTTACTGTAAGTAATATGAAGAATTGCGGGATAAATGAAAACATGTTAATATTATAATATGGTTATGATTATGTATATTGCCAGTACAGTACAAAGCAAAGGACATTCACCTAAATCAAGGGACAGTTAGGACTGAGCAGATAAACTCTTAAGTTTGGGCTTCACAGAAGAAACTGAATACCAACAAATATGGGAGAGTTTCACCTATTTTGTGGAACATGAAATTAATATACTCACTTTGGTTCAAAACTACTTAAAACCATAAATATGAGGAGCCTTACAATTCATAGTCAATGTTTAGAATGAAATAATATGCATGTTTCAAGGAATTTTTCACCAAAATTAATCTGCTATTTAGTTCATTATTTCTTGTTTGATATTGTCCTAATTCAAATTAATACCATACACACTTAGAGAACCACTTCCTTTTGCTTATGCGAAACAATTCAAAAGATTATTAATTACAAATTTAAGCTAAAATACTGCCTCCTAATTGCTCCACTTTTCCTGGGAAAATACCAATTCAGTTATTTTCAGATTATCTTTGTCTTAATAAAATATTTCCAAAGATACTAATAGTAGTTATGACACTAATTTAAATATTTTGACATCCCTTAATATTATACACCCAGTAAGATGCTGTTCTGGGTTCATATTTTGTTGACAATAATTATACATATCTACAGGTAACAGTGTGAAATTTTAATCACATATACAATGTGTAATGATCAAATCAAGATACATTTTCCCTTCTATGACATTACACCTCATAATCAGAGCCTTGGAATATCTTCCTTCTATTTGCTCATAAAATAATGAATGTATTACTGTAAACTATGGTCACCCCACTATTCTATGTAATACGAAGACCTTAATCCTATAATCTAACTCTGATTTGGTACCAAGCACTCCAAGTAGTTTTTACAAGCTTCTTAATTAATTAGTTTGAAAGAAAAAAAAGACAAACACACATACACACAGACAGGGAAAGAGAATATTCCCTTCCACTGAGAATATTCCCATCACAAATGCCTAAAACAGCTTTGGATATATCGTACCTCAACAATGATTCAGATATGACATCAAATGCACAGGTGACAAAAGGAAGTAAGACTGCAAAAAACTAAAAGACAAAAAAAAAATCTGTGTACTAAAAGGAAAACTAAACAGAGAAAACAAAGAAGGGGAGAAAAAGTTGGCAAACATAGTATGATTAAGGGAGTAATACGAAGAAATACACTCATAACTATAAATAAAATTGGACAAAGAATCAGATAGTTTTTCCAATCAAGATATGAAAGCACCCAACAGGTATTTTAAAAGGGGCCGCACTGCTAACCAATACCATAATATTATCACCTCACATATGTAGAAATGGCTATTATCAAAAACTAAAAATATAACAAGTACTGAATCAGATCTTTAGAAAAAATAACACATAAATTGTCTGAGGGAATGTAAATTGGTAAATTCACTATGAAAAACACTATGGGGCCGGCGCTGCAGCTCAACAGGCTAATCCTCCACCTAGCGGTGCCGGCACACCAGGTTCTAGTCCCGGTCGGGGCGCTGGATTCTGTCCCGGTTGCCCCTCTTCCAGGCCAGCTCTCTGCTGTGGCCCGGGAGTGCAGTGGAGGATGGCCCAGGTGCTTGGGCCCTGCACCCCATGGGAGACCAGGAGAAGCACCTGGCTCCTGCCTTCAGATCAGCGTGGTGTGCTGGCTGCAGTGTGCCGGCTGCGGCGGCCATTGGAAGGTGAACCAACGGCAAAGGAGGACCTTTCTCTCTGTCTCTCTCTCTCTCTCTCACTGTCCACTCTGTCTGTCAAAAAAAAAAAAAAAAAGAAAGAAAGAAAGAAAAAAAAAGAAAAGAAAAACACTATGGAAGTATCCCAAATAAAATTAAAAACGGAACACATGACAAAGTAATCCCACTACTGGATGTGTATCCAAAGGAAATAAAATCACTATCTCAAAGGTACACTGGCACATCCATGTTCATATGAGCATTATTCACAAGAACAAGAAATGGAAATAACATGGTCAATAGATGAATAGAGAAAAACATGATACACATGCACACAATCGAATCACATCCAACAATAAAAGAGAAATTCTAGCATTTTATCACAACATGGATCCAAATAAATTAATGTGCACATCAGGCTGCATGAAGTATGACACAGAAAGATAAATACCACATAATCTCCTGAATTTGTGGAATTGGAGAAAATCAAACTTAATCACAGAACAGAATAGTGGTTTCTAGGGGCTGAGAGTGGAGGAAGTGTGAAGATGTTAGGAGATAAATTAACTCCTTGAGACCTAATATGCAGCACAGAAATAATATCAATACACTATTCAATACTCACAACTTGTTAAGATCTTAAGTATTATTTTAAAGACTATGCAAGGTGATATGGATATGTTAGTTTGTCTTAATCATCTCATAATACATATGTAAAAGGGGATTCCAAAAATTTAGTGAAAAACTAGATTAAATGATAAAGTGAATTTCCCATGGACTTAAAAACACCTCAAATAACATTGCAGGCCTTGAATATACACAAATTCTGTCAATTTTATCCCAATAACCTTGAAAAATCACCCTATATCAAAATAAAAATTAAAACTTAGAAATCTAGGCTTATATTTTTGGGGTTGGGAAGGTTGTCATGGAACAGAAATAGTTTTTAAAACACCCATAAATGTAACGAGCTAAACTTTCTATTTGAAAGGTCAAAGACAGCCAACAGCCTATCAAGGGAATGTGTAAGGGCAAAGATGACACCTGAGTACAAATTACAGTGTGCTCCTGTCCCCCTAAAACCTGAACCAAAACACTGAGTGAAATAAAACTACTTTGTTTTTAACTTACTGTCTATGACACTGTTATTTTCAACAGAAAATTAGGTCAGACCTCCAGAATGGGCTATGCTGACAGATCAAGGTCCGTGAATTAAGACCTGCTTCTGACATATTCAGAAAACTTGTGAATTCATGTCACCCCTGGAGTAAAAAAGCAACTGAGGACCCCTTAAACAACAGCTCTTCACTGCATGAACCCTCCACACACAGCCCACGTTCCCCATAATGACCACCCGTCCCCACTGCATAAATGGGGAAGGCAGGGGAATGCTGCCAGCAGCTGCCCAGAGATGGCCCCTAGGCTGTGAGCAAGAAACGGACAGATCACCTGAAGTCCCCACACTGCAGACCAGAGAGGGCCAAGGGAAGTGTCATTCCAGCAGCGAGATGGGGCCTACGGACTAGAGTTGACCTCTGTGAAGCCGGCAACCTGTCAGCCTTTTCTGACAACTTCCACGAAGTCTGCCTTTCCCTCTCCTCAAGCCCCGCCCCTCACACTCACCATTTCCAGTGTCCGAGGTGGGTGGCGTCCTTCAATGGAAGATGGTCAGAAAACAGCGGACAGAGAGCAGCAAACGCTGACTGCCTTTAGAGATTCCCAACAACAGAGCCCACTCCTAGAACCTCCCTCCACCTCAGAACTGGAAGACTACTGTGGCATCAAGATCCTGCGGGATTACGTAGCATTTACGCCACCGCATCTGACTGAACAGCTTGCATTGCCGTGAGTGTGCACAACGTCTAAAAGACGCAGCCAATCAGAATCCTCCATAGCGCTGACACACGAGTTCAGGTCGTGCCAGATGGAAAAAATAAGAGGAGTCAGGTTCATTTCCAACACTGCGTCCTCTTTGGCTCCAGCCTCCCTGTAGTGGGAGGGAGTTTCTCCTCCCTGGTCCTGCAAACTGCTGGACTCCCTCCCACCTCTTTCTGGAAAAGATCCTATTGGGTGTTGCAGGAACCTCCTTCAGGTCAGTTACAATTTAATGGCTGTTTATTGGCTCAGAGCCATTCTTATTCATATATGGAACACATTTTTATGTTGAGTCCTCTGTGTTCTTTTTTATTATGAATTTAAAGAATGTATAAAGATATCTCATAATTTAATCCTTTTTTCCCATTTCTCTTGCAAATTTTTTTCTAGTCTGACTACTGTGCTTTAATATTTTCTTTGTTTCTTGCTTGTACTTAGTGATTAAGACTATGAATATATATATATATGTATATGATTGGTATTTATAGTAATGTCTTTTACCAGTTGTATTTGTTTTTATAGATTACCTCTGTATATAATCATCCAATATATTCATATTTTATGACTTAGAAATTGATCTTTATAATTTATAATTTCTTTTTGCTCCTTTATACCCCTTACTACCCCTGCAATAGAAAGATTATACAATCTAGCAGTCCCATTCCTGGGTATGTATATCTAAAGAAAATTAATTTGGTATACCATCTTTATATTTGAGAAATGGAAAAAAAAAACTAAGTGTCTACAAAATGATGAATGGAAAAAGAAAATGTGAATGCACACAAAGGAAAGCTATTTGATGGAAATGGAAGACACGTTTATCATTTACAACAATATGGATGGATGTGAGACTCCTTATCATATAAAAAATATGCCAAACCCAAAAAGACATGAGCGACATAGTCTCAGTCATATGTGGACTCTAACAAAGTGCTTCTCATAGATGCTAAGAGTATGATGGTGGCTAACAGAAACAGGGAAGAGTAGGAATGAGAAATTGTTTGGGAAAAGTTGTTTAACAGGTACTAGGTGGGCCAGCACTATAGGGTAGCAGGTAAAGCCACCAGTTGCAGCACCAGCATCCCATATGAGTGTAGGTTCATGTCCTGCATGCTCCACATGCTAATGTGCCTGGGAAAGCAGCAGAAGATGACCCAAGTGTTTGAGCCCCTCTTCCCACTTGGGATACCTAAAGGAAGCTCCAACCCCCTGCTGTTGCTGCCATGTGGGGAGTGAACCAGGAAATGGAAGACCTCTCTCTCTTTCTCTCCCTCTATATCTGTAACTTTGCCTTTCAAATAAATAAATACATCTTAAGAAACAGCTATATGTAAGAGGAAGAAGTTCTGGTGTTCCCTTGAATGATAGAGTAGGGTGACTATGGTGATGATAATGTACCATCTATTTTTTCTTAAAAAATAGAGTCTACATGTTTTGCTCATAAGAAATCACAAATATTTGAAGAGATTGATACTTTAGGAAAAAACATGGTGCAATATAAATATGTATAGTTGTTTTAAGTTAGTAACTTTTTTTATTATTATTTGACAGGTAGAGTTATAGACAGAGAGAGAGAGAAAGGTCTTCCTTTTGTTAGTTTACTCCCCAAATGGCCACTATGGCTGGTGCTGCACTGATCCAAAACCAGGAGCCAGGTGCTTCTGCTTGGTCTCCCATGCAGGTGCAGGAGCCCAAGGAATTGGGCCATCCTCCACTGCCCTCCCGGGCCACTGCAGAGAGCTGGACTGGAAGAGGAGCAACCAGGACTGGAACCTGGTGCCCAAATGGGATGCCAACACTGCAGGCGGAGGATTAACCAAGTGAGCCATGGTGCCGGCTTCCTAAGTTAGTAACATTTAAATACATTTAAATTTGATGCAATTTGTGTTACATAAGAGAATAGTACATAAGAAAACAAATATATATATATGTGTATACTCTTGT
Organism: Oryctolagus cuniculus; assembly: GCF_051225735.1. Lineage (NCBI taxonomy): Eukaryota > Metazoa > Chordata > Mammalia > Lagomorpha > Leporidae > Oryctolagus > Oryctolagus cuniculus. Next base: position 19,922,678 of record NC_142885.1, on the reverse strand, counting down.
AAACATTCATGTATTTATATATCAACATATAAACACATGTATATAAGCATACATATAAATTTAATATCCAAAGTTTGGAAATACTTATATAATTTCAATTGCATTTCTGCATCTGGAGAAATGACTCATATTCATAATTCCCTTATTCCACTCTCCAGTCTGTTATTCCCTTTGTCTTCAGAAAGCTCCTATCATACTTATGGCTGTTTCCCTGATGAAATATTCCAGACTTTTCAGAGCTGAATACTTTTGGACAGAAGACTTCCAAATGCCCATAGCAACTGCAGTCCCATGGAAGACCCATCTCCAAGATGTTTTGTAGTCAAGTAGAGGTCAGGAATGATGTTGTATAGGCTAGCCACCCAAAGTGAACCAATACCACCAGTGTCCCCAATGACCAGGCCAACCATATAAAAAGATATTCAAAATCATCTTAAGACATAAGATTGGAAATTCAGTATGGTAAAATCAGGTCCAGGAAGGAGGTTCATAGGAACAATCATCCATATCAAAAGAAAGTTTAATATAAGAATTATGAAGAACTAGGGTTGTACTTCTTATAGAGCTTCTAGGGTTGTACTTCTTATAGAGCTTCTGAAAATATTCAACGTAAAGGAAGCTATATATATATATATATATATATATATATGTCAACATCTAAAAGAACATATTGGAAATTCAATAAATGTAAGGAATGAATTTGAGAGACTAATTTTCCATTATTAATGTCAATAATTTTTATGGTAGAGGAAAGGAAAAAATATAAGACAAAATTCATGAAGAGAAAGATGAAGAAATATGTAAATGCTAAAAAATATACATGAGTTGTAATAAATAAATACCAGTGTAAACTAACAGAGCAGCATTAGTATTAAAGTGTATCATTCTTGAGCTTATAATTTAATAAATGTGTAAAATATGTCATTACTGTATTTTCTTTTTAATAACCAAATCAATGAATATAATAATTCAATAGAGGATCATAGCTTGAAATAATGTAAACAAACAAACCAAAAGTACAGAAAGAAAATAGGAGAGAACTGTAATTCATCAAAAAATAGGGAACAAAAGTAACTCAAATAAAACAAGGTATACAAAGAAATAAGCTTATAATCCTGAATATATTAAGTTATACATTAAGATTAAGTGATCCTCATGATGGTGCAATGTTTTAAGCTAGCGCTTGGGACACCTGTATCCATATACCATATATCCTTGTGCCTGATTTCAGTCCTAGGGATGCCATTTCTCTGATGGTTTCCTGCAAATGGACATGAAAGGCAACAGAGAGTAGCTCATATTTTTGGGTTCCTCCCTACCTACTCAGATTTGAATGGAGTTTCTGGCTCCTGGCTTCAGCCTCACACAGCCATAGTTGTTACAGGCATTTCAGGGGGTGAAACAGCATCTAAAATATATATCTGCTTCTGTCTCTACTTTCTTGTTATTATGCCTTTAAGTAAGTAAATCCTTAAAAAACAAACAAGGGATCTTCAGATATAATGAAAACCAAATATAGATATACGAATTCTACATGACATGTAACAAAAGTCACATTATAAAAAATTAAATTTATATTTTTAAGGTATACAGATTTCATGTGCTTCATATATATAGATTTAGGAATACAGTGATAATTCACACTATCCTCCCTCCTGACCATGCTCCAACACTTACTCCTCCCTCTCATATTCCCACTCTCAATTTCTGCAAAAATCTATTTTCAGTTTACTTTTTACTCATAAGATTAACCCTACACTGAATTCAACAAATAGAATGAAGAAAGAAAATATTGTTCCTCACCGGTAGAGACAATGGTTGTAAACAATCTAATAGAGAACTTAAAATCCAATGTCTTGGAGTGAAATGGACATTTTGAGTTCTGATGATTGTTTAAATGTACATTTTCTCTGCTATGATTCATTTGTTGAAAATATGTTAACAAAATGTGTGCTATAATTATGTTACATGAAAATTGTTACAAAAATACACCTATACCTATTTCTTCTATAATCAGACAAAAATTCTGAGACAAAATATGATAGTAATTGGGGCCAGTGCTGTGGCATAGCAAGTAAAGCTGCAGCCTGCAGTGCCAGCTTCCCAAATGGGTGCCGATTCAATTCCCATCTGCCCAACTTTTGACCCAACTCTATGCTATAGCCTGGGAAAGCAGTAAAAGATGGCCCAAGTCCTTGGGCCCCTGCACCCACATAGGAGATGGGGAAGAAGCACTTGGCTCCTGGCTTTGGATCCGTGCAGCTCTGGTCATTGCAGCCAATTGGGGAGTGAATCAGTGGATGGAAGACCTCTCTCTCTCTCTCTCTCTCTCTCTCTCTGCCTCTGTGTAACTCTGCCTTTCAAATAAATAAATATTTCAAAAACCACAATGAACCTTTAAAATGATAGTCATTAAATTGCATTGATTTAATTTAATTTCAATCTACACTACGAAGAAAGGAGACATACTTTAATCCCATCAACAGTTATATTTACTGGTTTGTGTGTTAGTCAATATTTCTTATGTATAGTTATTACTTTTTGCTTTTTGTTTTTGTTTTTTACTAAACAAATATATACCTATAGTGTTCAGATTCTTTTTAAAAAATAAAGTAAAAATTATTGAAAATTTATTATTTAGATACTATCACAGATAAATTTTTGAATTCTTGAGCAACCTCAATTTTAAACAAGAATAAAGGCAAATTTCTTGGAAAATTAATCCTTTAGTTACCTATACCAAAAAATTAACTACTGAATTTTTTAGCAAACTCATATATGTAAAAGGATAACAAATACACTATTTTAAGTAAAAAAATATGGTATATCCTCTGCTGAAGAATAGTGTAGTAATACTATATTAACAGTGGTAAAATAAGCATAATATATTTGTGATTAGAAAATGACTGTAGGCCGGCGCCGCAGCTCACTAGGCTAATCCTCCACCTAGCGGCGCCGGCACACCGGGTTCTAGTCCCGGTTGGGGCGCCGGATTCTGTCCCGGTTGCCCCTCTTCCAGGCCAGCCCTCTGCTGTGGCCAGGGAGTGCAGTGGAGGATGGCCCAGGTGCTTGGGCCCTGCACCCCATGGGAGACCAGGAAAAGCACCTGGCTCCTGGCTCCTGGATCGGATCAGCGCGGTGCGCCGGCCGCAGCGCGCCGGCCGTGGCGGCCATTGGATGTGAACCAACGGCAAAGGAAGACCGTTCTCTCTGTCTCTCTCTCTCTCTCACTGTCCACTCTGCCTGTCAAAACAAAAAAAAAAAGAAAATGACTGTAAATAATTATATCAACCTATTATATGCAAACATGAATATCAGTATTTTATAAAATAACAGTAAATTCACTTAAGTATAAATATTTATTTATCTTGGAAATGCTTCATCTTTTAATTGAGGTTTTTTTTTTTGACAGGCAGAGTGGACAGTGAGAGAGAGAGACAGAGAGAAAGGTCTTCACCTTTGTTTCACCCCCAATGGCTGCAGCCAGCATGCTGTGGCTGGTGCACTGTGCTGATCCAAAGCCAGTAGCCAGGTATTTCTCTTGGTCTCCCATGGGGTGCAGGGCCCAAGCACTTGGGCCATCCTCCACTGTACTCCCAGGCCACAGCAGAGAGCTGGGCAGGAGGAGGAGCAACCAGGACAGAATCTGGTGCCCCAACTGGGACTAGAATCCGGGGTTCTGGTGCTACAGGTGGAGGATTAGCCTATTGAGCCATGGCACCAGCCTTTTAATTGAGTCTTTAATATATACTTGCTTGAGAGGGATAGAAGAAGAGAGAGTGAGTTTGAGAGTGAGAAAAAGAAAACTCCTATCTGCTAGTTCATTTCAAAAATGCCTGCATTTCGGTCCTCAACTGATGCTGAAACTAGGAAGCAAGAACTCAATCCACATACCCCATTTGGGAAACAGGAACTGAACTACCTGGTTCATCACTACTGCACCCAGTTACCTGCATTAGCAGGAATCTGTAATTCAGAGCACAAACAGGTACACCCCAGTATGGGATGTGGTTGTCTTAACAGTTAAGACTAATTCCAACCTAATTGAATATTTTAAGAAAAATCAGCAATTTACATGAAAGATATAGGTGATGTCTCAGTCTGTGGTTTACTGCCCCAGAGCCAGCCAGCAGGGATCTGGGAACTCAATTCAGTTCGCATACAATAAGTATCAAGAACTCAATTATTTGAACCATCAACACTGCCTCCCCAGATCTAAATTAGTGAGAACCTGGAGTCAGAAGGCAGTTATCCAACCCAGGTACTCGAATATGATTCAAGGTTTCATAACTGCCAGGCCAAATGTCCACCCCTATCCTTCTCTCTCTCATAAGTCCTGGCAATGTTTTCCCTTTGCCTGAAATGCTCTCCTATATCCAACTTCATGACTTACATGTAGAATGTTCTATCTTCTGTGTGCTCCAGGTTTCATTATTTTATACACTCTTAATGTTATATGACTAATGAGGAGAAAGCCTCTACCTAATATACTTGTTATGGGAAGAGGTCAACTTTGGAATAGTTAAAGACAGGATTCAAGATTCAACAGTGCAGACTTATGTCCCAACTCTGTTGATTACTAGCATGCAACATGCTTTAACTTACAAGCCTGGGATGACCTGAAGGCCTAGCTAGCAGATCTAACTAGCACAGCTTCTGTAAGGATCAAGTGATTAATGCATTAATCAAAATACAAATAGCAATAGATCAAACATAACTTTGCAGTAGCGAAGTTAAATACATATAATGATAATGAGTGATTTATCATTGTGGCAATATTTATAATTAAACTTTATGTACCTTGCTTTATATGAATTAAAACAGTGTCAAATGAATCATCATGGCAAAATCTGCAATACTGCTGATAACTAATGTACTTAAAGAAAGTAAATTGTTCATTTTGTCCTGAAAGTAACTAAATACTCTTGGTCCATTGAAGCCTATATACTAAAATTATATAATGAATTCGAATTGGTAACAATGGGACTGATTTTGACTTTTTTTCAAAATTAATTCATGGATTTTGGAATCCTTTGCCATGCTTTTCATCTCACTATTTATCCTTCACATTTTCAGAAAAAATATACATATAATTGAAAAGATTTTTTCAACTTTTATTTAATAAATATAAATTTCCAAGGTACAACTTTTGGATTATAATGGCTTTCCCCCATCATCTGCCTCCCACCCACAACCATCCCATCTCCCACTCCCTCTCCCATTCCATTCACATCAAGATTCATTTTCAATTATCTTTATATACAGAAGATCAAACTTAGTATATACTAAGTAAAGATTTCAACAGACTGCACCCACACAGACACACAAAGTTTAAATTACTGTTTGATTAGTAGTTTTACCATTAATTCACATAGTACAACACATTAAGGACAGAGATCCTACATGGGGAGCAGGTGCACAGTGACTCCTATTGTTGATTCAACAATTGACCCTCTTATTTATGACATCAGTATTCACCAGAGGCTCTTGTCATGAGCTGCCAAGGCTATGGAAACCTCTTGAGTTTGCAAACTCTGATCTTATTTAGACAAGGGCATAGTCAAAAGTGGAAGTTCTCCCTTCAGTGAAAGGTACCTCATTCTTTGATGGCCCATTCTTGGAAAGATTTTTTAATGAGGGAAGTACAACATTGATCTTGTGTCTATCTTTGGTTGAAAGTAAAGCTTGCTTACACTGTTGATGGTGAAAAGTCATTTGCAATCTTTACAACTTTCCTCTTCAATCTGACCTTTGCAGCACACCAAAAATGGAATGTTTGCACACCATGCTTAAATTCCATTTTACAATATGGTGTGTCATTCTTTCTCAGCATAGCATAGTCGTTTTAGGCAATTGTAAGCTTGACACCTGATTTCACTTAAACAGCTCCTTCCCAGAGCATAATTAGTAGTGCATTTTTTACAAAGGCACATCCACATGGCACAGATGGCATTCTTCATACCAGACAAGCAATGATGGAGTTGGAAACCAACCAGATCATCGGCAAAAATTGTGAGAATTTCCTCCTGTGGAAGGAAAATGTTCCTTCTCTTCCAAATTGCATATGAACATATGCTAAAACCTGTTCTTCACTTTTCTATTTCGTCTCTTCTTAGTGCATTATTACTGCAATTTGTGCTCATAACCACATTTTTGCTTAAATTTAGTGATGCCTATAACACTGCCCATTTAAAATGTTGTAGCACTCCATTTTTCAACTATATTAACAGGGATTTAAAATAATTTCCTTGGATGATCTCACACCTTTTCATTCATGTATTTATTCAAAAATGTTTACTGATCACTGCAAACTCCCAAGTACAGTCAATGGTTGCACTAGGGCACTTCAAAAGGTTCATAGAAAAAGCAATTAAGAAGTGACTGCTTTGGAGAAAAAAAAAAGTTGAAATCCATGCAGTTTGTTCATTGCATACATTCTCCATGAACTTGTTGGAGATCCTTCTACATATGGCTTTCAAAACTTTTGTGTAGAAAAGATGTGTGACCAGGGTGTAACCATTTGATAGCATCTTGAAGCCCAGGTAAACATCTGGAGATTATTCTACACTATTGGGATTTCTTGGCAAAGGAAGGGCCACGAAATGCTCTGTCTTGGCCAACAGGTGAACAAGTGTGTAATTTTTTTTGACAGGCAGAGTGGACAGTGAGAGAGAGAGAGACAGAGAAAGGTCTTCCTTTTCCATTGGTTCACTCCCCAATGGCCACTGCGGCCAGTGTGCTGTGACCGGCGCACTGTACTGATCTGAAGCCAAGAACCAGGTGCTTCTCCTGGTCTCCTAGGTGGGTGTAGGGCCCAATCACTTGGGCCATCCTCCACTGTACTGCTGGGCCACAGCAGGGAGCTGGACAGGAAGAGGAGCAACCGGGACAGAATCCGGCACCCCAACCAGGACTAGAACCAGGTGTGCCCATGCGGCAGGTGGAGGATTAGCCTATTGGGCCATGGCACAGGCCCAAATGTGTAAATTTTAAATTTGCTAAAGTCACCACAAGCTACTTAATAATGTGAAGGATTGACTACACACAGCAAGAGAGGCCTGGAGAGCAGGAGGAACAGCTGGCCTCTCTGGTTTTCCCTAAAGGTTGCTCCAGGGACACAGGGTTCCTGTGTCCTCCTGCCCAAGTATCCCCATAGAAACTCCAGTTCTGGTCCATACAGATTTATTTGTACTTTGCTTTTTAAACTGAAGACAAGCTTTCTCTTTTATTTAAAGTTTTCCATGTTTATTTGAAAGGTTGAGCTTTAGACAGAATGGGATGGGGTCAATGGGGAGAAACAAGGAGATCTTCTATATGCTGGTTTACTCCCCAAATGGCCACAAAATCGAGGGCATGGCCAGGCCAAGGCCAGGAGCCAGGAACTCATCTTGGTCTCCCACTTGGTTGGTAAGGTCCATTGTACTTAGATCCATGCCCTGCTGCCCTCCCAGGCACATTGGCAGGAAGATGGATCCAAAGCAGAGCAGCCAGGACTCCAGCAGGCAGTCTTCCATGGGTTGCTAGCATGCAAGTGACAGCTTAACACACTGCATTATGATGGCAGCTCCAGAAGACCTTCCTTTAATTTTGAACATCTTCATTAAAAATTATCTTGGACAAGGGTGAGCATTTAGCCTAGCACTTAATACCCCAGTTAAGGTGTGTCTTAATTCAGTTCAATTCATATTCAATTTCTGGCTGTGGATCCAGATTCCAGCTCCCTGCCAGTTTGCACCCTGGAAGTCAGCAGGTAATAGCCCAAGCTCTTGGGACCTTGTCAACCGTATGGGAGACCAAGACTGAGTTCTGACTCCTGCCTTCAGCCTGGCCCAACTCTGAGTGTTGAGGAATTTGGAGAGTACACCAGGAGATGGTTAATTTCTCCCTCCCTCTCTCTGTCTTCTCTCAAAAAAAAAAATTGAGAGTACTTAAGTCATTATTAAATTATTTTATACAATTATATTATTGGTTAGAAAGATTAATACAGACAACTAAAATTGCTTAAAATTATTTATAAGAGACAATGTATTATCTAATAACATTTCACATAATAGGATAATAAACATGTGTTCATGTACTACTGTAAATAACTGAAGCATAGTTACTTTTCAAATAAATCATGTTTTTATAAAAAAGATAATCATTTAGGTCTTTTTTTTTGCCAGAGTGTCTTGGCTTTCCATGCCTAAAATCCTCTCATGGCCTCTTTAGCCAGATACGAATGCCTTAAGGACTGATTCTGAGGCCAGAGTGCTGTTTAGGACATATGCCCTTCTATGAGTCTGCTGTGTATCTCGCTTCCCATGTTGGATCGTTTTCTCCCTTTTTTATCCTATCAGTTAGTATTAGCAGACAGTAGTCTTATTTATGTGATCCCTTTGACCAAAAAAAAAAAAAAAAAGAAAGAAAAAAGAAAAAGGACCTAAATGAAAGATCTCTGTGAGTGAGATCCCAGTAGAAAGAATGGGCCATCAAAGAAGGAGGTACCTTTCTCTGAAGGGAGGAGAGAACTTCCACTTTGACTATGACCTTGTCTAAATAAGATCAAAGTCGGCGAACTCAAAAGGCTTCCATAGCCCTGGAAACTCATGACTAGAGCCTAGGGAGATTACTGACGCCATAAACAAGAGTGTCAAATTGTTAAGTCAACAACAGGAGTCACTGTGTACTTACTCCTTGTGTAGGATCTCTGTCCTTAATGTGTTGTTCAATGCAAATTAATGCTATTTCTAGTATTGAAAGAGTATTTTACACTTTATGTTCTGTGTGGATGCAAACTGATGAAATCTTTACTTAATATATACTAAATCAATCTTCTGTATATAAAGATAATTGAAAATGAATCTTGATGTGAATGGAATGGGAGAGGGAGCAGGAGATGGGAGGGGTGGGGTTGGGGGGGGAAGTTATGGGGGGAAAAAGCCATTGTAATCCATAAACTGTACTTTGGAAATTTATATTTACTAAATAAAAAAAAATCAGCATTTTTGTGGACTTTTCAATGACCTGTTATCCATCTAAACAAAAATGCAACTAAGTACTTTCCTAGTTTTTTGTCAAAGTAGAAAGTTGATCATTTTTAACATTATAATTTTACAAATGTGTAATATATAACAAGTAAATAGTAAATATATGTGATATTTTAAAATTTCTTATCTAAGAAATCTGAACATTCCAACTGAAAAAAAAAATTTAAGGATATGATCAATGATGTTTAAAATACAATTATCGGCCTTCAGTGTGGCTCAGTAGGCTAATCCTCCACCTGCGGCACTGGTACTCTGGGTTCTAGTCCCGGTTGGGGCACTGGATTCTGTTCTGGTTGCTCCTCTTCCAGTCCAACTTTCTGCTGTGGCCCGGGAAGGCAGTGGAGGATGGCCCAAGTGCTTGGGCCCTGCACCTGCATGGGAGACCAGGAGAAGCACCTGGCTCCTGGCTTTGGATCAGTGCAGCACGCTGGCCATAGCGGCCAATAGGGGGTGAACCAACAGAAAAAAAAGAAGACCTTTCTCTCTGTCTCTCTCACTGTCCACTCTGCCTGTCAAAATAAATAAATAAAAAAATTTTTTTAAAAAATTTAAAATACAATTATCAAAGGTCAGCACTGTGGCTTAGTGGGTTGAGCTGCTGCCTGAAGAATGGGCCTTCATGGAACTGTAGTTCATGACTGTAAAATGTTTAGCACTGGGGGCAGCTTTGTGGAGTAGCTGGTTAAGCCTCCACTTGAGACGCTGTTGGAGACCCTGCTGCTGCATTTCCCATCCAGCTCCCTGCTAATGCACCTGGGAAAGCAGCAGAGGATGGCCAAGTGCTTGGGCCCCTGCTTCCATGTGGAGACTCAGAAGAATACCCTGGCTCCTGGCTTCGTCATGGCCCTGGCTGTTGCCACCATTTGGGAAGTGAACCAATGAATGGAAGATCTCTTCTCTCTGTAACTCTGCCTTTCAAATACAATAAATAAATCTTCGTGGCTGGTGCCATGGCTCACTAGGCTAATCCTCCGCCTGCAGCGCAGGCACCCTGGGTTCTAGCTTCTGTCGGGGCACCAAAATCTGTCCCAGTTGCTCCTCTTCCAGTCCAGCTCTCTGTTGTGGCCCAGGAAGGCAGTGGAGGACGGCCCAAGTGCTTGGGCCCTGCATCCACATTGGAGACCAGGAGAAAGAACCTGGCCCCTGACTTCGAATCGGCTCAGCGTGCCGGCCATGGCAGCCATTTTGGGGTTGAACCAATGGAAGGAAGACCTTTCTCTCTGTCTCTCTCTCTCACTAACTCTGCCTGTCAAAAAAAAAATAAATAAATCTATGAGTGTGTGTGTGTATATATATACACACACACATATATGCATATTATTATATTATATATATTATATATGTTATGTAATACATATAACATATAACATAATTTTATAATTTATAACATATAATTATATATTAGAATATATAACATTATACTAGATATTATATATCATAAATATAATATAATATACAATAATAACTATGTATAATATATAATTATCAGCAAACTCAGTAAGATGTTTAATTTATTTAGAAATTGAATAAATACAAATTTAAGTATGTTTTTTTCATCAGATTCAAAACAACTATTGCAACTGTTGACATTTTGACATATATGAGGCAATGGCCATTGAATAGAATGTGAATTTGCAAAAGAAATCGGTGATGTGTACCAAAAGTCTTAGCAATAAAGATTATGTTTATTGTATACTTTTGTCCCAAATAAGCACTTCCTAAAAAAATCTTTCTATGGAAAAAATAGGTTTCAGAAGGGCCTATGGAAACTTTTTCTTAGGGAAACTTCAGGATAGAAAAGTAAATATCTAAGAGTACAGTATTCATTAAATAGTATATGATAAATCCATATGAAGACACATACTGTTTAGCTATAAAATATATTTACATTATTAAGCAAAAAAAAACCTTGCAGAGCAGAATGTATGATATATATATATCTCCACTATTTTTCAAAAACATGCTTATTTATTTTTTAAATATTGATTTATTTATTTGAAAGAGTTACACAGAGAGAGCAGAGGCAGAGAGAAAGAGAGAGAGAGAGAGAGAGAGAGAGAGAGAGAGAGAGAGAGAGAGGTCTTCCACCCACTGGTTCACTCCCCAATTGGCCGCAATGGCCAGAGCTGCGCCGATCCCAAGCCAGGAGCCAGGAGCTTCCTCTGGGTCTCCCACACAGGTGCAGCAGTTGGGCCATCTTTCATTGCTTTCCCAGGCCATAGCAGAAAGCTGGGTCGGAAATGGAGCAGCCAGGTCTTGAACTGGTGGCCATATGGGATGCCAGCGTTTCAGGCCAGGGCGTTAACCTGCTGCACCACAGCACCAGCCCCCAAAACATGTTTATACAGATACATTTCCTCAAGCCTGTGTTACGTGAGCGAAGCCATCTGTTTGACTCACATAAGCGTACCTTAAAAAGATTGTGGAAATGGAATTAAAAGTTAAATTTATTTTGGTTCAAAACATGTTGAAATTTATATATACATGGGTTATTTAAAAAGTTCATGGAAAACATGTATTATGAGAAATACCTATTTCAAATGTTATGCACCAACATAAACTTATCTTCTCCTTCTATTTCCCATGAAAATTCGAAATCCATCAGAAAAACATGGTGTTCCTGGGAAATATCTGGCCATTATTTAATATATTGTAGAGATGCTAAATCTGCCTGAAGTTACTAAAAAAGAGTGTGGTGGTGATTACACACTTTTCATTTAAACTCTCTGCGTTGTAACCGATCGGCACATTTAAAGAAACTATTTCCAGGTGTTATGCAATCTGTGATACCGAAATCAGAGCAGAGAGTGTCTTCCTGACGCGGTGGCTCACCGGCCGGTGCCCTAGGGCCAGTTGAAGGGGCTGCCAGCCAGCAGCGAGTCCCGGGTGAGCCTCTCGGTGGGCGTCTTGCCCACCAGGCACAGCAAGTGGAGCTGCGCAATGAGGGGCGCCTGGAGCGCGCGCAGAGCCAGGCGCACTGGGGCTGGGACGGGTACTGGGCGCGCAATACTCCATGAGAGCCACCTGCGCCTGCTCCTGCAGCCTCTCAGCGCGCGCAGAGGCCGAGAGCTCCATGGCCTTAAGGCAGCCGGACTCCACCGAGTCCCCCTGCAGGCGGCCCAGCTCGTCCACCTGCTCCTGGTCCAGGAAGGCCACGCGCGCTCGGCCGGCAGTGGCGCCCTGGCAGGCAGGGGCAGCGCTAAGAGCAGCCGCGCCACCAGCGCTCTTACCTGGTCCATGCCCAGCGCCCCGCCGCCGCCCGCACCTGCAGCTGCGCCATCAGCTCCCACACTGGTTGCGGGGGAAGGAGTCTCCGCCTCCCGCACCTGCCACGCCCGCAGCTGCGCCCTCAGCTCCCACACCGGTTGCCCGGGAACGAGTCTCCGCCTCCCGCACCTGCTGCGCCCACAGCTGCACCGGGAACAACCCTCTGTCCGACGCCTCGCCAGCACCCAGCCAGGAGGGCTGCCGGAGGAGGCGGCCAGCACCGCCGGGCAGTGATTGCGGGATGCGGCCGCACTGCAGCGTTGCGGGGCGGCAGGAGGGAGAGAGAGAGAGAGAGAAGGGCAGGGAGAAGACAGCCAGAGCGAGGCTCTCTCAGAGTCCCCCCACCCCAGCTCCGGGAGAGGCCGGGTCGGGAGGGGGCCTGGGGCCTTCCCCAGGTGGGACTGGGAGCTGGGGCCTAGCCTGCAGCAAGCAGGTGAGGTGGGAGGAGGGAAACCGAGGCAGGGAGGGCTGGCTGCCAGGCAGGGCAAATTAAGGAGCCTTAATGAGCCCGCCCACCTGGCCTGATCCAATCAATGAGCTCCAGCCCTAGGCCAGCCTCACGCAGGGCGCATTACCAGCCCTGGAGGGGACTCGGGGCTGGAGGTGGGGCTGAGTCCTGCGGGGGTGGGGGTCAGCTGTCCAGTAGGAGTGGCCAAATGGAGCCCAAAAGTGCTGCCCTGGTTATAAGCCCCGCCTGCACCACCCACCCCATCCTACCCCAGGGCCTTTGCACCTGCTCACCCCCCTTCTTCAAACCCTCACCCCAACTCTTCCTCCTCCAGCCCAGGCTGGGGCGTGGGGTTCAAATCCCACCCACAACTCCCTCTTTAACACCAACCCCCGAATTAACAAATCTGCTTTAGAGCAGTATTGGCCATGGAGGAAGGCTACCCTGGTGGCAACTGAAGCCATGGGCTATTTCTTGAGGGCCAACTGTATGCAGGGACCCTGGAGCACAACAGTGCACAAGACAAAGAGAGTCCCTGGAGAAGTCATTGGGTTCCAAAGCAAAGTAAAGGTTTGTGAGCTGTGATGGTGGGAGGCCACGCATGGGGTGGGAGATGTAGCACGTGGCTGTAGGCACGCCCACCTGAGGGCCGGGCCAGCGGGATTTCAGATCAGCCACGTGAGAAGAGGGGGCACAGGTGAACCCCCCCAAACTGAAGGGAGTGGCTTTTCCAAGGGGCTCTGAGCTGACTTTATCAGCTTCCCTCACAGACCCAGTGAGGGAGGAGGACTTCGAAAGCGTGAGAGACTGGAGTCAGACCCTGGGAAGAACCGGCAGACAGAAAGCAGGTATGGGGTGTGCATTTATCCTGAGGCTGGAACCCCCCACCCCCACCCCGATACCACCGCCGCCCCCCCCGCCCCGACCCCCGGTGTGGAGCCTGGAGAAACTGCAGGGCATTGGCGTTTTGGGCCGCGCTGCTTGGACTGTGTCTGCCCTGGGCCAGGCTGGGGCTTCTGGGGAGGGAACAAGAGTGGGGCCCCCCCATGGGCTCGGGCTGCCCGGCTCCTGCCTTAAGCAAACAGAGGCAAGGGTGGGGGCTACGGAAACCAAATAAATGTGTGTATGTGTGTGTGTGTGTGTGCGTGTGTGTGCATGTATGTGTGTGTCCATGTATGTGTGTGTCTGTGTATGTGTGTGTCTGTGTATTTCTTCAGGACGCAGAGGCCAGGCCTGGGCAGGGTACCGGGCCCTGGCCACAGCTGTAATTGGATTCCTGCAGCAGTACAGGGTGCAATGGCCCTGGTCTTGTGGTTAGCAGGTGCCAACCCCGGGCCCCACCAGCCGACTGCAGGGAGGATGGGGGCTGCTCACCCTCCTTCCGCAGGCCTCCCCCACGGCTGCAGCGGGGCTGGGGTGCCATTCACCGACCTACCACACACCCCCCCAGGCTGCAGCGGGGCTGGGGGCCACTCACCCTCCTTCTGCACAACCCCCCTGGAAGCACTTCTTGAGCCGGCAGGACTGGCACTGGTCACGCTGTTGTTGGCCCATCTGACAGTCCCAATTGGACCTGCAGGTGTAGCAGTGTTAGGAGCTGATTGTCTAATGAATATACAGGGTGTGTGTTTTTAAAGCCTGATAATTTTAGACATAACTTTCTCCACGTTTTATATTTCTATATTTTAGTTTTCATGTATCCATTTGAAAGGCAGAGAGTAATTCTACTGTGTGTGTGTGTGTGGCAGGAACCCAATTCCTTGAGCCCTCCTGTGCTGCCTCCCAGCGTCTGCATTAGCAGGAAGTTGAAGACAGAAATGGAAACAACACTCAGACGCCCTCATTCCATTGTAGCAAGGTTGTCTCAAGGGGATTCTTAACCACTTGGCCAAATGCTCGCTCCTGCTTACTACTTTTTAAACACCACTCTCTTACATTACATAGGCCCAGGATCACAAAAATTACCAATTCCAATGTTGGCAAAACCAATGAAAATGGAGCTCTCACAAAGAAAATGAAAGCCAAGCAAATTATTTAATTAGAAGTATTAGCTTGAATAAAATAATACTTTGAGTTTCATGTTTCATCAGGTTAGATAAGTGATGGATTTTCAATATCAATATACACTGAACATAAAAAAGATGTAAAAATATTTTCAACCATCAATATTACACATTTGCAAAAGCAGTGGATGCTTGAATAGTTCTACAAAAATGTGTTCCAAAATCATGTGATTAGTCTTTAAATAAAGGAAATGAATGTTTATCTCAATGAACCATTTCCAAAAGGGCAGAAATACAAAATAAAGCCCCTAACAAACTGGATTTGACAATGATTATTTTTGAAAATATCTTCGAAAAAAAATTTTTAACTTTTATTTAATGAATATAAATTTCCAAAATACGGCTTATAGATTACAATGGCTTCCCCCCCTAACGTCCCTCCCACCAGCAACCCTCCCCGTTCCCACTCCCTCTCCTCTTCCATTCACATCAAGATTCATTTTCGATTCTCTTTATAACAGAAGATCAGTTTAGTATACATTAAGTGAAGATTTCAACAGTTTGCACCCCCATAGAAACACAAAGTGAAATATACTGTTTGAGTACTCGTTACAGCATTAAATCTCAATGTACAGCACATTAAGGACAGAGATCCTACATGACGAGTAAGTACACAGTGATTCCTGTTGTTGACTTTACAAATTGACACTCCTATTTATGGCATCAGTAATCTCCCTGTGCTCCAGTCATGAGTTTCCAAGGCTCTAGAAGCCTTTTGAGTTCTCCGACTCTTATCTTGTTTAGACAAGGTCATAGTCAAAGTGGAGGTTCTCTCCTCCCTTCCGAGAAAGGTACCTCCTTCTTTGAAGACCTGTTCTTTCCATTGGGATCTCACTCACAGAGATCTTTCATTTAGGTTTGTGTTTTGTTGTTGTTGTTGTTTTTTTTTTTTTTTTTTTTTTTTTTTTTTTTTTTTTTTTTTGCCAGAGTGTCTTGGCTTTCCATGCCTGAAATACTCTCATGGGATTTTCAGCCAGATTCGAATGCCTTTAGGGCTGATTCTGAGGCCAGAGTGCTGTTTAGGACATCTGCCATTCTATGAGTCTGCTGAGTATCTCGCTTCCCATGTTGGATCACTCTCCCCTTTATTCTACCGGTTAGTATTAGCAGGTACTAGACTTGTTTATGTGCTCCCTTTGACTCTTAGTCCTTTCATTATGATCAATTGTGAACTGAATTGATCTCTTGGACTAGTGAGATGGCATTGGTACATGCCACCTTGATGGGATTGAATTGGAGTCCCCTGGAATGTTTCTAACTCTACCATTTGGGGCAAGTCAGCTTGAGCATGTCCCACATTGTACGTCTCTTCCCTCTTTTATTCCCACTCTTATGTTTAACAGGGATCACATTTCAGTTAAATTTCAACACTTAAGAATAACTGTGTATTAACTACAGGATTAAACCAGTCATATTAAGTAGAACAGACAAAAAAAAATACTAAGAGGGATAATGTATTAAGTTGTTCATTAACAGTCAGGGCTATGCTGACCAAGTCACCATTTCTCATAGTGTCCATTTCACTTCAGGAGGTTTCCTTTTTGGTGTTCAGTCAGTTGTCACCGATCAGAGAGAACATATGGTATTTGTCCTTTTGGGACTGGCTTACTTCACTCAGCATGATGTGTTCCAGATTCCTCCATTTTGTTGCAAATGACTGGATTTCATTGTTTCTTACTGCTATATAGTATTCTAAAGAGTACATATCCCATAATTTCTTTATCCAGTCTACCGTTGATGGGCATTTAGGTTGGTTCCAGGTCTTGGCTATTGTGAATTTTGCTGCAATAAACATTAGGGTGCAGAGCGCTTTTTTGTTTGCCAATTTAAATTCCTTTGGGTAAATTCCAAGGAGTGGGATGGCTGGGTCGAACGGTAGGGTCATATTCAGGTTTCTGAGGAATCTCCAGACTGACTTCCACAGTGGCTTGACCAGTTTGCATTCCTACCAACAGTGGGTTAGTGTCCCTTTTCCCCACATCCTCGCCAGCATCTGTTGTTAGTAGATTTCTGTATGTGAGCCATTCTAACCGGGGTGAGGTGAAACCTCGTTGTGGTTTTGATTTGCATTTCCCTGATTGCTAGTGATCTTGAACTTTTTTTCATGTGCCTGTTGGCCATTTGGATTTCCTCTTTTGAAAAATGTCTATTGAGGTCCTTGGCCCATCTCTTAAGTGGGTTGTTGGTTTTGTTTTTGTGGAGTTTCTTGATCTCTTTGTAGATTCTGGTTATCAACCCTTTATCTGTTGCATAGTTTGCAAATATTTTTTCCCATTCTGTCGGTTGTCTCTTCACTCTCCTGACTGTTTCTTTTGCAGTACAGAAACTTCTCAATTTGATGCAATCCCAATAGTTGATTTGGCTTTGACTGCCTGTGCCTCCCGGGTCTTTTCCAGAAACTCTTTGCCTGTGCCAATATCTTGAAGGGTTTCTCCAATGTTCTCTAGTAACTTGATGGTGTCAGGTCGTAGATTTAGGTCTTTAATCCATGTTGAGTGGATTTTTGTGTAAGGTGTAAGGTAGGGGTCTTGCTTCATGCTTCTGCACGTGGAAATCCAGTTTTCCCAGCACCATTTATTGAATAGACTGTCCTTGCTCCAGGAATTGGTTTCAGATCCTTGATCAAATATAAGTTGGCTGTAGATGTTTGGGTTGATTTCTGGTGTTTCGATTCTGTTCCATTGGTCTATCCATCTGTTTCTGTACCAGTACCATGCTGTTTTGATTACAACTGCCCTGTAGTATGTCCTGAAACCTGGTATTGTGATGCCTCCGGCTTTGTTTTTGTTGTACAAGATTGCTTTAGCTATTCGAGGTCTCTTTTGCCTCCATATTGCTTTAGCTATTCGAGGTCTCTTTTGCCTCCATATGAATTTCAGCATCATATTTTTCTAGATCTGAGAAGAATGTCTTTGGTATCCATATTGTAATTGCATTGAATCTATAAATTGCTTTTGGGAGAATGGACATTTTGATGATGTTGATTCTTCCAATCCATGAGCATGGAAGATTTTTCCATTTCTTGGTATACTCTTCTATTTCTTTCTTTTTTTATGATTATGTAATTCTCATTGTAGAGACCTTTAACATCCTTGGTTAAGTTTATTCCAAGATATTTGATTGTTTTTGTAGCTATTGTGAATGGGATTGATCTTAGCAGTTCTTCCTCAGTCATGGCATTGCCTGTGTATACAAAGGCTGTTGATTTTTGTGCATTGATTTTATATCCTGCCACTTTGCCAAACTCCTCTATGAGTTCCAATAGTCTCTTAGTAGAGTTCTTTGGATCCTCTAAGTAAAGAATCATATCATCTGCAAAGAGGGATAGTTTGACTTCTTCCTTCTCAATTTGTATTCCTTTAATTTCTTTTTCTTGTCTGATGGCTCTGGCTAAAACTTCCAGATCTATGTTAAATAGCAGTGGTGAGAGTGGGCATCCCTGTCTGGTGCCAGATCTCAGTGGAAATGCTTCCAACTTTTCCCCATTCAATAGGATGCTGGCCATGGGCTTTTCATAAATTGCTTTGATTATATTGAGGAATGTTCCTTCTATACCCAATTTGCTTAGAGTTTTCATCGTGAAAGGGTGTTGAATCTTATCGAATGCTTTCTCTGCATCTATTGAGATAATCATATGGTTTTTCTTCTGCAGCCTGTTAATTTTGGAGAATCCCATTGATTGATTTGCGAATGTTGAACCATCCCTGCATACCAGGGATGAATCCCACTTGGTCTGGGTGGATGATTTTCCTGATGTGTTGTTGTATTCTACTGGCGAGAATTTTATTGAGGATTTTTGCGTCTAAGTTCATCAGGGATATTGGTCTATAATTTTCTTTCAGTGCTGCATCTTTCTCTGGCTTAGGGATTAAGGTGATGCTGGCTTCATAGAAAGAATTTGGGAGGATTCCCTCTTCTTCGATTGTTCTGAATAGTTTGAGAAGAAATGGGATTAGTTCTTCTTTAAATGTCTGGTAGAATTCAGCAGTGAATCCATCTGGTCCTGGGCTTTTCTTTGTTGGGAGGGCCTTTATTACTGTTTCAATTTCTGTTTCAGTTATAGGTCTATTTAGGTTTTCTATGTCTTCATGGTTCAATTTTGGTAGATTGCATGTGTCCAGGAATCTATCCATTTCTGATAGATTTTCTTGTTTCCTGGCATACAAGTCCTTGTAGTAATTTCTGATGATTCTTTTTATTTCTGTAGTGTCTGTTGTTACGTTTTCTTTTTCATCTCTGATTTTTATTGATTTGGGTCTTTTCTTTTCTTTTTTTAGTTAGTTGGGCCAATGGGGTGTCAATTTTGTTTATTTTTTCAAAAAACCAGCTTCTCACTTGGCTGATTTTTTGTAATTTTTTTGCATACAATCCTGTTAATTTCTTCTCTGATTTTAATTATTTCTCTTCTCCTACTAGATTTGGGTTTGGTTTGCTGCAGTTTTTCTAGGTCCTTGAGGTGCGCTGAAAGCTCATTTATTTGGTACCTTTCCAATTTCTTGATGTAGACACCTATTGCTATAAATTTGCCTCTCAATACTGCTTTTGCTGTAACCCATAAGTTTTGATATGTTGTGTTGTTATCTTCATTTACTTCCAGAAAGTTTTTGATTTCTCTTTTGATTTCTTGAATGACTCAGTGTTCATTCAGGAGCATGTTTGTTCAGTCTCCATGTGTTTGCATACTTTCTGAGGTTTCCTGAGTTGCTACATTCCAGCTTCATTCCGCTGTGGTCTGAGAAGCTGCATGGTATGATTCTAATTCTTTTAAATTTGCTGAGACTTGCTTTATGGCCTACTATGTGATCAATCCTAGAGAAGGTTCCATGCACTGCTGAGAAGAATGTGAAGTCTTTAGATGTAGGATTGAAAGTTCTGTAGATATCTGTTAGATCCATTTGGGCAATAGTGTCGATTAAATCTGCTGTTTCCTTGTTGATCTTCTGTCCGGATGATCTGTCTATTTCTGAGAGTGGAGTATTGAAGTCCCCCAGTACTATTGTATTGGAATCTAAATCTCCCTTTAAGTCCCTTAACATATCTTTTAAATAGACCGGTGCCCTGTAATTAGGTGCATATACATTTATAATAGTTACATCTTCCTGTTGAATTGAACCCTTAATCATTATATAGTGTCCCTCTTTGTCTCTCTTAACAGTTTTTGTATTAAAGTTTATTTTGTCTGATATTAATGTGGCTACACCTGCTTTTTTTTGGTTTCTGTTGGCATGGAATATGTTTTTCCAACCTTTCACTTTCAGACTGCATGCATCTTTGTTAGAGAGATGTGTTTCTTGTTGGCAATAAATAGTTGGGTAGTGTTCCTTGAGCCAGTCAGCCAATCAGTGTCTTTTAACTGAAGAGTTAAGACCATTAATATTTAATGTGACTTTTGATATGTAGTGACTTTGCCCTGCCATTTGCCAAAGATTAGTTCTAATATATGCTTTGAGCTTCTCATGCTCTTTTACTGGTGGTTTTTCTTCCTTTCCCTTCTTTCATATTGATGGCCATGTTTCTGAGTGTAGCACATCTTTAAGTATCTTTTGCAGGGCCAGATGAGTGGTGGCGAAGTCTTTCAATTTCTGTTTGCTATGAAAGGTCTTTATTTCACCTTCATTCACAAATGAGAGCTTAGCAGGATATAATATTCTGGGCTGGCAATTTTTCTCTCTTAACACCTGTGCTATGTCTCGCCATTCCCTCCTAGCCTGTAGTGTTTCTGATGAGAAGTCTGCTGTGAGTCTGATTGGAGATCCTCTGAGAGTAATCTGACGTTTCTCTCTTGCACATTTTAGGACCTTTTCTTTATGTTTCACTGTGGTAAGTTTAATTACCACGTGTCGTGGTGAGGATCTCTTTTGGTCATGTTTATTGGGGGTTCTATGAGCTTCCTATACTAGGATGTCTCTGTCCTTCTCCAAACCTGGAAAGTTCTCTGCTAGTATCTCACTAAAAAGGCCTTCTAATCCTTTCTCTCTCTCATGCCTTCAGGAACTCCCAGAACCCAAATGTTGGTATTTTTAATAGTATCCTGTAGATTCCCAACAATATTTTTTAGATTTCTAATTTCCCCTTCTTTTCTTTGGTTTGACTGTATGTTTTCCTGTGCTCTGTCTTCTAAGTCTGATATTCTCTCTTCTGCTTCACCCATTCTGTTTTTAAGGCTTTCTAATGTGTTTGTCATTTGATCTATTGAGCTCTTCATTTCATTTTGATTTCTCTTCACGATCACACTTTCCTGTTATACTAGTTTCTGCGTTTCATTTTGATTCTTCCTTTAAATTTCATTTTCATGAGAGAGATTTTCAATCTTGTCCAATAAGGATTTCTGTAGTTCAAGGATTTGCTTTTGAAAACTTCTAAATGTTCTTATCATAAATTTTTTGAAATCCATATCTTGCATTTCTTCTATCTCATCATCTTCATACTCTTGGCTTGGGGTGTTTTGTTTATTTGGAGGCATCATAGTGTCATCGTTGATCTTGTTCCCTCGATTTCTGTGTTTATTGCTTGGCATAGTTAATTCTTCTTTCGTCACTGTGTGTTTGTTTTTTTTTTATACTATGTCCATGTTAAGTGGACTGCCTGCTGTTGGAGGAGCCTTGGAGGCTTAAGATGCGTGTGGCCTGAGAGCTCTGCTTGGTTCTTCCTGGTTACGGGTGTGCAAAGGTGACACCCGCAGGTTATGCGTGGTAAATCCCTCTCTATTTATTTTTTTTTTATTTTATTCATTTTTTCAGGAGGTAAGTAATACCGCACCGCACGGCTGTGCAGAATTGATGGTATTTAGCTTCCAATCTCTGGCTTCTACCCAAAGAGTCTGTGCAGGCTCTGTTTCTCCTCTGGACTCCCACTGGGTTGCCTAGGCTACTGAATTGTAGTGACTCAGTTCCTTAGCTCTCTCCTGTTGTTATGTAAATCCAGAGTGGGGGCCTGCCTGCTCTTTGTCTCTTTTTAAAATCTTGAAAACTCTTGCA
Source organism: Oryctolagus cuniculus (assembly GCF_051225735.1). Lineage (NCBI taxonomy): Eukaryota > Metazoa > Chordata > Mammalia > Lagomorpha > Leporidae > Oryctolagus > Oryctolagus cuniculus. The sequence continues at coordinate 19,900,894 of NC_142885.1, read as the reverse complement.
AACTCTTGCAAACCTTGCAGCCTTGCAACCTTTGCAAGGTTGGCTGAGAGAGAAACCCCCCACCTTTTTTCCTTCTTTCCTGTAGTCAGTCTGGTGCACTTTCCCGCTCCCCTCTAGATTCTGACTGCCGTTTCCCCGCCAATGTCTCGGGTTACTGAGCTCACCTCCCCTTCCAGCGCCAATGTGTGGACTCGGAGCTCTGGGCATCCCAACTCTCGCCGCTGGTGTCTGTGTGACATCCACTCCCCTTCCTGCACTGGCGCGCAGACCCTGCGGCTCCCGCGGCTCGGCTTCCGTGCAGTGGGCGACCTTGTTCTCCCAGTAGGTCCTCCGAGTCTCAGCCACTAGATCCAGAAGAGTTTCCTCTGCAATTTTTTCCTGGTCATTTTTCTGAGGCTACTGTAACTCCACTTTTATTAAACTAAATTTTCCTGGACTATCGGTGCATGCCCTCACTATTCCGCCATCTTGGCTCCGCCGAAAATTCATTTTGTTTTAAGAACTGTTTCTGAGGCCGGCGCCACGGCTCACTAGGCTAATCCTCCGCCTAGCAGTGCTGGCACACCGGGTTCTACTCCCAGTTGGGGCGCCGGATTCTGTCCCGGTTGCCCCTCTTCCAGACCAGCTCTCTGCTGTGGCCAGGGAGTGCAGTGGAGGATGGCCCAGGTGCTTGGGCCCTGCACCCCATGGGAGACCAGGAAAAGCACCTGGCTCCTGGCTCCTGCCATCGGATCAGCGCGGTGCACCGGCCGCAGCACACCAGCCACGGCAGCCATTGGAGGGTGAACCAACGGCAAAGGAAGACCTTTCTCTCTGTCTCTCTCTCTCACTGTCCACTCTGCCTGTCAAAAAATTTAAAAAAAAAGAACTCTTTCTGAAAACTGTATTTTTAAAAAAGTAAACAATATTTTAATGGGGAATTACTAACCATGATATAATAAAATATTTTCTGGAATTCTTGATCACAGTTTGAAGCAAGATTTCATTTAAAAAGTTACTAAAGGTGGGAAATAAGGCATACAAGAAAAACTATTTTTAATTTTTAAATGTATCTTTATCTTTAAGTATATCAAATGCAAAATGAGATTACTGAGAAAACACATGGTAATAGAGAATTATTAGATTTATTTCAAAAATTCTTATTGAATTTTTATAGGCTCTCTAAACTTGATGTAGCAATCTATTTTTTCTGGGACCACATTTGTTCCTTTTTCCACTCCTGTTAGCATTATTTGGCAAAAGTTGAACGTTGAGGTACACGTGAGAGAATTATTACTCCATTTTCCTGGCCAGTTCTTGGTAAGAAATCAGGAAACAACCACAACCACCACAACAAACACCACTTTCTCAAGAGCATTTGCAGATCAGTTCTGCAGACTTCAAATGTTTTCAGGTTTGGAATGTTTAGACTACCGCTCTCATGCTAAATTCTCTGAGGCTTTCTTTTTATTTCTGAATTGCTTTTTACAAAAAGAATGCAGCATAAGGGACTGACAGCAAAATACACTGTTCCCCAGATGATTCAAATAATAACTATGCCAATTGTTTGTATTTATATTGCAAACATCATATTTTCACCTAAGTATCACTTACCTCAAATGTTAACTGAATAGTTTTATAGAATTGTTTTTTAAGATTTATTTTCTTTGAAAGAAAGAGTTATTCTACAAAAAGAAATAGATATCGTCAATACAAGCATAATTTTTATTCCTTCAAGTGACTGATAGAAAAATATGTTTTGTATCTTCAATTTGAACAGGATCTCCCCAAAATTAAATTAGATATGTTGTTTACCAGTGTGATAAAATGTATCTCACAAAGAGAAAATATGATACAAAAATATAATTTACTTTATTTCTTGAATATTCATATATGTCTTGCTAGACTAAGTTAGAGTAGAATCAACATGTTTTTGTCAATCTAATCATTCTGAAACAAAATCAAATAATGAGTAATTTGGAAATGTTTATGAATTAGTTTTCTGTTTATTTCTATGGAGGAAGGAGGAATGATGGTAATGTTTCCAAATTATTCTGGTTAAATGTGGAACAGTTAAAAAATAACATGATATAGTTGTAAGTAGGTCTTAGGCATCCAATGCATGTGCAACCATGCATGACACAAAATGTATTAAGTTAATACAATCCTTGACTTTTTTTTGACAGGCAGAGTGGACAGTGAGAGAGACAGAGAGAAATGTCTTCCTTTTGCCATTGGTTCACCCCCACAATGGCCAGGATCCAGGTGCTTCTCCTGGTCTCCTAGGCGGGTGCAGGGCCCAAGCACTTGAGCCATCCTCCACTGCTTTCCCGGGCCATAGCAGAGAGCTGGCCTGGAAGAGGGGCAACCGGGACAGAATCCGGCACCCTGACTGGGACTAGAACCCCGTGTGCAGGCACCACAGGTGGAGGGTTAGCCTATTGAGCCATGGCACAGGCCTATAATCATTGACTTCTGATACCTGTGGTGTCCATTCCAATGAAGATTCTGATTGGCTAGCTCATGGTAACATCAAGGACTCTAGTTGGTGTGACTTTAAAACAACTATTGGATTGATTCACATATGTTAAACATAAATTTTAAAATATATGACTGCTTTACTTATTTGCCATGGCAGTTAGTGTTACCTGTTCCCTTTTATCTTTGCTTTGTAAAACACACAAAAACATTCATTTGCCATATTCTTCAAATTAAGAAAATGGTTTACTGTATGATGATGTTTAGATTCTCTTTGATCACCCAAGGATTGATTTTTTTTCTTGCCATAATAAATCTACAAATGAAAACCTGTGATTCATTAATGATCTTGATCTGAATTAGCACAGAGCAGATGAGTCTGGGGCACTCTTAGATATGAATATTCAAATCTATAGAAATTAAGGAAATCACAATGGGGAGACCAAAATTATTTATAAAGGATCATTTATTAAACATTTTTCACAAAATACAAAGATGGTTGTTCTGCAAGAATACATCACATCTTAAAAAATAATGTGTTTTTACTGAATTTAATTTGAAGACATTCAGAATTGTTTTGTCTATCCCCTTGGGGAGCCCATTTGGCTTTGCTCCTTGTCTGACACCATTTCTAAGAAGGAAGAAACATTTTCTTGTTAATTAAGTCATATTCATAACAGCTTTAATTTTATAGAAATAAAATCAGACAGTGTCTGCCACAACAAAGCTCTCTCCACAAAGTAACTGATTTGCCTATGATCCTATTTTTTTTTCAAGCTACAAGATAGGACGAATCAAGGAGGAGCTAGGTAACTTGTATTATAACGTATTAGCAGCAGTTGATAGTAAATGCAACATAACATTTGTTTTGTCTGTGGTACAAGAATATGTCATATCAGACTCTATCTACTGTATTTTTCTCTACTTGTACACAAGTAAGCACATACGGATTGTTTCAGAATGACACATGCATAAAAAGGCAGGAAGCTGGCCTGGCTGGCATTATCAGCGCCTATTTTCATCAGCTAATATGAATGAATACCTAAAATTAGTGAAGACAGGAAAATGACTTAAGGAAAATATATACAGAGTTAAACTACATCCTTTTAAAAATCTATTTGAGTGACTCAGGCACTTTGGCTGTTCAGGATAAAATGTCTTATGTTTTATTCTTGATAGCGATTTCTCAGTGCAAGCAAAAGCAAATACCTGCCCACTGTCATAAACATGAACTTGTACATTTGAGAATTTAAAGCAAGTTCATCTTCAATGTTTTCACTCTGGAGGCATCTCGTGTAGAAATGTGTCATAATTTGTTCTTGGTACCCATTTAATTTTTCAGTGTAAGCAAAGGCAAATACCTGCTCACTGTCATACACACAACCAAACATCTCTGGACTATTCAAAGCAAATTCACCTTCTGATTTTCATCATGGAAGCATCTTTGATAAGTGGCACTTTGTATAAATCCTCTATAAATCATGCAACACAGACCCATGATGCCTGAATTTAATAATATTAAAAATCATGGCCATGGCCATCTCTCTGTGTAAACTCCGTTGGGTAAGGCTTGCCATCACGATGCTTCTTTCCTGAGGATGGAGCTGGTCCTGTCTGTGTGGATCATAAGTGTGCATGCTCTGAGCTGTGGTCGCTGTTGTGGCTGTCTTCGTTGTCCAGAGAGTCCCCTGTTTGCTGGAGCGTGGCCGCACCAATCCCTGACAGCTCTGAAGGGAACAGGGTTCCTTTCTTCACGTTCACCAGTTCCTTTTCTCAGGCAGCAGTGCCCGGCTGGCCCAGTTTTACCCTCTTCCACTTCATCTGCCTGTTCTGGAACCACACTTTCACCTTGGACAAAGAAAGGAAACACACGAAGCAAAACAGAACATTAAATTCAAGTGCTTTCTCCTTTTGGTCTACCTAGGAGAACCAGATTCTCAAAGGCTTACACGAAGACACCATGGAAGAGGGGTAAATATAAAAATAATCCCACCCTGAGTTTAATCAGGTTACATGTTTGTGATAATAATTTATAAACATTCAGAAGATGCACACAAATGATTACCTTTCATATTTAACTACAAAGGGAATTCACTTTAGTATTACCTCCCAGTTTTTGCTTTGTGGATTTAAAAATTAAAAATCACAATAATAAAGAGAAGTAGACAAGAAAGGGCTTATCATTCAGCATGTCTCCAAGGTATTTGGTTCTGTTCTTGCATGATAAACCTGTGATGGGACCTATGTGGATACGTGGCCAGGAGCTTCATCAATAGGTTGAATGTTATGTGAATGTTCATCTTAACACACTAATGTGAAAAAAAAATGTTTTCCATGGTTGTATCAGTTTAGTTTTCTTATTCTTTCCAGGGCATAAAAGTTCAAGTTCACCCAAATCTTTGCTGGCATTTGGATTTACCAGCTTCAACTTTCTTTTACAACACAATGAAAATAAATGTTATCTTACTGTGCTTTTATTTTGCCTTTCCTGTTTTCTAATGGAGTCAAGTATTTTTGAAGAGTTTAGGATCCAGAGTTGGTGTCCATGTCCCATGTTGTAGCACCAGGAGTCCTGGCTGCTCTGTGTCCAATTCACTCCCTGCTGCTGCACCTGGGAAGTGCTGCCATTTGGGGAGTGAGCCGATGTATGGAAGGCCTCTCTCTCTCATTTCTCATAGATAAATTAACTTTGTTTTTTAAAAAAATAATGGCCCACTGTAGTGCTTCTATGAAATACCTCCCTGTATCTGGTATGAATTCTTTTTAAAATTAATCTTACTCTTTATGGACTTTAAAATGTCTGAGTCCTAATTTAATACCTTCAGTTGTATGGAAGCTACTATCTTCTCTCAGTTTGTGCCCTCCCCTTTTCTTGGAGTATTTGTTGATGATCAGAAGCTCTTAATGTATTTATATTTACACACTGTTTCTTTAATGGTTAGAGCTATTGAAGCATACTCTCTGCTGAGGCCACAAATGTATTCTACATCTTCCAAGGGTTTAAGGTTTGCATTTCAAATTGAACCTGTCAAACCAGGAAGTATTGATTTTAGTATACAGAGGAAAGCAAATGCTTCCATTTATTCTGTATGAATAACAAGTTGTTCTTGGGCCCGGTGCTGTGGTGCAGCAGGTTAACACCCTGGCCTTAAGCACCAGCATCCCATATGGTGCCAGTTCAAGACCTGGCTGCTCCACTTCCAATCCAGCTCTCTGCTGTGGCCTGTGAAAGCAGTAGAAGATGGCCCAAGTCCTTGGGCCCCTGTACCCATGGAGAAGATTGGGAAGAAGCTCCTGGCTCCTGGCTCCTGGCTCCTGGATTTGAATCAGTGCAGCTCCAGCCATTGCAGCCAACTGGGAAATGAACCAGTGGATAGAAGACCTCTTTCTCTCTCTGCCTCCCCTCTCTCTGTGTAACTCTTTCAAATAAATAAATAAATATTTAAAAAGAACAAGTTGTTATAGGTAGCTTTTTACAAAAGTCACCATTTTCTCAGTGATCACTGTTTCAATTCCATCATAAATAAAGCTTCCATGTAGAAAGTGGCTTCAAAAAGCTCACAGAAAATGGAATTAAATGATAACTTCTTGATGTTTTTTTCAAGATTTATTTTATTTATTTGAAAGTTATGCTAATGGAGACAGAAAGAGAAGCAGAGAAAGAGAAAAATCTTCCATCTGTTGGTTCACTCCCCCAATCAGATGAGCCCACAACCACGTCTGGGTCTCCCAGCAGTGGCCCCATCTGTGAGCTTTTGAAGGCCCCTCATATGTACAGCTTTCTGCTCTACTCTGTTCTGTCCCTGGGTCAGTTTTTACCTGTGAGAACATCATATTTTCATTCTTGCTATAATTTTATACCAGATCTTTGTATCTGATAGGGACAGGTCTGCTTCACCACCAAATATATTTCATTCTTCTACACCAAATGTATTTTGAATGTTCTGCATTTTCTTTTATTTATTTATTTTTTGACAGGCAGAGTGGACAGTGAGAGAGAGACAGAGAGAAAGGTCTTAATTTGCCATTGGTTCACCCTCCAATGGCTGCCATGGCTGGCCGGCGCACCGCACTGATCCGATGGCAGGAGCCAGGTGCTTTTCCTGGTCTCCCACAGGGTGCAGGGACCAAGCACTTGGGCCATCCTCCACTGCACTCCTGGGCCACAGCAGAGAGCTGGCCTGGAAGAGGAGCAACCGGGACAGAATCCGGCACCCCGACCGGAACTAGAACCCAGTGTGCCAGCGCCACTAGGCGGAGGATTAGCCTACTGAGCTGTGGCGCTGGCCTCTGCATTTTCATATTTGAAATAATCTCAATTTCTGTGAATACACAGTGCCAATGGGAATGTGATGAGAAATAACTCAAATTTCCAAAGACATATTTATATCTGCAACATTCAAATCACATGATTCATAAAAGTTAGTATAAATTCCTTAGACCTTTTCACAATTAAATATTGAAACTGAGATGATTCTTAACTAGGGATTGTGACTGCTTTCACTGCTGGGCTCAATTAACATCATGTCTCATTTATTACCTATCTATACACTAGTCCATTTGACAAAAATAATACAATATAGTAAAAATTTGATTTAAAGTTCAGTGGTGAGGGGCCAGCACTATGGCATAGCATGTAAAGCCACCACCTGAAGTGCCAACATCCCACATGGGTGTCAGTTCAAGTCCTGGTCACTCCACTTACAATTCAGCTCTCTGCTATGGCCTGAGAAAGAAGTGGAAGATGGCCCAAGTTGTTGGGCCCTGCACCCATGTGGGAGACCCAGAAGAAGATCCAGACTCCTGGCTTCAGATTTGCTCAGCTCTGGCCATTGCTGCCATTTGGGGAGTGAAATAGCGGATGGAAGATCTCTCTCTCTCTCTCTCTCTCTCTCTCTCTCTCTCTCTTCCTTCCTCCCTCCCTCCCTCCCTCTCTCTCTCCCTCTTTCTCTCTCCCTCTTTCTCTCTCTCTCTGCCTCTCTGTAACTCTCTGCCTTTCAAATAAATAAATAAATCTTTAAAAATATTTGATGAGAACTGACATATTATTACTGCTTACTACTCATAAGGATCACTGCATGCATCATGTTACAGCATATATGCTACATGTGCTTTATTTCTAATACACTTTCCCCTCATGTTGTGAACATTATTTCTATGTTATAAATGAGACAATTGAGGTAAAGTTTACATGAACATGACACAGATGGAAACTCTAACCCCAGGATTTAATTTGACACCAGGATTTAAACACCTATGTCTTTATCTGGCTCCAGAATTGGTTTTTTTTTTTATTTGAATTCTATCTCAAACTCCCGTTTTTAGAGCATTCAGAATAAGAAGGTAAAGTACAGGATTGTGAAATGCGTGAGCACCATCCATATGGTGACTCTCATTGACATAATTCCTCCACTTGCTGTGACTGGGTTGATAAATGTGGCACTATTTTCCTGCCCTGTACTTTAGGTAATTACACTACTCAGTCTAATCAACATGTGAGCTTGACAGTGCAGGTTGCATTAGATCTGTTGCACATGAGCTGGGAACTACTCTTGGCTTCACTTCTGAGTTTTTGTGTGAATTTGGGAAAACCACACTTTTCTCTGTCTCAATTTTCATATTTCTGATATTGGAATAATGAGGCTTTCAAGTTTCTCCATAGGGATATTTTCTCCATTGACCATTCCAGATGGAAACAAAAAACAACATGTAAGTCATCATCATAATCACTGTCACCAAGACTGAAACGTTCATGCAAAATAATCTTGACAGGAAACAAAAACGGGAGGAATAGAGATATTGAAATCCATGTTTATGTTCTTCTCTAGGAGAGGAGGTACAGTAATTCTGTAATACCAGCATCCATCTGTCATGTGCAATTTCATGTGAGAAAATTCTAAGAAGAAGGTATGGATTTTAGGAATACGACTTTGTATTTAAAAGAAAGTATGTCTGTTGGTTTTCTTTCTCACCATATGACATTTTACCATTTTATTTTTAAAAATTATTTGTTTTTATTCATTTGAAAGGCAGAATGAGAGAGTGAGAGTGAAAGAGATTATCTTCCATCTCTTGGTTCACTCCCCATAACCACAGGAGCCAGGAGTGGGCCATACCATAGTCAAGAGCCAAGAACTCCACCTGGGTCTCCCACCTGGGTGGTAGGGACCCAAGTAATTCAGCCATCAACTGATGCCTCCCAGGGTGAGCATTAGCAGGAAGTTGTATAGGAAGTGGAGGTGTTACTGGAATCCAAACACTTTTCACTACATGGACATCCCAAATAATGGCTTAACGGGTGCACCACAACAAATGACTCCCATTTCAATTTTTAAAATAGACATCGTAGTGGAAAATAAGAGCCATGTACCTATAAATATTAATACATGTTTACACATATAAATATATGCATATACATTTATATACACATATTTATGTGGGGAAAACCTTTTATGATTTTATAGTAATTGTAATGCCTTATATACTATTTCTTTGAGAGTTACACTGCATATTTGATACCAAACTTCCACAAAGTTAGTAATGGAACAAAAAAGACAACAGATACATAATGGACACATCTTATATAAAATGGAAGGACAAGTACAGAAGTCCAAAAGTCAACACATTTCCATTTCCATTCAAATATACTAAGAAGATTGGAGTGAGTTGAAATAAGAGGAAGATTTGGGGGAGACATGTTTCTTTATCTTCATCTCAAGATGAGCAAACACAATCTGAAAAAGTAATTCCAGATTATAAATATTTCTATTAAAATAATGACATCATGGTAGATTTATACATAAAAATTTTTTATAGTTCAAGTTAGTATCACTGTATTAATCCAGCTTCATTGACTGGAATGAAAAACAATTATTTTTCTACTTTTGTTTTGATGGCAGCTGAAGTATGAAGTGTCTTCAAACTGTTTAGGGAAAGAGTGTGTTTTGAAAAAAATTATTCACTGTGTTCAAAACTTTTTGCACCAAGATAAACTTTTAATTTTGTTTTCCAAAAACTTTTTGAAATTCCTTTGTATATTCATCCAAATGCCTAAGACTTCAGCTTTTCAAAGTAAGTATTCTAATGATTTTTAGTGAAAATATACAAGCATGGTGCATACAGTATGCTGAATTTACAAACCATATAAGTTATATAGAATGAAAAGAATCCGTGTTTTCTTAATGACTTGTGATCTCTATTTATTCATCCATTCACAGGTTCTAAGATGTTACTTAATGTCCAGGTACCGGTACTGTGTAGAACCATGATGAGAGGGATTGAGTGAGGAATGCACAGAAAACAAAATGCAGACCTTGCCCTTAAGGCATTCCCAATGAATAAATGGGAGGCTTGTAAACAACAGATGGTTGTTGGCAATGCATGAGGCTTTCATCAGTGATGAGAATTGTAAAAGGTTAGCTCCATACTCATATTCTACAGAATGTTCCTAAACCATTCACTGTTCTGTGAGTGTCATTAAAAGTCCCCCATCCAAGTGGTGGCCTAAAACTCTGTACTGTTGAGCTGTCACATGACTGTGACCACAGAGATTTTCCCTCTGAGAATCACACATCCTTGCCATTGTTAGCATCCTGTGTGCCTTCCACATTTTTTTACTCCAGTAACCTAGACTAGAACCTTGGTTATAGAAAGTTGACTTACCAAATATATTACATACAGCAAAGCAAATAGACTATTTGAGCATGGTACATGCATTTCATGAGTGCTGATGTTGATTTTATTTGGGGTTCAAGTCAATGATATCTTCTGATCTGCAACTTTTCTGAAAAGTGCTGAATAAAGGAGGGTTTTTAAATAATTCCCTTTTTTCAAGACTGGATTTAAGGTAAGACTGTGTAAAGTGTGTCATGTTATGTAGTGTGATTAACAAATTAGATAAAATCAAATCCAAATAGGAATAATGTAGAGAGGTTGTTATTCATGAACTCAAAAATACATGAGTCAAACCTTCTAAGTTATTAATATCTGTGCATGCAGATGGTATTTTTCAACAAAATCTGCCTAATAAAAATAACTAAACCATGAAATAGATTGTTACAGTGGTAAATATTTAAAATCCCCAATTATAAACTTTACTCTTCCAAACATACTACCATGAAGAAGTCTCCTTAGTCAATTAAGTATTTAATATTTACATTGCTTAAATGATCCAATTGCTCCTCAAGTAAATAGAAAAATACGTGTTCTCAATCTTGACTCTATTTAATGAAGAAAGCATCCAAGAGAATTTTGCTTTGAAATTTGTTTCAATGAGTACATTAGAATTTGAGAAACACATTTGCATTTAATGTGTATAATATCTGGTCTCCTAGGTTTACATTAGATTAGAGAAGAAAACAAATTATATATGAATCTATAGTGTCTCATAATTTCCTAAGGTGGCCACAGTGAATTAGGTTAATGGGAAGCTGAATCTATATAATGTCACAATGCATATTTATATTGTACCATAAATGTATGACTTTTGTAGTAACAAACAACCGTAACACCAAACATCTGGATGAAATCTGGAAATTTCAGTGACATATCCAGATATCTCTACACATCTGGAATTTTTAGATTTAATGTTCCAGCTGCTTCCATTTTTGTCTGGGCAGTTGAAACACTGTAGACACTGTCTAACAAATATTTATTCACATCATAAAGATGTGAAAACATGCAAAGAATCATTGTACAAATACAATTTTCAGATTTAATCCTATCCCAGTTACTAAAGCAGCTCTGGCAGTTAATGTAGACAACCCAATGTCAACAGGCCCTGCAGACTTAACCAAGTAGTTCAGCGGTAAAGTGGGGAGTTGAAGTGAAGAATTCAAACCAAGAATGCTTTAAGGTAAGAATGAAAAAGAAAGAAAAGAAAAGCTTCTCCACTTCTCCTGCCTGCAAGGATAGATGTATGTCTGCCTGCCAGTGGGGTCCCTCAGCTAGTTCCAAGCCACCAGCAAACTCTGCTCTGCAGATCTGCAGCTGTGCGTTGAGGTTGGGGGTGCTTGATGGAAGGGGTATAGGGATAGAATACATTGCATGACTAACAATTGAAACCTTATTTATTGGGCTGCCTCTTGCCTTTATCATTGATTTTAGCACAAAGCTGGTGATAGATGAATCATTTTTCTGTCTCTATAGTTTTCAGGTCTGAAATTTGTTCTTCCCCTTTACAAATCAATCTTGTAAAACAGGCTCTTTGATGTAGTCATACAAGTTTTACTATCCCACTTTTTTTTTTTTGCATCTTTATTTATTTCAAACACACACATATGGAGAGGGCAACAAAGAGGGATCTCCCACACAGTGGATCACTCTCCAAATGCTAGCTACTGCCAAGGCTGGGACAGGTTGAACCAGGAACAAAGAATTCAGTCAGTATATCCCAAATGTGTGGCAGAGACTCAACAACTTGAGATTTCACCTGCTGCCTCCCAGGATGCGTATTAACCAGGAAACTGGAATCAGGAATGGAGGTAGGAGTTGAACCCAGTCACTGTAATTTGAGATTGCAGGTGTCCCAAGCAGAGTCTTAATCTCTACACCAAATGCCTCCCTGCACATGTTTTTAAGAAAACTGAATACTCAACAGCTATTGTGAGCCATGGATAAATAACATGTTGAACAATAAATAACTCTTGTTGTGACAAATCAAATTTGATGTAAGAAATGTTAATCTCTTGATATCATTAAAACCAATCTTATAAAATTTCATCCTTCTTTCCAAAAATGAACCAAAGTAATAATTCATGTGATGAGCAAAGTTGATAGAAGTTTCATTCCTTTTAACTTGATCTTTTTGAAATGTCACAGCCGTAATAAATGCTAATAAGTTCTTCTTACCTGATGCAGTTCAATGAAAATTACTTATTTCATTAACATTTAATTACAATGGAAACACACTACTCCGAATAACCACATTTCCATAGAAGGTGAAAAATTACATACTGCTTTTAGTTATTCAAAGTGAAATATCATTTACTTAGTACATCATATGTGACTTTAGCAAATTGAGTGAAAATATCAAAACTAAGTTACTTGTTTTTTTTTTTCCTTTACTTTGTTATAAAATCCCTAGATGGTAATAACTGAAGATATGAAATCTTTGTATTCAAAGTAATTTCTTTCTTTCTTTTTCTTTTTTTAACTTTCTTTCTTTAACTTTTATTTAATAAATATAAATTTCCAAAGTACAGCTTATGGATTACAATGGCTTTTTCCACCCATAACTTCCCTCCTACCCGCAACCCTCCCATCTCCCAATCCCTCTCCCATTCCATTCACATCAAGATTCATTTTCAATTATCTTTATATACAGAAGATTGATTTAGTATATATTAAGTTAAGATTTCAACAGTTTGCACCCACACAGAAACACAAAGTATAAAGTACTGTTTGAGTACTAGTTATAGCATTAATTCACATTTTGGTCTTTTTCAAATTAACAAGACGAACTAGAATGACAGTTTTTTTTTCTCTCATCATCTTACCTAATCTCTCAATGGTGTTTAAAAACAATTAGAAAATCGCTATCAATATACATTATTATAATTAACAACTTCTGCTTTCCCCACCATCTCAGGCATATCTATCAAATGTATTAAGTTAAAACAGTGAATCTCACCAAATTTATGAGTAAAGAACCATAGGACATTATCAACTTATTATGGTTGAATCTAATTGAATTAATACTGATATGTTCTTGTTGTTATCAGCATATATGTGAGCTCTCACTGATCATTTCATTTACTAATTTAGAGACTATTCCCTTATATCTAAAATCATTATAAGAATTCACAGAGATTATCATTACTATTGTATGAGTATACATTGATTCCTTTCCCCAAAATAGTCAGTAATTTCAATAACTGGAAGAAAGCAAAAAACTAAAAAGTATATATTATGCATAAAAATTGGGAGTGGTAAAAGGATATAAAGTATAACATTTACTTTAAATTGAATGCATCTCTGAGTTTTTCATAAGTTATGGGAATATTTGTGTATGTGGAACCTACACAAAAGAAGCAACTGACTTTTACTCCAGGTAAGTGTTAAATACTAATCCAAAGAAAGAAGCACTATTATAAAATCATTGGTAAGAAAGGCCATCTCAGAACAGTTGAACAGACAATATGGTGGCTCACAGAAACAAAATCAATTAAACAGTGTTTTCATAGTAATTTACATAAATAAATCTAGAATGGGAAAAATTCTGTTAAAAATGTGCAAAAGACAAACCCACTGTTTATGTGGTGTACAAAGTTATTTCCTTTTTTATACTCATCCAAAAAAAAGTGGATGGCTATTTTGAAAATACTTGGCATTGAACCACTGAATGATTTATGAGTAGCAGACAAAACATAATCCTTCTCATTACTGCCAATGCAGTATAATCCAACAAGGTGGGGATTTTCCATTTATCTTGGCAGAGGTATTGAGATCTCAGTATGTTTATTTCACTCATCTTAGCTGCTTTACAAATTCACAATATTGTACCTTTGATTAGCACTGTGGAAAAGATTTTGTGAAGTGGCAGGATCTCCCACTCCTTCTACATTTGGCAGCCTTCACTCTGTAAAAATGCCCTTTTTACCACTCCCTGTTAAATTCCCATGCAGCTGTTTTCTCTTTCTTCCCCATGTCAGATACCAGATATCTGGCAGGAGACTTCTCCAAGCTTATCTGGATGAAGAAAAAAAAAGCCAGAATAAGCTCATCAGACTTTAAAATACTTTGGCACATCTTTAGACCGAATGGCTCTTCAAAATATTCTAAGTGGCCCTGCCAATTGAAGATTATTAGCCGTGGCTCTTGGCGATGTGGGAGGATAGGTCATAAGCTGGAAGCTTTGATTTAGAAGCTGGAGAGTGACTGCAGTGATAACTGCTCAACAACACAGCTTTAGAATTAAAAGACTTGAACCTCATCTTTGCTCTAAGGTTAGCATTTTTAGTGGCGCTAGTTTTCAATACGAGCCTCTTGTTTTCTTCCTGGTTGACCAGGTGGATTATGGAAAAAGACACCATTTAAGAGTCTGCCTTCTTTGAGAAATTTCACAACCACTCTAACAGATGGAATTCTGAAAATTTGAGAGATGTTTAGGGATTTAATGCATCTTAGGTTTTTTCTAAAATGAGACCCAAGGATTGCAAGCCTTCAGGATGACATGCATAAGGCTTATTATGAAATGCATTCAATAAATAAGGTAGAGGTAGCTAAAAATGACATCAGTTATAGAAATGGATGTTTCATAGGTAATCACAATAAATTTATGTATGAAAACATGTCAAAGACTAGTTTTGATTTTAAAGTCAGTTGCAATTTAAGAGAAAATTATTTCTCTTAAACAATCCTACCATGGAGCTAGATGAGTTAACACTTACTGTTTTTCCCATTTGCAGGATAGAATTTCTTTGTACTTAAATCTTGAAAAGCTTTGGCAAAGTCAAGACAAGCATTTGTTAGATTTAGAGGATCCTATTTAAGTGAAGGAAAACACTGATCAGCATGAGGTTAGATACAATATTCCTTTGTGAGTATGTGTTACTTCCTATACTAGATCAGAGTATTTCAAAGTGTGCATTGAAGAATGCAAAAGAAAAGAATGCATATATGTAGTTAGAGTTTTTAAAAATTAGCTAGTTTATTTGAAAGTCAGAGTTATGGAGAAGGAAAGAGAGAGAGAGATCTTGCACTCTTTAGTTAGAGCATTTAATATGTAGAAATCCTGCAAAACAGTATCACTCAAGAACAAGATGAAGATTACATGATAAGCATGTATGGCATTAGTGAAAAATTAAAGTAATTGAATAGCTATATTGTAGTTTGAACATTTGTACCTTCCAAAATCCAAATGTTAGAATCCTAGCTGTGAAGGTGACCACATTGAAAGTGAGGTCTGAGACCCATACACTGGTGCAGTGGGCTAAGTATCTGCCTGCAACACTGTCATCCCATATGAGCTCCAGTTCAAATCCCAGCTGCTCTACTTCCAATTCAGCTCCCTGCTGAAGGGCCTGGGAAAGCAGCAGAAGATGGCCCAAGTTCTTGGGCTCTGCCTCCCATCCTCACAGGAGACCTAAATGGAGTCCTGGACTCCTCGCTTCAGTCTGGACCAGCTTGAAGCAGTTGTGACCATTTGGAGAGTGAACAAGCAGATGGAAGATCACTCTGTCTCTCTCTATTTCTCTCTCTCTCTCTCTCTCCCTCTCTCTCTCTCTGCCTTTCAAAAAATTATTTTTGAAAAAATAAGGACTTTTGAGAGTGATTAGCTCATGTGGGCAGAGCACTGGTGATTGGGCTGGGTGCCTTGTAGAACAGGCCCCAGAGAGCTCAGCCAAACCTCTCACCCATGTGAGATGGTTGCTGTCCAGGACGAAGCAGGCTCTCATCAGACAGAAACTCTGCTGGTGTCTTGACCTTGATCCCAGTCTTCAGCTGTGAGCAACTAGTTTATGCTGTCTGTAAACCATCCAGTCTATGGGATTTTGCTCTGGCAACCCCAATGGACTAGGACAGGCAGCTTCCCAATTTAAGAAGGTAGGATTCTGTGTATAACTCTATGTCTATAACTTTAAGAGCCCAATCTTCAGAAAATAAATTGAAAATATTTTACTGGATGAAACCCTGGCATTTGGAGAAATACATATTTGGGTCACTAATAATAGAAAAATTGATGGTTGAAACCTACAATATTTCTTCTGATAAGTTCAGCACAGTAAAATTCAGCCCAGAGAATAAAAATAAAGCCTTTAGAATCTTAAGATTCTGTACAGGTGCAGAAGGGTAAGAATAAATTAGCATTTGATGAAACCAGGAACATATTCATATATGATCCTGCCATTCTTCTCTTGTGACATTCAATGCTGATGACAGTGTTGTTACTGGTTCAGTTTTTGCCTCTTCTGTGTGTTCAGGAAGTTACTTTTCTAGCTTAATGTAACAATGTTTTACATCTAACACCTGGCTCAATGTATATTTGTATTATAAAATAATTAGTTGACATGTATATCAAAGATTTTCCTCCTGTGGTTGATGGTTAGGTTTTGTACTTTATGCTAAACACTCTTTCATATGCATTATAATATAGAATTCTAAGGAAAAGAAAGAGAATGTAATTTTAATCTCCATGTTGTATCTTGAAAAGATTGTTACTTACCTAACAATACACAATTCTAAATGGCAAATCTCAGAATTCTAATCAGAGTTTTGCATAACAATTTAATTCTTTCTGAGGAACCTTGAGGACTTACTTTTACTTAGGAATTTACATTCCACACACATTCATCTCCTTTTCATATTATCTTGCAAAACTGCACCTAAATATTTGTGGAATAAATATAATCTGCATAATATCAACTGTTCAGTTCTTTGAAAAGATAATTATTACTCAAGTGTTTGCTGTTTGTTTTTTTCCACCAAGGCCATGCTTAGATTATTCTAGGAATGTCTGGCAATGACATAATCTCCTTCTCCTGTCCACACTGAGTTTGATTGTATGACTTTCTCTGGACAGTGAAACTAAATTAGCAAATATGATCCAAGCAAAGACTTGAGAAACCTTGCATGTTGCAGCTTTCCCCCTCAGAGCTCCTGGAAATGCTTCTACAACCACCTGAAGATTGGGATTCCAGCCTATCCTGGTAGAAGATGGAAACACATGCAACAGAAATGCGTTGTTTTAGTGGAGGCCCAGCCAGCTCATAGTCAACCCACCAGCCAAGTGCAGATTCATGAGGAAGCCAGGTACTGCTGGCAATAAAACTGGCCAAGTAATTCCAGTCCAAATCTGACACACAAGACTGTGAGTGAATTATAGCTCGGTATCCATTAAAATCCAGCAATGTGTAGAGTGGTTTGTTATACAGCATTGGCTTAACATCATGGCATTGAAAAGGGACTTCAAAGAAGTGAATAAAATTGTGTGTGCATGTATGTGTACATATGTAGATATATCATATTTACATATCATTATTTTTCAATAGTGTTAAGTCATTTAGGAAAAAAAAGAAAAAAATATCCAAATACCTTCAAAACCTCTCAAACTAGGCTTATAGAATTACTTTTCAAAAGGAATTATGCTCAGACAAAAGTGAAACTTCTGTTGAAAGCCTAGATAGCTGGGGAAAACCAAGATCCCCAGGTTAGTAAACACAGAGTTTCTACTTTGTTCTTCACTGAAGCCTCAGTATTACAGCCATCATTACAAACACTGGAAGCAAGCTCCAATTTCTGACTTCCTTCATGTATTATGTAAAACACAGTTTTCCTGGCATCCACTGTCTCCCTATAATGACAGAAATTTGTGGTTCCCCCTGCCTATTATCCCGTTCCCAGTTAAAGAAATAATTAAACAAGAACAAAACACAGGATAGGCTTTAGTCTAGCAGTTATGATGTTGGTTGGTTGCATTTCAGGTTGGGTTCAGCTCAGCTCCTGGCTCCAGCTTCCTGCTAACATAGATCTGCAAATACTAGCTGATAGAATAAAAAAGGGAGAGAATGATCCAACATGGGAAGTGAGATACACAGCAGACCCATAGAATGGCAGATGTCCTAAACAGCACTCTGGCCTCAGAATCAGCCCTTAAGGCATGCAGATCCGGCTGAAAAGCCCATGAGAGTATTTCAGGCATGGAAAGCCAAGACACTCTGGCAAAAAAAAAAAAAAAAACTAAATGAAAGATCTCCGCGAGTGAGATCCCAGTGGAAAGAACGGGTCATCAAAGAAGGAGGTACCTTTCTCTGAAGGAGGAGAGAACTTCCACTTTGACCATGGCCTTGTCTAAAAATTATCAGAGTCAGTGAACTCAGGGGGCTTCCATAGCCTTGGCAGCTCATGACAAGAGCCTAGGGTGATTACTGAGGCCATAAACAAGAGTGTCAATTTGTTAAGTCAACAATAGGAGTCACTGTGCACTTACTCCTCATGTAGGATCTTTGTCCTTAGTGTGCTGTACATTGAGATTTAATGCTATAACCAGTACTCAAACAGTATATTTCACTTTGTGTTTCTATGTGGGAGCAAACTGTTGAAATCTTTACTTAATGTATGCTAAACTGATCTTCTGTATATAAAGATAATTGAAAATGAATCTTGATGTGAATGGAAGGAGAGAGGGAGTGGGAAAGGGGAGGGTTGCAGGTGGGAGGGACGTTATGGGTGGGAAGCCATTGTAATCCATAAGCTGTACTTTGGAAATTTATATTCATTAAATAAAAGTTTAAAAAAAAAACATAGATCCTGGGATGCCACTGTGGTAGCTTCAGTCAATGAGTTCTTTACTACACACAAGGGAGACCTGGATTGGATTCTTGGCTCCCAGCTTCAGCCCCCAGCCGAGGATCATTATGTACATTTGGGGTATGAGCAAGCAATAGTTGTATCCCCTCTCTCTCTCACTCTCTGCTCTCAAATAAGTAAATAAATAATAAATTTTTAGAAATTAAAAAACAATAAAACAAATGCCCCCTCTCTTTCTCTCTGCCTCTCAAATAAGTATATAAATTTTTAAGTAAACAATTTTTTAGAAATGAAAACATAGTGAAACTATTGTCTGATGATGTAGATTTTGGAACAGGCTTTCTTGCATGCCAGAAGCTGTACATTTATAGATGGAACTTTGTGAAGTTCAAGGGAAGGAAATGTTATGCTCCATAAGATAGGTACTAGTCATGATTAATAAAACACAAACTGACAATGTATAAAAACACATGAAAGTGTTCCTGTATGCGTTTTCCCCACCCAGAAATAACCTAACAGGGTTGAGATGTAAAATTAACAGAGGAAAGAAGATGATTTAAGAAATTAGATGAACAGTTTGCTCGCCTAAGATATGCATTCATATGTCTGCACTCTGTTGATATTTCCTTGGTTCCAGTGGGATCCCGGAGGAGGTGTATACAGTGAAAGAAGAAATGAGACTCCAGCCCTCACAGTGGCAATCATAACTGCACTGTCCATAAAGATCTTTGCATTTGACTTTCAGGAATGTTTTTCTAAAGCTTAACAACTTGTAACCATCAGTCGGCTAGATTCTCCCAGGGCAAGTCACAGCCCTTACAAAGAGTGTGCTGGGAGCACTATAAGAGGAGACCATTTGTCATCCAAATAAAATTCAAGAAGGGGATCTAAGAAGTAATTAATACAAAATTAATGTAATAGTACTTTTTAGGTCTTACTATTTGAGATCTGCAAATTTTTAATAATTCCAAAGTGTTCTCTGAGTTAGTAGCAGAAATTTGCATTACCAAGACCAGCACAATTTCAAAAATATTTGGAGTAATGGGACAAAAATATTCATGAATGGTCTATGTGCCCTTGTATTCCATCATTTCCTCTACACTGCACCATTTGATGATTTCTGAACCTGAAACACTAATGCAGGACATGGCCCATGCAAACATTCAAGGGCCAATGCATGAACTTGCAATGTCTTCTCACCTTCCGCGGTTCCCAATGACATTGTATGTGGAGATGCCAGAGAGCCACCATGCTGGGAGTGTTTATTTGGAAGCCTGGACTTAGGAGACTCAGTATGGAGAGTGAGCAAATGAGCATTTTTGTATCATGCCATTGAGGCTCGGAAGCTAATGTGTTAGTGCAACATAACATACCCTATTCTGACCAATACAGGAAACTACTCAGGGGTTGTCAACTTTCTAATGTGCCAAATAGGAGATTTTAAAAGGATACAAAATTCCTCACCACATTCCATCATTATGTCAAATAAATATTTTCAAACACATCTCCCCACCACCAACAAATACAGAAAGAACGTTATTGCAGAACACAGAATTCTTCATTAAACTCAATAAATATAGGGTATTTTCCCCATAAAATCACTCACTGATTTTTAATTTTTTCATTTTGCTGGATAAAAATACTTAATCATGAAATAGCACACCTCTCTTCCTTTTGATAATTAAGTACAATGATTCCAGATATTTAAAAAAATGGTACAAGAGGGTTATTGAACCAAAGCAATGAAAACAATCCCTGGTAATGCCCAGCTTTACCTGTCTTGGTGAGATCCAGATTTCTCTGCTATCTTGTATCTCCTCAGTCTAGTCACATAGTTGTGATGGGCAAATTCTGCTTCTAGTCCTCAGATTTGCTCTTGGTAAATGCTCTTCTTTCCTTCCTGGGTTTGCTGTTGACTTCAGACTTGTAATTTCCTTCTTGAGAATCTGAAAAAAAAAATAGTACCAACTCATTCATTCAAATATATGTAATCATGTGATTTACTGTATTCATCATGGCTGAGTTACTGCTTTCCCAAGTGCTGTGCTAGTCTTGGGATGAATGGAGAGCAGAAGCAGTAAAATACTCTCACCTCCATCATGCACAACACATTCCTTGGTTTTCCAATCTGCCTTCAAGCAACTTATGACCTAATTGGAGATGTGTCAAGTTTTCTCCTTACAAAACATGAACTGTATATAACCACTCATCATATGATATTATAATAAGATGGATGAAATCCTCTCTAGAAGACAATTTTAGATATGAAATTTAGTAAGTTCTTAACACACAGGCTTTGGGTCTAAGTATGTACAGAATGATTCTCCATTTTTTAAGCATTATTTATTTATTTGAAAGGCAGAGCAAGTGACAAAGTGAGAGGGAAAGGGAGAGGGAGAGGGAGAGGGAGAGAGAGAGAGATCTTCCATCCACTGGTTCACTCCCTAAATGACCACAAAGGTCTTGGGCTGGCTCAACCAAAGCCAAGAGCCAGGAACTCCATCTGGATTCTTCTGCTACTTTCCCAAGAGCATTAGCAGGGAGCTTGTTGGGAAGCAGAAGAGCCAAGAATTGAGCTGTTTCTCCAAGATGACATGCCTATGATACAAGCTGAGGCTTGACTGGTTGTATAGTAACAACAGCCCCTTGAACAGAATCATTCTAAACAAAAAAAAGACAATTTGGTATATGAACCTTTGCACAACCCAAGTATTTAACAAATGGACCATGGAAGTCCAAGCTCAAACTGAACATAAGTAAATGTTTATGTGGACTTATTTGCTTTTTTATTTCTAATTAGATATGATCTCCTTGAGGGCAATAGCAATGTTTTTATCCATTTTATATCATACTTACTACAATATGGAAACATAAGTAAAAATGTGAATGTATGTCTTAAAATATGAACATAATTTTAAAATATTTTTCATCACATATAAACATAAGATGGACAATGTCCAAAACTAGCTAGCTAACAATACCAAATCTTATAAAATATCATGTAAAAAATAAAAAAAATAGGGGCTGGAGCTATGGTGCAGCAGGTTAGACTGCTGCCTGCAGTGCTGGCATCCCATATAGGCACCAGTTCAAGCCCTGGCTGCTCCACTTCTGATCCAGCTCCCTGTTAATGCTTCTGGGAAGGCAGCAGAAGATGCTTCAAATCCTTTGGACCCTGACCCATGTGGGAGCTCTGGATGAAGTTCCTGGCTCCTGTCTTTGCCCTGACTAAGCCCTGGCCAAAGAGGCCACTTGGAAAGTGAACTCATGGACTGAAGATTCTCTCTATATATGTATAGATATAGATATAGATATAGATATAGATATAGATATAGATATAGGAATTGCTGACTGATGTGTTCAGGTAGACTCAGCAGCCCCCTGGGTGTCCCACCTTGAGCAGTCCAAGACTATGCTAATGGACAGTTTTACTTCCAGTCTATTCTTAGCGGAGTTCATTTATTTGTAAATAATGGGAGTTTAAACATGAATTTTGTTTTAATTTCATTATCTTGCCCTTTGTAAGATTAATTTACTATGTAATTCTTTCAGATAGACAGAGGTGTCCAACCCAATGGTCCTTCATCCATGATATAAATACATGCAAAATTCACAAAAGTTTAAAAAGTTAATGAAATTAATCCCACAATTAATTTAAAGTACATTGAATACAAAAGTGCTTTGTCAAACATTTAAAAACAGGCCAAAGACACATAATGGGAGAATGTAATGAAATTCACTTCACTCAAATTATCATAAATTTAATTCTTCTCACTAGGAGCTGCAGAACATTTAACCTGGAAATGCAAGCAGTGCATATTTTCTGGGTAAATCTAAACTTTGTGGACCTTGCTACACATTTCTAGGTTGGGGAACTGACTACAGATGCCCACAGTGAACTTATGTCTCTTGCTATGTTACAGAAGGAAAGCATTAGTTGCAGATATATCATGGCTGTGCATCCAACTACACAACGCATATGTGCATGGATTGTGCTTGCTAACCAATTACTTCTCCAGGGTATTCTTTTGTAATTCCAGTGGCGCTGGGAATTTCCAGTGAAGGCTTTTTGATATGAAGCATTCTGTTCTATTTCCCTGGATTACAATAGTTTAAGAGCATACCTCTCCCATGGGTTTCCAGCAAATTCTTTCTGTTCCTTCCTTAAGTGCTTACCACATGGCACTACTACATGGAGGTTTCTTCCTCTGTTTTCCCAGGTGCAGTAGCAGGGTGTTGCTGCATTGGAAGTGGAGCAGCCTGGATTCAGTGGGCACCCATATGGGAAGCCAGCTATGCAGATGGAGGCTTTACCACTACACCACAACACCAGCCCTGATTCCATTGTTATAACTTGTTCAGGCATTAGAAGTGGATAAAGATGATACTGACAATCACACCTACATTTAATCCAGGCAGAAGCATCAGGCAAGGTCATGAAATAGATTCTAACCTCCTCACATACTCACCATTCACCCTATATACTGCCCTTAGTTAACAGTTAGATTGGAGTTGTGTGATGCCACTGCCTCTCTGGGGACATGGGGAGGAAAAGAAACTCTTCTCACTAATTAACAAAAATAAGTAACTTGACAGGATCCAGAGAAATTGTGATACTTCTGACTGACTGCTGTCAACAGGGCAAAAAAGGCTCTCACACAACACCGTACAACATACAGAGTTGCAGTGAGGTGCCAGGGAATTCAGTCCCAGTTGTGCCAGCAGCATTGTAAATGCCTAGGTCACAGAACAGGTGAGTTGCCATAGAGTTTTCTTTTTATTGTGGAAAATGAGTCTTTTCAGAGTGCAAGTTTTGAATTTATGCGCTGATTCTGAGCCCAATTTGGGGGTAAGTTATTATACTGATGAACATACTTTTGTAGTAGTAACATATACTACTGAGTTTGTCATTTAACTTCATGTCTGGTGTGCTTCTCTGGACTCAAAAGTCTAGGTAATTGAAGATTCTGAATTTTTCCTTATTCATCTTTGCACTCATTGTGCTAAGCACCTAATTCTGAAACTGTTGGATTTTTGGTCATGATTATGATTTTAAGGATGACCCTAAGACAGCTTGTTCTGTTATAGGAATTTAAGTGAATTTCAACTTGAAAAGGGGGATGAGAGACTTGTTCTTCAATATTGCTTTCTAGAAACTTTTCAATGTGCTTTTGTAGATCTCTCATAAAACCAACAGAAGATGGGACAGGTAAGATTACCTCCACCTTTTACCTACAATGATGTCTCTAAACATGATCAGACTGAAGCATATAAAATTAGAATATGGAAGGAGTGAACAATATTTTAATGTATATTTCCAAATAGCCAGAAGAGAGGATTTTCCATGATCCACTGTGAAGAGAAGGTATGCTTGAAGTGAGATATGCATTATTGCTCATTAAACAATGTATACACAAATTGAAACATCACACTGCACCCAACAAATGTGTACAATTATGTCAAAAATGTTTGAAAAAAATTCAGAACATTCCTTCCCACAACCACTACAAAAAGTAAAATACACCAAACCAGTGTCACTACCGTAACATGTAAAACCCTAGAGATTGGATGTTACACTAACTGAATGAGCAGACTTCACAAAGGTCTTAATTTCTGACCCCAGCGCTTCAGACATTTGGTGTTGGACAATTCTTGCTACATCCATAATCAGTGAAATGTAAACACATTCAAGATAATGGTGGCCTGGCAAATGGCAGGAGGGTTAGCAGCATCCCTGGTTTCTATAAGTAAGATGCCTGTAGCAACCCCCAATCCTTCCTTTTGTTGTCAGATACCATACAGGACTCCCAAATGAACTTGAATTTCATAGAGTAAATAATATTTTAGTGCATTAGAAATATATCATGAAACACACTTTTTTTTTTGACAGGCAGAGTGGACAGTGAAAGAGAGAGACAGAGAGAAAGGTCTTTCTTTGCCGTTGGTTCACCCTCCAATGGCCGCCACGGTTGGCGCGCTGCGGCCGGCGCACCATGCTGATCCGATGGCAGGAGCCAGGTACTTATCCTGGTCTCCCATGGGGTGCACGGACCAAGTACTTGGACCATCTTCCACTGCACTCCCTGGCCACAGCAGAGAGCTGGCCTGGAAGAGGGGCAACCGGGACAGAATCTGGCACCCCGACCGGGACTAGAACCCAGTGTGCCAGCACTGCAAGGTAGAGGATTAGCCTAGTGAGCTGTGGCATCGGCATGAAACACACATTAAAAATATTGAGGGTTGAGGAAAAATCAAATTCAACCAAACATCTATATTTGAACTGGCTAAGTCTAGCAAGTACAATCCTAGATTGTACTCCAGACATTACAGTCTAAGGAGGAAATATCACTCCCAGTTGAAGTCTGCCTCTTACAGATAATGTTGGGTATATGAAAGCAATGACTAAGTTACACAACTATCTCTAGGATGACCAACCTGTATTAGTGTGAATTTCCTATCTGAGTAATATCACCATAAACCTAAAGTCAAGCCTTAGTGATCTCCTCCAAGCCTCTCTCTATTTTATAGGTAAAACTGCTCAAGAAGTGATTTTGTCAATTAAGTACCTTTTATAACTTCACAGAATTATCCACACTGAGCAGCAAATTGGTTCATTTGGCACAGCTGTAGAATTGGTTTTGCCATTTCCTTAAGAAGTCCCTTTAGTGCTTTGATAGATTCAATAGATTTCAGAGGGAAGTATCACATGTCTACAACACATCAAAGCACAGACGAACTAGAAACAAGTCAACCATTTCACTAAACATATTTAATTAGGAAATATGGATTGAATTGAAAAACATTAATTTGATATGCAACAAATTTAAAAACTGAGGAAGTGCTTATAAATTATTTATTTCTACCTGCTCTAGTTATAAATGGAAAAATGATGCATAGTGTGGCAGGATTTTTCAGAAGTCTCAAAAAGTCCACACAATTCTAGGTCTTAAGGCAATTCTAAAGCTTTGTCATTTGGTTACAGAAACTTATATATTACATTTGATTAACTCCTTTAACATCTACTATCTATCCATGATCTTTTTACAGGAACAACATTTCCCTGGACATTGTGGTCATCTGGGTAGTGAACCTGCAGATGGAAGATATGTCTGTCTACTTGTCTGTCTGTATGTTTATCTATCTACCTACTTACCTATCTCCTCTCTCTGTAACTCTGAAGTTCAAATAAATAAATAAATCTTTGGGGAAGGGGAAGGAAAAAGTGGAGCAGATATTGTGGCAAAATGGGTTGAACAGCTGACTGCAACACCAGCATCCCAAATGAGCACTGGTTTGAGTTCCAGTTGCTCCACTTCTGATCCAGCTGCTTGCTAATGTGCCTGAGAGGGCAGCTGAGGATGGCCCAAGGACTTGGGTCCCTGCTGCCATGTGGGAGACCCAGATGGAGATCGGGGTTATTGATTCAGCCTGGCTCAGCCCTGGCCATTGTAGCCACTCGAGGATTGAACCTGTGAATGGAAGATCCTTTTTCTAGTTTCTCTCCCTCTCTATATAGCTCTGTCTTCCACATAAATAAATAAATATTTGAAATTAAAAATAGAAGAATTAGAAAATACCTCTATTTAATTATGATACTAAGTATTGCTATGAAAACTAAGACACACAAGCAGACTATTTGTTACCCAAGAAGCCACATTCATCTGATGTTAAGAGCACAACCTCTGCCACTCACCTGCTTATTCAATCCTACTTCCTTCGTTTCCTGACCTTTAACCCAGAATCCATGTGAAGATGGTTAAATTAAGTAAATAATTTAGATAAATGCCCGCATATTGTAGGGATTCAATGATTAATTGTAAACTATAACCTTTAAGATAGGACTGTAGCCTAAGGCCTTAGTATTTGGAAATAATACATTTGATACAATGAAGAATTAAAAACTTTTAAAAAATGGGAAAAGTTTGTTCTTAAAATGAAACTCAGTCTAAAATATAAGAAATTTAGAATTCACACAATGGATAACTGTGTTCTAATTCACAGTGAAAAATAGATGAGCTCCTACAAGGACCTGTATGTTATTTTCTGCCAGCCCACAATGAAACAGAAGGTGTAGCTATGATTTCCAAGGTCCAGTGGCATCCAGAGATGATTTTTTTCCCTCTGAAAGGTTTTTTTGGAAAGATTGATGAAATATAACTAATCCTAGTCTGCCCAATTAACTGGAATCAGTATAATTGTTTGTGTGTGAGTGACTAAGTATGAGTGAGTGTGTGTATGGGTGAGTGTGTGTATGAATAAATGTGTATGTGTGACTGTGAGAGTATGTGTGTGTGTGTGAGGATGTGTTTGTGACTGTGTAAGTATGGGTGACTGTATATGAGTGTGTATGAGTGTGAGAGTATGTGTGTCAGGATGTGTGTGTGTTTCTTCTCAAAGATTCCCAGTAAACAGATACATGGATTTACTAAGAAGAATCACATCATGCCTAAATGTTAGAACATACAAAATACTATAACTTGTACTCTTAAATGATTTTTAATCAAGACAAATTTACTAAAAACACTCCTTAGCCCATTCTTTAAAATATTATGCCTTTATTATTTACTAGGATGTATAACTTTCTTCATATGGAGGGTTTGAGAAGCAAATAGCTCAGGTATTTCTTTTTTATTTCTGGACGATTAAAAGTCAATAATCTACCTATTTATTTCACTTGCCTTCACAGTAGAAACTGTAAATTATAAAAATAAATAATACATAAAAGTAATGATATAAAAATAATCTTAAAATCTGAGACAACCAGAGTTTCCAGCTCAAGTATTAAACAGCAGTTTGCTTGCATCTGCTGCTGGAAAGAAATGCCTTGTGATCATTCCCTATTGCAGTGGCACTGGCAAGAAAGATCATAGTCTTTGGGTGAGTCTTCTGCAACAGATTTCTGATTGCCTTTCTAAAAGGACTTCCCCAATATAAGAAGTCAAAAATCACAGAAGTTCCATTTGTAGGACACTGCTTAGATACCCTTCACAGATAGAATTCTGTTCACATTGAAAGTAGTACTTGCTTTCCAAAAAAAGTAAAATCAGCCAAAGAAAAAAAAATCAGTGCTCTTCAATAAAGTCAACTTGTGTACAACTTAATGATTTCCTCAAATAACAGGGAAGCTCTGATGTAAACATGTTTGAGCAAAATAACATGCAAATGACAAAGAAAAGCTTCATTTCCCAAACTGTGTAAATCATATCTCCATTGTCTTCTTCATCATTATTACTATTACTTTATATAGGGAGAGGCTGTGTGCAGGATGGAGGAGAGAGAGAGAGAAGAAAACATTAAGTGACATTTACTTAGAAAACATACTGAGGCTGGCGCCACAGTGCACTAGGCTAATCCTCCACCTGTGGCGCCGGCACCCTGGGTTCTAGTCCCAGTTGGGGTGCCAGATTCTGTCCTGGTTGCTCCTCTTCCAGTCCAGCTCTCTGCTGTGGCCTAGGAGTGCAGTGGAGGATGGCCCAAGTCCTTGGGCCCTGTACCCACATGGGAGACTAGGAGGAAGTACCTGGCTCCTGGCTTCAGATCAGTGCAGCGTGCCGTAGCGTCCATTTGGGGGGTGAACCAATGGAAGGAAGACCTTTCTCTTTCTCTCTCTCTCTCTCTCTCTCTCTCTCTGTGTCTAACTCTGCCTATAAAAAAAAATGATACTGAATGTGAGATCCTATGAGAGGAATGAAATGATCATAAAAAAAAATTTCTGAGTGTAAAATGTGAAGAATTGCTGGCCTAGCCTGTGCAGAGTACACAAGCAAAGAAAGTTGGTAACAAGACTGGTGAAGGCAGAATGGATACAGTAGCAATGATTATGAATAACAGCAGAAGAGGCTTGCATGTGGTGCATAAATGCCTTTCTAGAAGAGAAAGAAGAAGGTGAGGTCAGAGGCGCTGATCCTAGTGCATTTCTTGAACAAAGGAGGCTATGACAGGCAGTGAGTGTAGGATTGGCTTATGTGTGTGGAAAAGTGGGAATGGGGGATTGACTATCTTGCTGAAATAGGAAACTCAAAAATAAAGTATCTTTTTTTTTTTGACAGGCAGAGTGGACAGTGAGAGAGAGATACGGAGAGAAAGGTCTTCCTTTGCCGTTGGTTCACCCTCCAATGGCCGCCGCGGCTGGCGCGCTGCGGCCGGCGCACTGCGCTGATCCGATGGCAGGAGCCAGGAGCCAGGTGCTTTTCCTGGTTTCCCATGGGGTGCAGGGCCCAAGCACCTGGGCCATCCTCCACTGCACTCCCTGGCCACAGCAGAAGGCTGGCCTGGAAGAGGGGCAACCGGGACAGAATCCGGCGCCCTGACCGGGACTAGAACCCGGTGTGCCGGCGCCGCTAGGTGGAGGATTAGCCTAGTGAGCCACGGCGCCGGCTAAAAATAAAGTATCTTTTAAATACCATTTGATACTATCGTCCCTTTTAGAAATGTGTACACATAGTATATACCCTATGGAGAAAGTGTGATGTGTGACGTATGTGACATGTGACAATCACAAGTAGTTTGCTTTACAATGTGCTATGAAATACACTAATTAATATGATATACTACCTATCCAGAAGTACCTTACAATCAAGTTTTGGATAGAAGTGACTTAAAATTAACCATAAATAATTATAAATAGTAGTCCTTGGGGTACTATCAAGCTATCATGCGTTAAGGGTTAATACTTTGGGATACATAACCTTTTTCTTTGCTAGACCAATTTATGGGAAATAGCAATGATAATACCATGAAGTGGGTATTTTGTTAAGCAGTTAAGAAGCTGCTTGGGACACCCACATTGCATATTGGAGGGCTTGAGTTCAAGACCTGGCGCTGCCTCCAATTTCAGCTTCTTCTGACTCCTATGCTGGGAGGCAGCCCCATGTGCTTGGGGCCCTGTCTCCTACATGGGAGATGGAGTTTAAATTCCTAGCTTGAGGCTTTGGTTTGATCCAGCCATGCCTACTGTAGGCATTTGTAAGTGTATCAACAAATGGTAAGTCTTTTTCTCTTTACCTTTCAAATAAACAAATAAATAAAAATTTTAAACAGGAATTTTAATTCTGTTATTATGTATGCATTTCAGAGACTAACCTGAATATTATGTTAAACAAATTTTCCTAGGACAGTAGCTTTAACTGAAATCTGATATATTTTTTAAAAGCCAAATTTTAGATTAGATACAAAAAAATTTCTACACCTACTTCTAATTTCTCCCAAATGGCATATGAGTAAGTTTATGTGAATGTAAGTAAGTTTATGTGAATCTGAAGATTTCACCTTGCAGATAATCCAAGGGTACTGATTGTGTATTGGATCAAGGCACTCCATCCAAATCCATACTTTGATATTTTTTCATATGTCATATATCATGGCTCATAACTTTTGAAATATCTAATAAGTTTTTAGAATTCTATACTAGATAGAAGATAGCATTTCATTACACTGAGGGGGGAAATGAACTGGGATTGTACATTTTTCTTGTACTTAACATGTAAGCTGCCACTCTCAAAAAGGGACATGATTTGTTCCTAAATGTTATTTACCAGCATCGCTACCCTTGCATACACACAGCACACAGAAACACGAGTAAAGCACATCATTTGTTTCATATGGCAATAACTGTCAGAGTAGAAAATAAATCTTAGTAGCCGTACATGTTTTTAAAGTTTTGCACTGATTAACCAGAACTCTGGTTAAAATTGGTTTGTAATGGGCATATTTTTGCTTAAAACATTTACAGATTCAGAAAAGAAGAATGACTTGGGGGAAATAGCAGAAGGTTTGACACCTGAAGACTTGAGTTGAAAATCATTGCAATTTACCACTTCCATGGTCTTCTAAGCCAATTCTCTTTTCAAGTTCAGATTCCTAATCTATAGAATCCATGCATGATTGTTGCAAACAGAAAATTGAGAGAATTTAAAGTACAGATGTGGGAGAGAGAAAATAAGTTTAGTAATAACACTTACTATTGACAATATCAAATAAAATGTACCATGAGTGAGATTTAATTAACTGAAAACAATTTTTAAGGATTTACCTTAGTTTTTTTGATAGGTAGAATGACATAGAGAGAGGGAAAGACAAGGAAAAAGACATCTTCCATCTGCTGATTCACTCAGTAAATGGTTCACTCCCCTCAATGGTTGGGCCAGGCCTAAGCTAAGAGCCTGGAACTCCATCCAAGTTTCCCATGTGGGGAGCAGGCAGGACCCAAGGACTTGGACCATCTTCTGCTGTTTTCTAAGGCACATTAGCAGGGAGCTGGACTGGAAGAAGAGCAGCCATGACTCGAACTGGGCTTCAAATGGAATGCAGGCTTTGCAGGTGGCAGCCTAACCGGTCACACCAAAATGCCGGCCCCTCAACTGAAATTTTTACTGACACATTTACTGGTATTTTAATTCCACTTAAATCACTTCACTGTCACTTGACATGTAGCATTTAGTAAAATGCATCTTTCTTTTCTTAAAAAATGAAATTCATTTTATAAAGGAGGTGATGCTCTTTCTACTAATACATATTTTTAAAAATTTGGCTGTGCTCACAATTCCTTTGGCCTGTCAGTTAGGGTTAGGTATGCTTGCTTTTAAGAAATAAAAGTGTTTTAGCAGTTCTGAGTGTTTTTATTTCTCTCATACTATCTTTTTATAGCTCTGTTACTAAAAACTCCTCAAACTGAAGTATAAGTCAGTTTTTAAACATAATTTAATGACATTGTCATCTACTTTCAAAGTAAGTCAAACTAAAAATGTTTATATATATTTTATGTATGTGTGCAAATAATTCAGGGAAAATGAAATTAAAAGATAAGTTTCTGGGTTGTGACACAGTCTCCTTCTGCAGCACCAGCATCCCAAAACACCAGTTCGTGTCCCAGCTGCTCCACTTCTGATCAAGCTCTCTGTGGCCTGGGAAGGCAGCAGAAGATGGCCCAAGTGCTTGGGCCTCTGCACTTGCATGGGAGACCTGGAAGAATCTCCTGGCTTCGGATCTGCCCATCTCCAGCCATTGCAGGCATTTGGGGAGTGAACCAGCAATGGAAGACCTCTCTCTCTGTCTGTAACTCTGCTTCTCAAGTAAATGTATAAATCTTTAAAAAAAGTAAAAGTATAATCTGAAAAAGTACTTTTTCTATGTAATTTATTTTCAATAGCATTTATTTTAAATGCATGATAACTTCCTAATCTGAAGAAAGTAAGCCTACATTTGGAATATCTTTCTGAGCAGCCTTAGCTATAGAGAAATATGAAGAGAAATTTTGTTGTTAATCATTGTATACAAAATAAACTTGAATGTTTATAATTGCTACCTAGTGTAATTTAAATATATTGATATAATCACCTCTACCTCTCAAATAAATGTTTTTAAAAAAGATAAGTTTATGTCAGTGTGAAGAACGTTTAAAACTATATACACTTTTTAAATAATATGCAATTTTCATGAACTTTAAAGATTTCCAACATGCATAGCTCCAAATCTTTTGTACCCCAAAATAAAATTACACTTTAATTCCATTTTCCATGAACCTTTTGAAATCCTCTCAGATTTATAGTTTACATATTTTAAATGTTTTAAATTGAATCATCATTTATCACAGATGAATTTAGTCAAATGTATGCAAGTTTTTTGGTACATATATAAAAACACTTCTAGAATTTTGATCATCACTCACTAAAGAAATTTCAGAATCCTCTTTATTTAAAACTAATTTGTGTGGTGCGGAATGGGGAAATTGCTCTGACTTGTACAATTGGCCACGTTCCATGGGACATGTTCCCTGCACACAGGAAATTTCAAAGCTGAAAGCTAAGATGACGTCAAACAGCTCTTGAACTTCTGGAAAATTTAACAGCTGGCTACCTGAAGCCCCTATTAACCTGTTCCAGCACACTCAAGACTGCCACACTTTACTATTTAAAAAACAAAATCCTGGTGTTCAAAAGCTGTCATACAATAGTTCATAGTGAGAACACGTTAAGAGAGAAGTTTGATGAGTCTAAGAGGATAGGATTACTTCTTTCACAAGTGATGCTAATGATCAGACACTAGTATTTAGAGTGGTATTCTTTTTTTTTTACATTTTAAGCTTTTATTTAGTGTGAAAGATGCATAGGAGAGTGAGGGCTTTATTTATAGGAGAGAGAGAGATCTGCATTCATACCAAGTACCAGGAACCAGCCACGTGGAAGATCATCCAGGCCAGGAAGCATAGTGCAGGTTGGCCCAAAGGCCATGTGCCCTGAAGGCACAGGGCTACAGCCAGCCCCCTACTGGCAAGAGGCCAGGGTGACAAAAAGGAATAAAAGGGGGGATAGACACACTGTGTCACAGATTTTTAATCCATTATCAAAGGGGAGTGGCTAATTAACCTGATTGGCCAGTGGGTGCTCAGATGTGGCCAGGTAGGGGCATGAGGTCACACAGGGGCATGGCAAAGGCATGGTCTTCCAGCTCACAAGCCTAATCAATTTTAACCTGTATGCCTGTCTACTTCATTTCCCCCTCAGAGACTTCATCCTTAATCCTAAGGGAAGTTGATAGGTGTGGAATCATCTCTTCTGTAAATGCTTCCTGCTTATGGGGGCATAGTGCAGGCCCTGCCTATCCAGGGTCTGGAATTCTCTGCATAGCCTATCTAAGAAATTCGCTTTGTGAGCTGGAGCAGTCTTGGTCATTGCCAACGTCTATGTCCTCTGCATGGTCAGTTACTCCCAGAAGTTGAGTTCTGAAACATATATAAGTTTGCTGATTAGCATAAACAAAACTGGAACAAAACCAATTATAAGTGGGGTGCCCCTTAAGATGAAAACAATGTATTTTTCAGATTCCCAGATAGTGGGTAGTGATAGGTTACCCTTATGTAGATTATAACCCATTTAGCTTGAGTATAGAGAATTATAATAGAATAACTCATTAGGTAGCTTTATCATCAATAACAGTTCCTAGAGATAATGAAGAAATCCAGGTACAGCATTTTTGCCTTAAGGTACAGCAGTCTTGATGTGACAAAGGCAAAACTTTACTTATCCTTATTGCTTTGAAGAGGTACTAAGGTCTCTGATTGTCTTACAGGAATAATCAGGCATGTCTTTCGCATTCACCTGTGAATATTTAAGAGGCAGAAGTTTAATCCTAATTTAATGGAGGCAGTCATGCTCAGTATCACCTGGTAAGATCCCTTTCATTTAAGATGAAACTGATCTGAAGAGAATCTTCTTATGAATGGTTTGCTCAGGAATTGTTAATGTTGGAGTTTTTGTTAAAAAACTTCTTGATTCCTTGGAACAGCTTTTGTAGCTCCCATGCCCAGCACATTGTGTCTATGTCAGAGGCTTTTTAAGCAAGCACAAGGCTTAGAATCCAATTCCTGGAATCCATAACAACTTTTGTAGCTACACGTTTCAGTACAGAGTCTGCATCAGGGCCTCTTTAAAGCTGTATACAAAAGCTTAGAATCCAAATCTTGGAATCCAAATTCCATAGAATCCTGTCATCAGCAATTCCCAATACCTGAGCTTTTAGTTAGATGCTCCTTAATTCTCTGGAACAACTTTAGCAGCTACACTTTTCAGTACAGAGTCTGCATCAGGGCCTCTTTAAAGCTATATACAAAAGCTTGGAATTCAAATCTTGGAATCCAAATTTCACAGAATTTTGTCATTCTCAGAAATTTCCTCAGCTGCCTTTAAATAGCTGACCCTATGTTAAAACATATGAGATAGAAATTTCACAGAGAGACATGTATACAAGATTTTCCATTTGAGGTACTTAATAAACTTTAAATAAATACCTAAGAATACAGGCAAAGGAGCTTGACACTTAGCCACAACTAGAACTTATTGATGCATAATATCACACAATAGCACAAAGTAAATCTTTGGAATTTTTTACCATTAATGTTAATACTGTAGCTCTTTTGAGAATAGAGGTAATAGAGGTCCTACATGGGAAGTTAGTACACAGTGACTCCTGTTGTTAATTTAACAATTAACACTCTTATGTGTGACATCAGTGATCACCTGAGGCTCTTGACATAACTTGCCTAGGCCATGGAAGCCTTTTGAGTTCCACAAACTCCATCAGTATTCAGACAAGGCCATAAGCAAAGTGGAAGTCCTCTCCTCCCTCTGGAGAAAAGTACATTCTACTTTGATGAACACTCCTTTCCACTGGGGTCTCACCCAGGGAGGTTCTCCACATAGGGACACTTTTTCCACGAGTGCCCTGGATTTCCTTGCCTGAAATGCTCTTGTGGGCTTTCTAGCCAGACTAGAATGCCTTTAGGGGTGATTTTGAGGTCACTTAAGGAGATTGCCACTCTGTGAGTCTGCTGTAAGGACTCCCTCCCATGTTGGAGCATTCACTCCTTTTTAATTTTATTTACTATTAGCAGTTAACACTTAATCCTATAGACATGATCACTTTAAAACTTAAGATGTTAACATTACCATCTAGCCCAAGGGGATTTGCAATCCCATATCAAGTTTTAAACTGTACACTTAGACATGCTCAAGCTGACTTACCTCAAACGGTAGAGTTAGAAACATACCAGGGGATTCCAATTCAATCCCATCAAGGTGGCATGT
The DNA here is from genome assembly GCF_051225735.1 of Oryctolagus cuniculus. Lineage (NCBI taxonomy): Eukaryota > Metazoa > Chordata > Mammalia > Lagomorpha > Leporidae > Oryctolagus > Oryctolagus cuniculus. The sequence continues at coordinate 19,865,609 of NC_142885.1, read as the reverse complement.
ACCAATGCCATCTCACTAGTCCAAGTGATCAGTTTCAGTTCACAATTGATCATAATGATAGGACTAAGAGCCAAAGGGAGCACATAAACAAGACTAGTGTCTGCAAATACTAGCTGATAGAATAAAAAAGGGAGAGAACGATCCAACATGGGAAGCAAGATACACAGCAGACCCATAGAATGGCAGATGTCCTAAACAGCACTCTGGCCTCAGAATCAGCCCTTAAGGCACGCGGATCTGGCTGAAAAGCCCATGAAGAGTATTTCAGGCATGGAAAGCCAAAACACTCTGGAAAAAAAAAAAAAAAAACCCTAAATGAAAGATCTCCGCGAGTGAGATCCCAGGGAAAAGAACAGGTCATCAAAGAAGGAGGTACCTTTCTCTGAAGGGAGGAGAGAACTTCCACTTTGACTACAACCTTGTCTAAAAATTATCAGAGTCAGTGAACTCAGGGGGCTTCCATAGCCTTGGCAACTCATGACAAGAGCCTAGGGTGATTACTGAGGCCATAAACAAGAGTGTCAATTTGTTAAGTCAACAACAGGAGTCACTGTGCACTTACTCCTCATGTAGGATCTTTGTCCTTAGTGTGCTGTACATTGTGATTTAATGCTATAACTAGTACTGAAACAGTATATTTCACTTTGTGTTTCTATGTGGGAGCAAACTGTTGAAATCTTTACTTAATGTATGCCGGATGCTTGCCCGCGAGAGTCCAGCATAGTAAAGACACGATCGCTGCTTACTCGGTTCTCATGGAACTTTATTCATCCAGATGCAAGGCAAAAGAAAAGTAGCCAAGCCCCCTCCCACTATACAATCCTATCCCCATTATATACCCTAGGTTCCCCTAGCAGGACGCTCCCAGCCAATGGCAAGTCTGTTCACATGCAGTCCATGCAGGCACAGTCCAATCAAGTCAAAGGGCACATAGTGTCTCAGGTCGAAAGTTCATCTTGCTCCATCGGGGTTGTTTGTGTGTCTTCAGGACATCCTGTGGTTAGCACTTCCTTGACTTGTTTTTCTCAGCAGCCAGCACTTCCTTAACTTGTTTTGCACAAGTTGTTACAACAGGCCATGCAAACAGCAAAGTGAGGAAGTTCCCACAGGTGGCCAGCCTGCGGTTCCCCACAATGTATGCTAAACTGATCTTCTGTATATAAAGAGAGTTGAAAATGAATCTTGATGTGAATGGAAGGGGAGAGGGAGAGGAAAAGGGGAGGGTTGCGGGTGGGGAGGGAAGTTATAGGGGGGGAAACCATTGTAATCCATAACCTGTACTTTGGAAATTTATATTCATTAAATAAAAGTTAAAAAAAAACTGTACCCTTAGAAGTAAGTCTATAGGAATGTATGCAGAGCTATACAGCTTTACAGTCTTTGTAGAACCTGAGAAAATAAAAACAGACACAGGTCTTCATGAGCTTAATTATTCTTAGGCATTTTACATGGATACATTGCATTAGCTATAATTTCTTAATCCCATCTAGTCGAAGGGCTTCCCAATTATTAAGTGTGGATCTGTCATGGAGTCTCCAAAGGAGCAGATGTAGAACTATCCATAGTTAAATCACCTTGTTGGGCCAGTGCCATGGTACACGGAGCCGGCATCCCATGTGGTTGCCGGGTTCTAGTCCTGGTTGCTCGTCTTCCAGTACAGCTCTCTGCTGTGGCCCAGAAAAAGCAGTGGAGGATGGCCCGGGTGCTTGGGCCCTTGCTCCACATGGGAGACCAGGAGGAGGCACCTGACTCCTGGCTTTGGATCAGTGTAGCTCTGGCTGTTGCGGCCATTTGGGAGGTGAACCATCAGATGGAAGACCATTCTATCTGTCTCTCTCTCTCACTGTCTGTAACTCTATCTGTCAAATAAATAAATAAATTCTTTTAAAATCACCTTGTAACCTGGGGAGACAGGAGGTAAATAGGGCTAAGCTTTGGCCCAGTTATATCTCTGATCATCTACCTTAATAGGTAATCTGACATCTCAGAGCTACTATACCTATTATAGAGCTTAATGTATAAAATCACACTCAGAGGGAAAAATAAAGAAATAACGTAGTAAAATCTCATTCAGAGGTGAAAATAACAAACTAACATAATAAAATCCAGCTCAGAGGTGAAAGTAACAAGCTAACATAATAAAACATGATTTAATATACATTGCTCTATTAATCAGGCATGTAGCATGTGGTTGGTCATGGGGGCCACCACCTTGGGGCAGTCTGTTGCCCATCTTACTATGAGGGTGGAAGTTCCCATGGTGGGTCACCATCTTGGGGCATAAGTCCCACCCTCCACATACAGTGGTATTCTAAAGTTCATCTGTAGTACTCAGAACATTTTTCTGAGTCATTATTTATACTTCTTGCTGTGTTGATCTGACAAAGAATCCATTGAAATATATAAATTGCTCTTATGAAGCCATGGTGTACAAAGAAAATCCTCAGCACTGTTGTACATAGTGAAACATATTTATTTTTAATCATATGTAACACAAGTGTACATGCGTTAACAATTGCTACTCATAGATTATTGGGATATCCAGCAATGATCACCACATCCAAATGTTTTGTTCTTCAAATTAAATAATAGATATGTCCATCCCAAAGCACAGAAAAAAATTACAGCACAAAGAACTTCCCTTTGAGATCTCAATATTAGAATGTAAAAGTAGAGAAATGGTTTCACACCAGTGGGAAGAAACTACACATTTCTCCTGATTGTAAGAACATGTTTCTTTCAGGATAGATATTGGAATCATTTATAATAATTCTACACTGGTGTTACTTGAGGGATTGGCAACTCAGCTTTGGAAGTAATAGAGAATCCAAATTGACAAGACTCAACTCAAAAGAAGCCTTGCTCAAATCTCACTTGACCACACTTTGAAGCACTGTACAATGTAGCTGAAGCGTACAAGTACCTGCTCTCTAGAAAAGAGCTGTCTTACAAGGGGTGAACAGAAGGGAAGTTGCCACAGGAATACACAAACACATCTCATCTTCTGGGTAGTGTGCATGGGTATTTTTGAGTAGTCAAGTTTTGTGTGTTTCTACGCATGTACTGTGGCATTCCTAAAGATAAGTTTTCCTGCTTTATACCTAATATTAATTACAATATCAAGGGGAATCTTCCCTACTGCAAAACACTAAACATGAATAAGAATGTTTTTATGATTAAACTCCCTGTTAGTAGCCACACAGCATAATTAATCTGCCCTGCAGCTCTATTGTGTGGTGATAGCTATGGGAATGAAAATGGCAACAGCCTTGTCATTTTGTTTGCTACCTAACAGTTGTAATCCCTCTATTTTCTATATATTGCCAGCTGCATAGATTCCTTAAATGGCCAATGTGATAATATCCAGGGAATCACTTTATAAGTTGTCCCATAAATAAATATGGAACTTCATCTGAGAAGTGTCTATGGCATATTGGAAACATATTTTCACAACACAGTTGTACTTTATTCCAATTCTTATATCAGATTAAGTGACATCCATTCTCTATTTTCATCTCTCTCACATACTTACACAACCAACTCCTTCTACTCTGGAATATACTATCCCTCAATTGAGGGAGAGGCTCCTCTACAACACAGAAGAATTAAGTGTGAGGAGGTATGTCAAACTTGGTAAAGTTCAAGCCACTGAAGGCCTGGAGTGTTAGAGATACTGTTCCTTACTTGATTATATTTTAATGCCTTTATTTTGAAAGAGCTCTGTTATATACTTAGCTATAAAACAATGGCACATGAAAAAAGTACTGCATGGAACATGATAAGGTTTCTAAAATGAAGAGTTGTATTATTCAAAATTGTATCTAATAACAAATTTGGCAAGATTGCTAGGATTTTTCACTGAAAAAATCACACAGACATACAACTACAGTCCAGAGTATGAAAAAATGATGAACGAATTAGCAAATCTGTGTCCATCCTTCCTTTTGAAGGTAGTAATTTATTTCAATGGCATTTTTTCTTTATATTCCATTATTCTCAATTACTATATTCACTGTGTTCAAGTGCTTACTTCAAAATGTATTTGCCACATTAAATGAAATTCTTAGATAGTATACCCGTGTATCCAGTGGGTTTAAATGCATATGCATTGAAAAATAAATATGGCATATGTATTTGTCACAATAAATAAATCATAGGTAAAGCTTACACTTTCATATTCACAAATAAAACTCAACATTTTGGGGGAAAGCTTTAATATAGGTATTTAATTTGTTCTAAGAAAAAAGTTTTTTTCAAATTAGGAGAAACATTGAGATTTCTGTTCAGAAAAATGAATAATCATGCAATTCTCATAAATCTTTAACACTCAATCATACACAGAGTGGGTGTTAGAAGAACATTCTCAATGATAATATTTACTTATAATGTAAGTTTGCCTCATGAGCTCATCAGGACAGTGTCTCAAAGACATCCCGTACTTTCAAGATTAAATGGTAAGGCTGGCACCGTGCCTCAATAGGCTAATCCTCCTGTGGTGCCAGCACCCCAGGTTCTAGTCCCGGTTGGGGCACCGGGTTCTATTCCCAGCTGCTCCTCTTCCAGTCCAGCTCTCTGCTGTGGCCCGGGAACACAGTGGAGGATGGCCCAAGTGCTCGGGCGCTGCACCTGCATGGGAGACCAGGAGGAAGCACCTGGCTCCAGGCTTTGGATCAGTGCAGTGTGCCAGCCGGAGCAGCCATTTGAGGGGGGTGAACCAACGGAAGTTAGACCTTTCTCTCTGTCTCTCTCTCACTTTCTAACTCTGCCTGTCAAAAAATTTTTAAAAAAGATTGAATGGTAAAATTGTCCAGACATGCAGTTCAAGAACAGATTTTAGTAAATTCTACAGCTAAGCTCAAAAGGCAAGGGTCTACTTTGATGGTACTATTTCTTTGTCTTCTCATGTTACACTATTTCCTTTCCTTAGCAATCTTACGTATTCATGGAAATCCTCAAGGATCATATTCTAGGTTCCAAAAGGTAAAGAGAGGAAGCTCAATTTTATGGAACATGAAGCTAAAGCTGCTGTGAACAGTCCCTACATAGTAGCGGAACTTTCTAACTGTAGGAGCCAACAACAACAAGTTATGAAAAATTTCATTACTGCAACTTTCCCAAAATGTCTAGAATGTAAATTTCTCATTTTAAGAGATAACCATTTAATACAACATAAGACTTTGAAATTTTAATCAACTTTAAGAAAATAATCAATTTTCCTAGGATTACCATGAGTGCATTAGCTCGTCTTATAAAGAAATGACTTCAGAATTATTTTATTTTTGATCTTCTCATTTTACAAACTGTTTTGAAGGGCTCATAAGACAAACTCAACTAATGGAAGCAGAATAATATCATAAGAATGTCTTTTACTCACTTGTTGAAGTAAGGGAATCTAGTCTTCAAAATTGTGACTATTAATTTGTTGATTGCATCAGGCTAGAGATACTCCCATGGCATTCAAATCCTTCCTTAATGATGTCTGCTATTTATTTTAAAAATCAATTAATATTAATTATGTCATGATATAATATCATTATATTTATATATCAATATGATTGTAATATTTAAGAAGCCATTAGGACTAGGTGTAATACTTGCTCTGCTGAATTATTAACAGCATAACTAATGAGTATTCATATAAAAAACAGCTACTTTGAAAAAGAAAGCTGTATTAGCATTCTTTAGTTGAATAAAAAGACAAGTTTGAGCCATGCACTCCAGATGTGGGGATCGTTTTGTTTCTTTAAAATGGAGCCAGCTACACATGGACAATAATTGGAGAAAGAAGGAGAAATCACATTACCAGCCTTTGCAGGAGGGACTGTGCCCCCCTTTTTTTGGAAGCTGCATCATCCTTACTGGGACAGAGGCAGACATGTCAGGCCAGAGAACTGATCTGGGTCCTTCATTGTCACTCTTAGTCTTACATAAAATTGTCTCCACATTCCATAGAAATGCCACAGTTTTTCAGGAAAAATACAGACCCGAGACAATAGTTTATTTTGGCTGGAACTACAGTTCCCAAACTGAAGAGTTACTGCCAGAAATAGAAACGAGTTTGGAAAAAAAAAAGTTTCTCTAAACTGAGATGCAGGAAAGTGCTCCTGCATTAATTCCCTGGTGCTCTGGGACCCCAATCAAGGGTCCCTTGTTAAGAACCTCTCAAAGTGATGAGTCACTCAGGGGAAGCGGGAAGCTTTGGGTCTGCAGTCTACTTACCAAGGGAATTCCCTTTTCCTCAGGCACCCCCTTGCCAGCAGAGGTATAAAAAGGCAGCAGCAAGGCCTACCTGGTGATGATGAGGCATTGCCCAAGTGTGGGCAGCCAGGTCATTCACTCACTAAGGCACAACCGCCCTGGGCTCTGGGCAGGGCTCTCACAACTCCTTGAGTCCCCCAGGCACCTGCTACTCCTGGGCTTCCCCATCTTTGTTTCCCTGTACTCTTTCCTTAAGCATGGAACTGCTCCCCAGGCTGATCTCTAGGATTCATCCCCATGTCTTCCACAATTCGCCATTGTCAACATGTTACTTACCATATGACTTCCACTCAACCCATGTTTATTGAATATTTGCAGTGGGAGGTATTCTGTTCCTCACTAGGAAACTGATGAGTAAATAATATACCATGTGACTTAATTAAGTAGCTTATGGAAGTAGTGGGCTTGTGTTGGGTAGAGGGTGGGGTGTTGGGGGTATGGGGAGTGGGGGTGGTACAGGAGGGCAAATCATGAACAAGGATAAAAATAAGTTCATATATATCTAGTAACATCAAAGTACTGATTGAGTGACTGAAGAGAGATGCAAACATCCATTGGTCATCAAAGAAGAAAAAGGCACATACAACTGGGGAATCATGAAAAGCTTTCATGAGCAGATCAGGTGTACCACGGCTCTTAAAGAAAGGACAGAGCCTCTACAGTGGCAGAAAAGGGCTTTCCAGGTGACAAGAAAAATAAAAGCAAAAAAACATGAGCAGGAGGCATAAAACAGTATCTGGAGTACAAAATACAGATGGGAGCTATGAGAAACAGATTCCGGAATGATAGGTTAAGGCCATGCAGGGCCTTGAATGAATGGCAAGCTGAGAGAGGCAGTTGTTTGTGAGCTAAAAAAGTGTTGTCACAACAGAGAGGAAAGGGGATGGCAAAAGTACAGGTGTCCAATCTAGGGAACCATGGGCCCTGAAGACTAGACAGGGAATGGTGATGCTGACAAGCCATCATGAAGTCAGGAATGAGCTGAAGTCCAGCAGAGATTCCAAAATTCCGGAAAGAGCAGGGCAGAATCTCTCCGAAGGGTTTGCATTCTTTCCACTATTCTCCATACCCAGTGGTTGATCAATCACAATAGTCTGTGTAAGTCTCCTTTGAGATGGCAAATACTGAAGTCAGAGTTAGCTTCTTGTGCTGAGATCACTGCAATAGCCTCTTAGCCCAATTCACACTTTTAAAACCTGTCATCTAGGAACTTCCCAATTTGCTTTTAATCTATCATTTTAAAAAGATTACTTGCAAAGCAGAAAGAGAGAGAAAGAAAGAGTGACAGCAAGAGCTCCCAGCTGCCTCCTTAAATGCTTATGATGCCCAGACTGGGCCAGGCCAAACCCAAGCAACTCAATTACCTGAGTCATCATCATTGCCTCCAAGAGTCTATGCATTAGCAGAAAGCTGAAGACAGAAGCCAGGTGTAGAACCCAGGTACCCTGAAATGAGGCCTGGGTCTATTAACCAGTAGGCTAAATGCCCACCCCTACTCTACCTTTTAAAAAATGTCTTATTGTCTCATGGTAAGTGCCATATGTACAAACAATAGTGATCTCATTACTATAATTCAAGTACATTCCAAACCAATTTCATCTCCTGTGAATGTATTATTCCTAAAATTCATAAAGAGCATATCCAATGTTCAGTAATGGGGTGGGGGCCACTGAGGGGCTACAAAGATGAATAAGAAATATTCCTTCCACTATAAGCTCAAGGAATTTTGGGGGAGGACAAGGAGACAGAGAGAGAGAGAGAGAAATAGTGGGAGAAATGTGAATGGAATGAGAGAGGGATTGGGAGATGGGAGGGGTGGGGGTGGGAGGGAAGTTATGGGGGAGGAAAAGCCATTGTAATCCATAAACTGTACTTTGGAAATTTATATTTACTAAATAAAAGTTAAAAAAATAAAGTGAAAAAAGAAATGTGAATACCTATGATTCTCTTGTTTGCATTTTTCCATGCCATGAAAATTTTGAAACTGTAGTTGTTTTGAAAGCAATCGAAGTGGAAAGATAAGTAAACCTGTAGTGGAAGGACTTGCACTGTAGTCTGAGAAGAGGATACAGGCTCCAAGGGAAGGGGCTTGGGAACCAGGACTTGGGACAGAGAAACCAGGATTGAGGGTACATCCAAGTGAACAGAGGGTGGAGATGCAGCAGGTGGAAGGCACTGGGACACTCACTTGCTCAGCTGTGAGAAATAAGGATGAGGAAGAAAGAGCAGAGATGAGGCTGGGCCAGCCTGGGAGGATTCTTTAATTCCCATGCTGGGTGTTTGCTCTTCATAACGGGAAGCCTGAGGTGATTTTAAAATAAGTGGGGCAGAAAATTGGCTTGAATCGCTAATTCTGGTATCTGTAAATGAAACATGATATACTTCCCCTCAAGACTGCTATGAGAATCTTCCTGCTTCTGTGACATTCTGAGAATTGCTTCCTGTTCAGAGCAATTAAAGTCAGCAATGGATTTATATATTGTGACTCTTGTATGGCAGGCATGGAACAAAAATGCTATCAGTTCATTGTGGCACAATCTTGATGGCCAAAAGATAGCAATATATCGTCTCTGATAAAGTGGCAATAAGGGCATCATTTCCATTCCTCACTAAAGTGAATTCTGTAATAGTGTATCATTTCTGCAGTGCTGTTGATGTTGACACAGGAATAATATCTCATCCCTGCACAGTTCTTTTTTATGTACCAGGTTGTGGTTGGTTCTCTCAATCCTTCATATGTGGTGTAAGGGAATTAAGGCCCAGGGGATTCAGTAATACATGCAGGGTTACACAGCCAGCAAGGGCTTGTTTTAATCCTGAGGAATCTTGTACCAGATTCTGTTTTTAATCCACACCAAGACACACTATTGAAAGAGACACAGAAAAAGAATAGAGCCCCGAGCAGCATTCAATAGCTTGTCCCTTCCCAATCTAAAAACATCTAACATTATGTGATTTCAAAATTCTCAATGTTTTTAACTACACAAGTGGCCACATAATTAATAGAGCTACATCATTACCTAGCAATTTTCAGTCCCTTGTAGGATAATTGAATATTGACAAGCATCTCTTGGGAAGTGGAATTGTCTGGAACTCACTCAATGATTCATTCAACTTCTTCCCAGTCTTAGATTCTTTACCAACAAGGGATCTAAACATCTGGCAAAATTCCAAAAGTAACAGAAGGTATCTTTCAATATGACAGGGCATTAGGGCAGAAATGTTTTAAGCCTGTAGGTTTCTCATTAATTACTTTTTTTTGTTTTTACTTTCCTGAAAATGTGTTTTTGAATAAAGGTGTGCCTTCTTATGGTTCAAAAGAAACTGTTTGGTGCCCCAGGTGTGACTGCACTAAGCTACCTTTAGGATGCCCCTTTAGAATTGAGTGTCAAAGTATGAAATTCCAATGTAATTACTCATGCATTCTGAACACTCTCATTAAGTAATTTAGAATATTTTCAATAAACCTATACAACACAAAGCCATGACATATATGGTGCAATATCTTTTGAAAGCACAAGTCATGGGAGCTGATCTCTTCTCAGCCAGAAAAAGTATTTACCATTTTGAAAACATCAGAGACACTCCAGATTGGAAAAGAAAGTATTTACTAAGAGAGTAAAGAGTACCACAGTCCATCTAGTTAAATAAACACATGTGATTTTTATATGTACGAATACTTTTATTTGGAGATAATCATTGATTCACGTGCAAGCTTCATTTTTGCAAGTTCTCGATTTCTGTCATTGTAATCCTTTTAATAATGTTATTTAAAAGGAATCACATGGCATCATCCTTCTGGAGCTGGCTTTTCTCACTCACTGCAGTTCTCTAGAGATTCATCCAACTTGTGTCTGCATCAACAGCCAGCTCCTCTTTAATTGCTGAATTTGTTTAACCAATTGTCTGCTGGAGAACATTTGTACTGTTTAAAGTTTTTGGTTATTATGATTAAAGCCACAACTTCTTAAACAAATGTATTTTAAATATAATTTTCATTTCTGAAGTGAATGTAGGTTTTTGAGTCATAGGATAGTTGTACATTTAGTTTTGAATTTTTTTGTGATTATTTTTTGAAAGGCTGAGAAACAGAAGAAAGAGTTGACTACCCAAATTCCTCCAGTAACCAGAGCATTGAGAGTTGGGAACTCAATCCTGGTTCTCTATGTGGGTGGCTGGAATCCAACAATTTGATCAAACACTGCTGCCTCCACATTCCACCTTAGTAAGTATTTATAAGATACATGCAAATAAATAAACAACAAAAATCTATTACAACAATAACAACAACAAAAAGCTGGATTCATCCTTCTAGCAAGGTATTTTGCAAAGCAAACACTTTTAGATTTGAGAAGTCTGATATCTCCTTCCTTCTTTACTTCCTTCCTTCCTTCCTTCCTACCCTCCCTCCCTCCCTCCTTCCTTCCTTTCTTCCTTTGAAAGAGAGTTACAGAAAGAGGCAGAGATGCAGAGACAGAGAGAGAGAGAGAGAGAGGTCTTCCATCTTCTGGTTTATTCCCCAAATAGCTGCAATGGCCAGAGCTTAGCCAGGCTGAAGCCAGAAGCCTGGAGCTTCTTCCAGGTCTCCCACCTGAGTGCAGGGGCCAAAGCACTTGGCCTCTCTCCCACTGCTTTCCCAGGCACATCAGCAGGACTCAAACTGGCACCTATAGGGGATGCCAGCACTGCAGGCTACAGCTTTAGCTTGCTGAGCCACAGCACTGGCCTTTCCATTGTTTCTTTTACAGATCATGTTTTTGGTGTAAAGTCTGAAAACTCTTTACCTACCTTTATAAATCTAAAATATATTTTCATATTTTATTATACATTTCAAAATTTATGTTCTGACTCATTTTGAGCTATTTTATTTATTTTATTTTTTATTAGAGAGGCAGAAAGGCAGAGACAGGCAGGCAGACAGAGCTTCCACCTAGTCATTCATTCTCCATCATGTCTGCAACAACTGAGGCTGGTCAGGCTGAAGCTTGGAGCTAGCAATTTTTCCAAGTCTTCCAAGTGGCTGGAAGGAATCCAATTAGTAAGAAATCACTGCTATTTCCAGAGTGTGTATTAGCAGGAATCTGAAATTGGGAGAACTGGGACTTGAACCTTTATTATGCTATTCACTCTGATAAGGGATGTTAGTATGCCCAGTGACATTTTAACTACTACAACAAATGTCTACAACTAGAACTAATTTTTGCATGACATGAGAAATGCTTTTTTGTTCATGGTTGTCCACTTGCCCTAGATCACTTGTTGAAAAGATTGTGTTTTTTATTGCTTTTACATCTTTGTGAAAAATCAGATGGGCTGTGGCATAGTAAGTAAAGCCACCACCCACAGTGCTGGCATCCCATATGGGCATCAGTTCAAGTCCCTGCTGCTCCACTTCCAATCCAGCTCTCTGCTACAGCCTGAGAAAGCAGTGGAAGATGGCCCAAGTCCTTGGGCCCCTGCACTCACATGGGAGACCCAAAAGAAGCTCCTGGCTCCTGGCTTTGGATCAGTGCAGCTCCAGCCATTGCGGCCAAATGGGGAGTGAACCAGTGGATGGAAGACCTCTCTCTCTCTCTCTCTTTCTGCCTCTCCTTCTCTCTCTGTGTAACCTGCCACCATTGCAGGAGACCTGGTTGGAGTCCTGAGTCCTGTGTTTTGTTGTGGCCATTTGGGGAAGGAGCCACAGTATGGAAGATTCTCTCTCTCTCTCTGCAACCCTGCCTTTCAAATAAATATATAAACATCTTTTAAAAAGACAAATCTATTTGATGAATTTTAAACTGTTCATTTTCTTTTTTATTTAACAGACAGCAAGATTAGAGAGAGAGAGAGAGAGGGAGACAGACAGACAGACAGACAGACTCTTCCATATACTGTTTCACTCCTAAGATGCTCACTGTGGCTGGGGTGGACCAGGCTGAAGCCAGGAGTCACAGGTGCAAATGAGATCTCTCCCATGAGTGGCACAGACCCAGCTATGTTGAGCCATCATCTGCTGCCCCCTAGAGTGCACATTAGCAGGAAGCTGGAATTAGGAGCAGAGCCAGGACTGGAATGTATTCACTCTGCTATGAAATGTGGGCACCTCAACTGATATAAAAGCCAATAGGCCAAATACTCACCACTTAGTGCAAAAAATGTAAAATGTGTGCGAACACACGATTCTCCAAAACTTACGTACAAATTTCAAAAAGTTTTTACACCCAAATAAACTTATCATTTAATCTGCTTTTCTACAAAGTATTCTCATGCATCTCACCATTTACAATATTTTGGTCTTCTTTAATTTTTATCAGAATTTTGTAATTTCAGCCTTCAATTTTTTTGCGTTTTGTATTTTTTTCAAGCTATAATAAATGGAATTGTGTTTTAGTTTTAGAGTTCATTGCTCTAATTGCTTGCAAATAATAACATAATTTTTGCATGTTTATCTTGTAGTATTTTTTTGGTAAATGGTTTGTCATTCATCTGCAAATAGGGAGAAGTTTTTTTCTTCCCTTTTTTGTTCCAAAAATATTTATTTCCTTTTCTTGCCTTATTGCACAAGCTATAACTTTTATTTTATTTGACAGGTAGAGTTATAGACAGTGAGAGAGAGACAGAAAGGTCTTCCTTCCGTTGGTTCACTCTCAAAATGGCCACTACGGCAGGAGTCAGGTACTTCTTCTTGGTCTCCCATGTGGGTGCAAGGGCCCAAGCACTTGGGCCATTCTCCACTGCCCTCCCGGGCCACAGCAGAGAGCTAGACTGGAAGAGGAGCAACTGGGACTAGAACCCGGTGCCTGTATGGGATGCCGGTGCCACAGGTGGAGGATTAACCAAGTGAGCCACGGTGCCAGCCCCACAGCTATAACTTTTAGTATTATGCCAAGTAAGAGTGATGAAAGACGGCATCTTTGCCTTATGCATGGTTTCCATGGAAAGCATTAAGTATTTCATGATCAAGTGTGTCAGCTCTGAACTTACATTTCTTACCAGGTTGAGGAAGTTCCCCTCCACTCCAGGAATATGCCTTGAAATTTGTCAAGTAATTTTTCAGCATCAGTTGGTGTGATCATGACAAGTTTTGTTTTTGCTTTTACATAGTGAATTTTTAAGTATTGATTCAGTCTTGTGGCCCTAAAATAAACACTGCTTGAGTACAGTGCACAATTGCTTTATATTATGAATTTTATTTGGCAATATTTTGTCAAGAATATTTTTTTTGACAGGCAGAGTGGACAGTGAGAGAGAGAGACAGAGAGAAAGGTCTTCCTTTGCCGTTAGTTCACCTTCCAATGGCTGCCGTGGCCAGCACACTGCGCTGATCCAACGCAGGAGCCAGGTACTTCTCCTGGTCTCCCACGGGGTGCAGGGCCCAAGTACTTGGGCCATCCTCCACTGCACTCCCTGGCCACAGCAGAGAGCTGGCCTGGAAGAGGGGCAACTGGGAAAGAATCCGGCCCCCCGACCAGGACTAGAACCCGGTGTGCCGGCGCCGCAAGGCGGAGGATTAGCCTAGTGAGTTGTGGCGCCGGCCAATATTTTGTCAAGAATATTTTAAGTGTTCTTGGTATATATCTTCTCATATTTTAGCTTTCAGCCTACATTTATCTTCATATTTAAGGGGAGACTCTCATAGAAAACAAAAAGTTGGTTCATGTTTTGTTACCTATTCTGCCAACTTCTTTTTTTTCAATATTGTAACTATTTTTTCTATTTATTTGAAGCACAGTAAAAAAATTGGTACACTTTGGAAATTCAGTGGCACAGGTACACTGTTGTAACTTGAGGGACATTACACAGTTAAAAAAAAAAACATTAAGAAAGGAAATAGAAAGGAAAAAATTTTTTCTCCTGTTTCAAACACTGCATTACATAATTTTACCTGCCCAAACAGACCATTTACAAATATTTGGTCAATAAACTGCTAACATCCATAAAAAAGGTAGCTTTCTTACTAAAATGCTAGAATTTAAAAGATCGGTATCTAAACAAGAAGACAAAAACAAATGGAATAAAAGCCTAAATATCCCATCTAAAATTGGGGCTTTTTGTTGGGGCCTTCATACTCTTCTCTCCCTCTACCATATCCTGCTGGAGTTCCAGGCCCCATTCCTCTAGGACCCTGTCCACCCACAGGCCCTGCACCTCCCTGTCCAAAGCACTCAGTACGCATGTCGCTTCCCATCATGGAACCACTCATGGTTGCTCGTGGAACTCCAGGGTTAGCTTCATAACCTATGCCACCACCACCACCTAGAGGTGAAAATTTCTGGCCTCCTGAACCATAGGGGTCTCCCATCATCATCGCTCCTCCACCTCCCATTCTCATGTCTCTTTCTCTTGGATCCAGGTAGCCCATAGGACTGTAACTTTCCTCCCTTTGGCGTCTCATTTGTTCTTCCATCTCATGTTGATGAATCATCACCTCTTCCTCCTTTCTATATCGTTCTTCCTCATGCCTCAATTACATTTCTTTACATTTCTGCATTTCTTGATTGTGAAGTTCTTCCATGTCTTAATTCTTCCTGATGTCTCATTAGATCTTGGCGCAAAAGATTTGCCTGATGCTCAAGATAGGCATCTTCCATTTCACTTTCCAATTTATCTTTTGCATCCTTCATATTTTTTTCAACTTGTTCCCTCTGCTGTTTCTCCATTTCATCCAAAGACTTCCATCGCTGAGAGTATTCATATTCAAACGTGCCATGCTGAGCAAAGTGTGGAGGAGTTTCTCTCTCCTTCTGATACATCGGATTCTTCTGTGCAAACTTCTCAGGAAGACCATCTTTGTCATCTAACTGTTTGAGTGGTTCCACAATGACTGGAAGAGGAGCTGCTGTCAGTAAGAAAACACCTTCACGAGGTACCTTTCTCTGAAGGGAGGAGAGAACCTCCACTTTGACTATGACCTTGTCTAAATAAGATAAGAGTCGGTGAACTCAAAAGGCTTCCATAGCCTTGGAAACTCATGACTGGAGCACAGGGAGATTACTGATGCCATAAACAGGAGTGTCAATTTGTAAAGTCAACAACAGGAGTCACTGTGCACTTACTCCTCATGTAGGATCTCTGTCCTTAATGTGCTGCGCATTGAGATTTAATGCTATAATGAGTACTCAAACAGTATTTTTCACTTTGTGTTTCTATGTGGGTGCAACTGTTGAAATCTTTACTTAATGTAGGCTAAACTGATCTTCTGTATATAAAGAAAATTGAAAATGAATCTTGATGTGAATGGAAGGGGAGAGAGAGCGGGAAAGGGGAGGGTTGTGGGTGGGAGGGAAGTCATGGGGGGGGGCCAATGTAATCCATAAGCTGTACTTTGGAAATCTATATTCATTAAATAAAAGTTAAAAAAAAAAAACACCTTCACTACATCATTCAAATGCTTTTCTTGCTGTTGGTTTTGAAGCAAATTCAACAATGCCTTTCCCTGTAGATCTTCCTCTATCATCCACAATTACAACGGCCCTTTCAATAGGGCCAAACTGGCTAAAGGCTTCTTCGAACAGTTCATTGGAAACATAAGGTGAAAGATTAGGAACGGACAGGGCGGCAGTGTGGGTGGCAAAGCTAACTCGAAGATGTCTACCCCTCATGGGCGTATCATCAAGTTCAGCTTTGGCGATTTCAGCCAAAGCTCTAGATTCAAGTTTAATAAATCCGAATCCTTTGCCTCTGTTGATAAAAACTTCTCCTGGTTCTCCGTATTTAGCAAATAACCCTTTGAATTCATCTTCTGTGATATCAGCAGGTAGATTTCCCACAAACAACCGACAGCGCTGTGTTTAAGTTTTCTCTCCAGGCCTCCTCAACAGAGACAAGTTGGCTTTAAATCCCTCGGCGACCTAGACCTTCTCCTCGCTGCGGCCGCTGGGTCCCCGGGGCGGGGGCCCTGGTAGTAGGCCGGTGATGCCGGCGGCCCCCGCGAGGTTCCTCGCCGCCTCGGTGGCCACCGGGAGTGCTTAGGCCTGGGCCGCCGCCAGGCTTTGGCCCACCAGGCATTTTGCCGCCTTTGGGCCCCCCGGGGCCTGGACCCTGCTTAGGCCCTGGACCTGGAACTGGGCCCCCTGCCGGTGGAGGCGGCGGGCCCCGGCCTGGCTGGGGGGGGGGGGGGGGTTAGTCGGGACCCCGCTGCTGGGCAGCGCGGGCGGGGGCGCCCCCGGCGGGGCCGGGGTGGGACCTGGCCCCGAGGAGCCCCGGTGGTCGGTGGAGTGGCCGGCGGGGCCGAGCCGGAGGCCCGCGGCGCGCTGTCTACTCTGGGAGCGGGGTCAGGTCCCTAAGGAACGAAACGCTTGCAGGAGTCCGGCTGCGGCTGATGCGGAGGCGGCTGCTGGGGCGGCGGGATCGGGGGCCTAGGGCCGCCCGGGCCGAGGCCCACCGGGGCATGGTTCTGGTGGAGGCCCATGCTATTTCTGCGGTCAGGGGCGGTGGAGGCAGAAGTGAAGATGCACAGGGAATCTGGAGGCCACCTTGCTTCTCACAAAATGGTGAATGACACAGGCCTCTGCCAACTTCTTAATTTCAGCTGGTGTACATTTAAACCATTAATATTAATGTAATCATTAATTAAGCTAGAGCTAATGCCTGCCATGTTGTCTTTTTATTTTCTCTTTTTCCTCTGTTTTTCACTTTCTTCTATTTCTCCCAACCATTGTTTTTGTTAGTTGAACATTTATTTAGAATTCAATTTTGGCTTGTCTACTGTGTTTCTGTGTGTCTATTTGTATAGCTTTCAAAAAGATATATTTTACTTATTTGAAAACCGGAGTTACAGAAAGAGGAGAGACAGAGAAAAATTGTGATCTTTCATCGGCTGATTCACTTCCTAAAAGGCTGCCAATGGCCAAGTTGGGCCAGGCTTCAGCCTGGAGCCTGGAACTCCATCTGGGTCCCACATGAATGGCAGGGGTCTGAGCACTTGGACAATCCTCCTGTTTTCTCATGAGCATTAGCAGAAAGCTGGATCAGAAGTGGAGCATCTAGGACTCAAACCGGTGCTCCATTATGAGCACTAGTGGTGGCTTAACCTGCTGAACCTCAATGCTATCCTTATTTGTATAGCTTTATTAAAATTGCACTTGGTATTGCATTGTATATAAGTAATCATATAATAATGGCATATTCACTTTATCAATTTTGTGTAGCATAGAATTCTTCTTTTTTTATTTGACAGAGTTATAGACAGTGTGAGAGAGAGACAGATAGGTCGTCCTTCCATTGGTTCACTCCCCAAATGGCGCTATGGCCGGCGCTGCACCGATCCGAAGCCAGGAGCCATGTGCTCCTTCCTGGTCTCCCTTGCGGATGCAGGGCCCAAGCACTTGGGCCATCTTCCACTGCCCTCCTGGGCCACAGCAGAGAGCTGGACTGGAAGAGGAGCAACCAGGACTAGAACCTGGCACCCACATGGGATGCAAGCAACACAGCAGAGGATTAACCAACTGAGCCATGGTACTGGCCAGGAGCATAGAATTGTTATCTCCTCTTTTGTCCCTTTATATTTTTCAGCTTATATTATCATTGTCATAAATATTCCCTTTATCTACTCTTTTTTTTTAGTACTCCTTTATCTACTCTTAGAACCACACTAGATAATATTATAAATTTTGTTCATAAATGAGAAAACTCAAAAGAGAAAATGTATTGTATTTACCCATGATTTTACTGTAAATATTTTTTCTTCATTTTGATATTCTGAGGCTGTTTTATCATTTCTTTGCAGTTTAAAAAAACTCATATTTGTCATTCCATTTACACAGTTCCACTCAGAAAATTTTTTTACTTTTCATTCATTTGAGAATTTCTTGACTTCCTTTTCATTTTTGGAGTATATATTTTTTTCTGGACACAAAACTGAGATGACCTTTCTTTTCATTCTTATCTTGAAAAATGCTGAATTGTTTTTTTCTGTCCTCCTGGTTTTTCATGGTAAATCCACTAGCTTTCAAAAATTGTTCCTCCATAGAAAAGGTGTCATTTCTCTTTTAGTACTGTTAAGATTCATTTTTGTTTGTCTTTAGTTTTCAAAAGCTTAATTATGATGAGTTTAGTATCAATTTGTGTTTATCATTTTGGGGTTTCTTTCAACATATTTTATCTTCAAGTTTATGATTTGCTTTGTGAGGAAATTTTCAGCCACTATTTTTTTTAAAGATTTTAATTATTTTATTTGAGAAGTAGAGTTACAGACAGTGAGAGGGAGAGACAGAGAGAAAGGTCTTCCTTCTGTTGGTTCACTCCCCAGATGGTCACAACTGCTGGAGCTGCACCAATCTGAAGCCAGGGCCAGGTGCTTCCTCCCAGTCTCCCACATGGGTGCAGGGGCCCAAGCACTTGGGCCACCCTCTACTGCTTTCCCAGGCCATAGCAGAGAGCTGGATTGGAAGAGGGGCAGCTGGGACTAGAAGTGGTGCCATAGGGGATGCCAGCACCGCAGGCAGAGGATTAACCTACTGTGCCAAGGAGCCGGCACCCAGCCACTATTTTTTGATTACTTTTTCACCCATCTTCCTTCTCTTTTGGGAGAGGAGACACCAAGAACACAATGATAAGAACGTTAGAATTTTTCATTGTCCTGCAAGCTCCTGAGGCACTATGTTTATATATATTTTCTTTCTGTTGTTTAGATTGAATAACTGCTGTGAGTCTATTTTCACACCTATTAATTTTTCCACTGTCCTCTCTATTCTGCTCTTGAGCATATGCATTGAGATCTGTACTTTGGAGCATATTTTTCAGTTCCAAAATTTTCACTTGGTCCTACATTTTATATTCTGGCTTTGCGGAGATTTTTTTTTTCTTTTTTTTACTTTGCTGAGGTATTCGAATTTTTTTCCCTCTTGTTTCAAGCATGTTCATGCTTCACCATGGAAGAGTATGTTTGTGACTGTTTTGAACTTTTATCAGATGATTCTGCCAAAGCATCTTTGCTGTGTGAGGATTAGTATGCTGTTGAAGGTCGTTTTCATTTAAGTGTAGATTTGCCTGGTTCTTGGTATGGGCATTTTGAGCAAGGTTTCAACTGAAGCCTGGATATGTTGGTTCTCTGGATCTTATTTAAACCTCCGACTTCTATTGGCATTCTTCTGACAGAAGGGAGAGCAGCCTCCTCATTGCCTGGGAAGCAACCAAATCAAAGTCCCCCACTCACCTCAGCTGAGAACAAAGGTGAGGAGAGCACCTGATTGCTGGCAGGAGGAGGTAGAGTTTCCAGCTCTCCATTCAACCTTCTCTGGGAAGGAGAGGAGTAATATGTTAGTGACACTACCCGGGGAGGTGGGATTCACCTCATCACCTCTGGGTGGTGATGGGAGTCCTGCCTCTCTACCACCCTTCACTGGATACCTCCCCTGGAGGGCAGAGGATGAGTGGTTCATCACTCTCATGCGGGTGTGGAGGTCCAGATTCCACACATTGGACCAGTGGGAATGGGGTAGAGACTGCAGTGTCTCTTTAAAGCTTGGTGGGAGTAGAAGTCCAGGCTAACCACTCAACATTTGCTAGTTTGGATGGAGAGGTCAGAGTTTTCTTCACTTCCCAACAGAGAGGCTGCTATCTTGAGGTGTTATGATATAGGAGACCACCTATGTCCTGGACTTCTGACTGTGTCTATTGGTGATTGGGAGTTGCTAACTTCTTCAACTCCAAGTCTGAGATAGATGAGACCAGAAGCAAAAAATAAAGAACTCAACAACACATTGTTCCTTGGGTCTCAAATTCCCCGGAGTCTATGGACTGAAAGTATGTGTTCCTCAAGTTCATATGTTGAATTCTCAGGCCTCATACCGATGGTGTTTCTAGACAGAGATTTGGGGAGATACTTAGGTAATGAGGGTGGAGTCTTGATGGATGGAATGTGTGCCCTTACAAGAAAAGACCAGAGATAAGTGATCTTCCTTAGATGTATGAAGACACCATGAAGAGACTGCTGTGTGAACACCAGCAAGAACGGCCTCCTCAGATAGTGGATCCGCCAGCACCTGCACCTTGACTTCCCACCCTCTGGAACTCTCAGCAATAAATGTTGTTTCAGCCTCTCAGTGGACAGTATTCTGTTCTAGTAGCTTGGTGGCTCTATCTTCCTCTCTCTTTCAGAATCTCCTTATGTTTGTTTTATGTATAATGTTGATGGTTTCGAGGTGTACTTAATGGAAATAACTGAGAAAAGCACATTTATGTCATCTTCCTGGAAGCAGATGCCTGAAAACTCACTTTTAATTTATAAGCTATGTAATGTTATTTAAAATATTATTATGAGTTGTAGGAGAATCATAATATTGATATTGTACCTTTTTTTTTACAAACTATTCCATATACTTATTTGTAAAAGCAGAGATTAGTAGTAGGAGAAAAGGAAATGACTTTAAAATCTGTCGTGCATGAATGGAATTCAAATTTCATATCTATATCTCTTACATGTCAAAAGATATAAATTGTCAGAATGCTGAATTTCAAACATGTAGAAGAAGATCAGATTTACTTACCTTTAAAATATCCATGTAACATACACCCTCCAATCTCTTCCCACATTATTCATGTACTTATCTTATCCTCTTATTAAATATTTCTGTGAAAGTTCTGTTCCAATAATTGTACTGAGCACTTATAGCTAAAGAATTGTTCTCAGAGATCAAGTTCAGAATACACATGAATAATATGAGTACAAAATGACTCTTTCCATATTAAAGGATTGTCCAATAGGCTACAAGATCATTGAGAGGAGCGGATGCATACCTTTGACAGCTGGAGTGGGTCTTAAAGAATGAATGAGATTTCTGTAGATGCAGTAAGAAGGAAATAGCAAGGACAAATTCTAGAAACACAAAAGAGCACTGAACATCTTAGAAAAGTTACACTGTTGGCCGGTGCTGTGGCTCACTAGCTAATCCTCTGCCTGTGGCGTCGGCACCCCAGGTTCTAGTCCCGGTCAAGGCACCGGATTCTGTCCCAGTTGCTCCTCTTCCAGTCCAGCTCTCTGCTTTGGCCCGGGAATGCAGTGGAGGATGGCCCAGGTCCTTGAGCCCTGCACCCGCATGGGAGACCAGGAGAAGCACCTGGCTTCTGACTTCGGATCGGTATGGTGCGCCAGCCGCAGCATGCTGGCCGTAGTGGCCATTTGGGGGGTGAACCAACGGTAAAAGGAAGACCTTTCTCTCTGTCTCTCTCTCTCTCACTGTCCACTCTGCCTTTCAAAAAAAAAAAAAGAAAGAAAGAAAGAAAAGTCACACTGTCTTGGAACTGAAGCCTAGCACATGGAGAATGGAAGAGAAATAGCAGTAGAGTGGGCTATGACCAGCACACAGTATAAATACATCACTTGAAGTGTTTAAGTCAAGGTGGACTGAAGAACAGGAATCTGAACTTATTCTTAGATAGCCTCTATCTTCCTTCCACAGTGTTTCTACTTTGACACCATTGGCATTTGGAGCAGATGATTGTTGTGAAGGACTGTCCTACATACTGCAAGCTGTTCAGTAGCACCTTTGATCCTTAACCCTTGGATGCCACTCCCCTGCTGCCTCCAAGTTGTGACCACCTTGTGCCTTTAGACATAGCTACATGTCTCTTGGAGGGCAAAATCATCCTGATTTGAGAAACACCAATCACAGCATAAAGTTGTAGTACTGTGTTTGGCACAGAGTCAGTGCTCAATAAACAACAGTTAAATCCATGGTCACAATTTCATTTTAAAAAGGAAGGAGGCAGCATTTGGATAAACCAGTTAAAGCTACTGTAATGACCCAGGTTTAAAAAAAGAAAAAGTTGCACTTCAAAAAAAGGCAGAGTAAGGGGAAAATTATAGAATATCATCAAAAGTAAAATCAACACACTTGGTCATGAAATACATAAATGTCTTATCTGTTGGTCAGTAAGTATCTTCTTTCCTAATTAGAATTCCTAGGATCTGTAGCTGAGATACTTCACATAATAAATAAAAGCTGATGTTCACCATCATTTCTAATTTTTCTTAGAACTGAGGGTTTTTTTATAGAATAGTATAAATGTTTATTTTTCTGTATGATTTTTCTTCACTATCCTGTTTTTACAATATAGAAAAGTGTACTCCTTGATTAGCTATAGTAAATATAAATTTAATTTTTCTACTTTGGGGTGTAAATAGAGCTAAGAAATTATATACCCAACCCTCACCAAAAAGTCTTTTAAAATTATTGAGTTAATGTGGCTATTAACCTTGTTCAGCAATTTGATGCAAATGCATAAATACAAAAATCATTTAGTAAGTACTACCCAGGAAGGAAAAAAGCTTAATACTTAAGATAGCTTCTTCTCAAAAATCAAAAAACTAGGAGCATTGATTGCATCTTCAAATTTTTAGAAGCAAAACATTCTCAAGCAATGCCATCACACATAATATACAACTGGGATTGAAATTCCACAAATACTTTCTGCACACTATGTATAAATACACATCACAACAGGGCAATTAGAATTAACAGAGTATGTACAAAATAAACAAAGTTTAAGTTTATACCAAAAACTTATTGCAATCTTTTGAAAAATAACTTGATTGGATATTACTTTATTCTCTTACACTAATTCACATTTATATAAATTTTAATTAAACAGATTAGATTGAGGTGCTAAGAATGTTTGCACTATCTACGCTTAATCTTATAAATCCAAATTTCAAAAGAAAGATATTTTAATGAATTAATGGAGTCCTCTATTGGATTCCTTATTTCTACTGCCTATATCTTGCATGTTCATAGGAACATATATACACAATACATCCACCTGTAGAGTCCTTGTAGAAGTGTCATAATCACACAATAATAGTTACTGAGGAGTAAGGTACCAAAGAAAATGCCAGAATTCCACTTGTTTTCTTGTAATAAAATCAAGAGTTCTATTATGGCAGGCTCCTAAATTCATAGAATTTTTGAATTTCTGAAACTGATTTAGGTTATACTGGTAATTCTATGAAAACACACCCTCAGTTTACCAAATCACTGGCTAAAAATGATGCTATAATTAAACTTCCCCTACAATTTTGAAAGCTTTATTAGAAGGCTGCTTCAAGAAGTCAGGAAAGAGTCAGGCAGCGGTTTGAAACCACTGAACTTCAGAAGTCTACAAAGAGGTTTGTGTAGGTGAAAAACTCTTCCCTAAATTAATCTCTTACAGATTCAATATTCTTTATTTCTCTATCTGAGCCAAATTATATACTTGATAATGATGTATCAAGTGTATCAAATATATACATCATTCTTTTAAAAAGAATACATAAAAAGAATCTGTCTACTTACATTAACAAGCACCTTTCATTTTAATAGTACCCAGGATTCACACTGAGAATTTATTATCATTTCAAAAACATACCACCTCTTTGAAAGAAAATGGAGACATCCTGCAGTATTTATCTAGAGACACAATGCCCATTCTCTGAGAATTTTTTACTGTTCCTTCATATTTTATATATTTTTTAAAAACTTTTTTATTTTAAAAGTGTGCCTGGGGACTGCTTCCCCTTCTGAGAGTCTCAAAGTGACAACAGGATATTATTTGAGAATCTGCCCTGAAAAGCTGATTTTTCTTAAAACAATAGTGCATTTCTCAACACAGCATGTCATTAGGATATGTCTCATAAGAATTTACGTAGACAGTCTATCTGTATACATTGTAGATCTAGTACCAAAGAATGAGTAATGCCAATGCTGCTTTGGCTTTTTCTACTGAACAAAGTCATACAATGCCATATATTATAAATTATATTATAGCAATTTATAAATGTTCTTTGTCAATAGAATCAGAAGGACAGAACATCTAATTCTTAGGAAACCCAAGCAAGTTAAAAATCTATAATACTACAAAAAACAAAAATGACTAAGACTTAAAATGTAATTCCCTCGTTTAAAATTTCCTCTCTTTCAATATTATAATTCCAGGTCTCTTAAAACAAGAACTGAATTAAAACACAGTAATTGCTAAACTATCTTCCAGAAAATCAAGTGTCCTTGCACCTTCAATTTTCTGTACAGTTCCGTGTAGCAGTCTTCTATGCAGAAATTAGCAGTTCATGGCACAAGGGTCACTTTTTGCTTTTCCTGCAGAGTTGATGAGGCTCATCAAGCATCATCCGAATGCCTCAAGTATCATCCATTCATCTGCAGCCTTTGATTTTCCTTTCTTGTCTGCCTGCTTCCCTTGTGCAAGAAGGCAATTACACATGGCTTTAGCTACTTCCTTAGTTACAAATGTAAATGGCAACTTTCCTTCTCCACTGTTCAAAGTTGGTGCTGGCCTAGTGAGCAAGTCCGAAATTTGGGGGGACAACTTGGTCTTGGCTGCTGTTTGCTGCTGCACCCGGACTTCAGCCGCATCTACCAAGTGCATCAATTTCTTTCTGGGCTTTCTTCAAAATTCTCACAGCCAATATATTTGCATATTGAGGAACACATTTTTTTTGCCTCATAGCATTCACAGTACTTTTTAAGATATCCCAATCGCTTGCAATTGTATCCTTTGCTATGATGTCGATCTGATTCTCCCTCCTTTCCTTTCCCTATCTT